>NC_142283.1:73641222-73967973 GCF_052056855.1 Sturnus vulgaris | reverse complement strand
TGGGACATTAGCCACCAAGCTTCATGAAAACTAGCACTGCTATGCACATTGTACTAAATACTAATTCAAGGGTTAATCATTTAGATAAGCAAGGGGAAACTTTGGGACTATTTGAGTTGGTACCTTGAAATATTGGTTTTCAGATCATAGTTGAGGAGAGAGATGGCACATACGTTCTCCATTCCACACACAGACATACAGACATAACAACCAGGGTCCTAGTCACTGACAAAGAGTTGAAGTGTGCACCTAATTCACCCATTTGTTAAACGGAGCACAAATTATGGTTATAAACCAAGCTGAAAGCACTGCTCCCCTGACAGGCAGTACAGAAGCACCTCTAAACTTCTAAGTGCTATCTATTAACCTCATGGGACAAACTTTTCTTACTGGGTTGGACTCTGTGTGCAGAAATTTTCTCCCAAAATTCAGGGATTAATCCTTGAGAATTCAGTGTTGCAAATACAGAACCATAGAGTTAATAAAAGCTCATATCTGACATTTCCCACTGCTGCACAAAGGAACTTCTTTTCTGAAGAAAGCATGTATTATAAATTCTATGTAGCTACATAATCCAAATAAAATATTCTCTCATAACCAGATAATCTCTTTATAATAATTCTTACATGCACAGCATGGATCATCTCAGCTATTTTCACAATCACTTTGCCCTAATTTTTGCAAGAAGTACAAGAAATTATTTTCACAGAACTGCTTTTGTGACATGCTTTCTAAGGTACATCCTCCAAAGGATTTGGCTCTGCTGGAAATGATGAAAACAAGGGGCAGTATGACATTTTATTTAATCAGAGCAGCAGAGGAATGGCTAATGTTTTGCAGAATTCTAGACTATATCTTCAGGTTTTGCATTAGCATCCTGAAGTGGCAATTCAATTCCTGCCACTTAAATCTCAGTACAGATGTGTCACAACGTATTTTCAAGAAGAGCTGGACTTGCTCTAACTCCTTTAATACCCATTTCTTCCTAACTGCAGTGATCAAAACTGGAAGATGATCTGACTTTTGACACACACATTAACAGAAATGGAATCAGAAGCCAGCAGTTTCTCCTTGGCTTATCAACTGCCAAGAACCCAACATGAAGTGCAGCTTTTACACGCTCCAGTGGACTAGGTGACCTCCATCCTCAGAGCCTGTGAACATGCTGTTCCTGTTACTATTCTCAGAACTGCAATTCCCTTTTTTCCCCTTATATAAAGGGAAATTAAGATTGGAGATCTAGACAGACCCACTGGCCCAAAAGAGACTGGTAGGGGCAGAGAGGAATGGTTAAGTCTTTCCCTGCACTACAACACAATTTTCCTTCAAGATCCTTTGAAATTTTAGAATTCTAAGCTTAGAAAAGAAAGCTTGTCCTGCTGTTTCTGTATCACATGGATTCTTTGGAAGCCTGATTGCACACTTCCATCTCCATCCTATTTGCATATCCCCCAGCTTTTCTCAAGGGATGTCATGCTTGGCATTCTCTTCCTCCACATACATTCTGGAGACAGATGCTATGAGAAACAAGGTGCAGGTATAGTGCAGTGCCTGGTGCTTTCAAAATAATTCCATACCCACTACCACTAGGGCTCAATGCCACAACTAAAAAGACACTAGATAATTCTGATGACGCAGGCTGTACTTATGCTAATCTATTTTGCCTCTAGAACAAAGTTGTCCCACAGAAGCATTAGCAGAAGTGCTGCTGCAGAAGGGAGGCCATGCAGTCAGAGCTGGTCCCTCTACTGACACAGGAGCTCTGCACACCTCAAGCCCTTGCTCCAAACTAGAGAAGTCTGGAAGGTTGAACCTTCACTAGTTCTGTTCCATCAGCATGGTCGCCCCTTTCCATGCATTGACTGACAAAGCAGTGACTGCACAATCTGTGTTTGGTGTTCAGCTGGAGAGTCTGCTCTGACCATTGCAGACAGTGTATTTTTCATTTGCATCACATGCATGTTGTTGGGAATAAAGTCATGCTTTCATACAAAGAAGTTTGTTGTTTTTAGATACATCAGTCACAAGATCCTGCCAGACAAAAGCTTTCCAATGCCATCTCTGGTTAGGAACATTCCTATTCATTTTTTCATTTCAATGAACAACATACACCCTGTGCAATGCACACGTCCTTCTCTCCTTCTCCACTTTCTCAGGTCAGTCTGCTCAAACAGCTCCTTGGATGTTTGGTTTCTGCAAACTTCAGAAATTTAAAAATTTGTCTCTTATTACATATCAAGTTACTTACAACGATTGCCAACAAAACAAGTTTGATATTAGAAACTAGGCCCTACAATTGAGTCATTACTAGTGAGGATAAAAACCATGAGTACTAAAATATAAGTACTTTCCTCTACTATATTAAACACTACAGATAAAAGCCTTTTTGATCAGAGATTTCTAGCCAAGCATCCCCAGGTGCTTTCCTGTAGTTCAACCCTTAACGTGTACTGGTGCATATTCCTCACTGGGTGTGCAGGGCTCTACACTTACCTTTGTTGAACCTAAATATTTGATTTGAATCCCCTTACCTTCTCTTCTCTAACAGATATTATACCTTCATGCTTCAATAATCTTCAAGAAATTGTTTTCCTAGAACTAGCTGGCTCAAAACATGGGAAGTCCCATCTTCTTCTCTTGTCCTATCATTAGTCTGCAGGTAAGGCTGGTAGATCAGCCAAAGAGTGAAACAGGAACAGTTCATTGTCTGGGGACATGACTTTAGCAATACTAATGAAAGAGCTTAGGCAAGTGTAAATAAATCTCTTCTGAATTTACAAATGTGTGTTTAACCAAGAGGTCCTTTTCAATACTGTAATACACTGCCAATGTGCTCTTCTGCAGGGATTGCAGTATTTCCTCACTTTAAGGGGAAAAGTAACAGTTTAAATCTGAGGATACTATCACAGAGGTAAACACAGAAACTCAAAAAATGTCAAATTACCTTAGTTAACTATGCAAAAAAAGTGAAATGACGAACTAATGAAGACAGAAATATAACTGCATTTAAGGACAGCTAAAGATGCTTGGTCCACCAGGTAAAAAAGATCTTCTACTTGCCTACTGTAAGACATCTGTTTAAAAGAAAGGAACATGAGAGGCCACCACCAAAGCAGGCTATCTCATCCCAGCTAAAAAGCTCTTTCAATGCCTGTGGCAAACTTGCTGAAAAAACAGAAACCATCATGCCCCAAATTCAGTGGGGGATAGGGAAGGAAACAACAATTAGATCAGCATAAGCAACTCTGATATTGATGCAAGAACCAAGATTGGTTTTCACCTGGGGCCACATACAAACAAAAACATTAAACAAGAAATAACCTAGGTAAACATTTTGCTTGGATATGGGTGTACTAAATCACTAAACTACATTCCCATGCAATCAGTAAAACACGCAAGAGAGAAATGATCATTAGAATATTGCTGCTCTGCTTGGCTTAGGAAAAGAGACTGTCCACAGGATTTATTGGACTGAACACTGTGGAGCCCAGAAGACAGGTGCTCATAAAAATAGGAACTGGCTCAGAAAGGAAACTGAAAAGAAATTAAGAAAAAGTAGTGTCAGACAAGCATGAGCCAAGACCATACCATGTCCAATGAGGAACAATCCACGTCTGATGGTGCCGGATGCTGAACAAAACAGCAGCTCCCCAGAAAAGCTCTAACAAAGACTGTTCCGGAAGCATGCTGAGGAAAGAGGTGAGGTAGGTTTGTTCTACCTGCTTCAGCACTGCACAAAGAGTCTAAACAATGTGCTCTGGTAGGCAGATGGTGCTCGGTTACAGGAGTCACTCGGTAGCCAGTTATTTGATAGCAAACAACTTTGTTCTGTGCAGCAGAAATTAGCAGACTCTGGAAGAATTTAAGTATGTTCTAGCAACGTAACTTGTTCATAGCAGAGGCTGAATCTCCACTAGACAGCTTGCCAGTACAGCTGGAATACCGTTTTAATAGGAAAACAACAGTACTCTCCCTTTCTGTATAGGAAATAGGACAGGGCTCTTCTCAACAAAAGCAATGTGTGCCACCTTTAGCTTTACTAAAGTCTAAGTTTACTACACTTTTCTCAGTCCACAACTAAGATGACTGTGATTTATCTTGTAAAAGCAGTTGGGATGCAGCCCGAATACTCTGCATGTATTTAGGAAAGCATTTTTTTGTGAAGAAGTTTCCTGATGTGCTAAACCTTGCTATCCTGTGAATTGGTGATGGATGTGTCCAAAAGTTGAGCAGATTTGCTAGCAATTACTCTTCAAAATTAAGCAAATTTCCACCTACAATTTCATTCACTCTGACTCAGTAATCCTCAGAGACAAACCAATGAAGCAAATGCTTGCTTCCGACTGCTTACCACATAATGGACACCAATCCATTACACAAGATGACACTCTAAAATTCAAAGAATAATGGTCTGACTACAAAGGCTTGGAGCTGAACTGATGGATTTGCTAGTGGCACGTAGCTGCATCACTACAATGTCAATTTTATAGCAACAGATACCTTGGGGGAACCTTATACACAAAATGGCACAAGACTTCACTGAAGATACATGGCATGTGCCAGTGTGAGGGGAACGTGTAGACACATTTCTAGACTGCCTGTGGAAAGTGACAAATGTAGAAGCTGAAAGGCAACTACTTCAGCCAAGGTCATAAAATGTCTAGAAAAAAGCACCATCATCACTGACTGACTAGAAGTCTTGCCATTAGCCAGCTTTTAATCCTCTACCCCACAGGTCAAACTGGTGGTGGGGTCTCCTCCTTTATTCTTACCCAGTTCAGGCTTCAATTTCACCAAAAATAAAATGACATCCAGACAGGTTACAGCCTTGCTGGTAAGCTGAGGGCTTTCCTGGAATGAAGGCTTGCAGACTTTAAGGCATGCCTCTCTCACCAAATTCACTGGAGTTTTGCTCCTCTTGTCTCTTTACAGACCAGCCACTACCTACTGGCAGAGAAAGGATATGGCTACATCAGTAGCAGAAATTGCTGTCTGAGTAGGTATTAACATCACACTACAGATAACAAGCTCTTGAGAATGATGGTAGAATCCCAAGAGCATTCTGTGCACATATTTAATTGTTCATAGAGTTCACTGCCTCCTTTTAAATACCTTTCTTCACTCAGGAGGAGATTTCCAAATATGACTGAAAGAACAACTGTAGTCAGAGCTTCTAGAGAAGTGGAGGAGGAGCAATGTTCCTGCAGAGACAGTGTCAGGCAGAACATGCTCCCATATCCTGACAGGTCATCCTCCAGATACAACAGTACATCCCTCACCACCTTCATTTGAGAGCCTGTGCTGGATCACTGCTGGAGTTTCAGCCTGGCCTGGAGTGGCAATAAAAATATTCCTGTACCTCTGCACCACAGGACTGACACAGGACACGGAAGTGACAGGACAGAATCCCAACTAACTGAAGTATTCAGGGAGGCAATCTTAAGGCTACTGCTATAGATCACATGACAGCCCATCAAAAAAAGCTGTATAACTAATAGCACCACTATCTGAAATAATTTTTTTAAGGACCCATAGTACTGGAACATTACAAATCTCATGTACTGTAAGCATTTACAAAACATGTAACCCCTGTGTAACCCCTGGGCTATATTACAATGAATATATATATGGATGACATTTTCATTTTAGAAGCTTTTTCCTTCTAGAAAGACTTGGTGTACCTGTACTATAGACCTAGTATTATATTAACATATTATTCATAAGCCCTACAGGTACAGCCTTTCTTTTTGCTTTACTTACTCTTGGTTTTCTTCAGAAAGAATAGTTTTCCTCATTTTACGGAGAGATCTTAGCATGCAACACAACTTTCTTAAGGTGAAAGAGGCAGTATTTTGCAGAAATAAAGAATGCAGATTTTATAAGCATGCCAAGGACTCATATTCTCTGCCGACTAAAATGACAGTTTGTTTTTTAAAAACTAAGTATCTGGGAGATAATGTAATATATTTTTATCATCTTCTGATGTTAAAAAACAAAGCTGTACAGAAATACATCTTCTGTACCTTCAAAATTTCTGAAAATTTTGCACTTTCAGGACTGGTGCAGATTTGGCATCTCAGCTGAAGAGCCAGCAGTATCACTGCAGGACTTGGCTGAACAAAATCCTTGGTTTGGCTGTCATCATCATAACTAAAGCTACCAGCCTGAGGCCCCTGCTGGCAAGGAACCAGGCCAGGCACAATGATTCAGATTGAGATATAGGAACCACCAGCCCAATTTCTCTAGAAAGAGCTCCTGTTTTTCATGTGGGCTGAAAACTGGGAAACTGAAATACTGCATTCCTGCTGTTTTCAGAAAGTGAGCCAAAGTCTTAGAAGTTTGTGTCAAAGCTCCACTGAAACTGCTGCACTTTGACAGATGTGTTCTTAGGAAAAGTGGTACTGACGCCATGTAAGCAAAAGCTCTTTTACTCCACTTTAATTTTTGTGCTAAGAACAGAAACTGCCTGTGTCAGTGTACGGGAGCAATGTGCGATCCAACACTGTCACCTGTCAGTTTGCCATCACATGCCAGCCAGGGCTTGGTGCATGCTAGAGACACGGGCTGGGGAGGCATCCATGTTCCAGCAGATTCAAGATACAACCCCACTGCACTGTGCTCAGTACATTTCATAGTAACAAAAATACTAAGGGTTTGGAAAGAGTTTAGGTAACAATCCAAAGCACAGATTTGAAAAACACAGGGAGAGTGTGCGGTGAGAAGATGGCTCTACACAACTACAAGGTCAGCCATTCTTATTTCAAAGGGAATTTTATTTCTTTTTTGTCTGCGGCATCCTCACTGTGCAAGTTTCCCTTCATCTCTCTCTCCCTTTAATATCTACCACTGTAATAAGAATTTTCTGTTAGGAAACCTTCCCAGCAAAAAGCTTGGGAGAAAACAAATCATCACAACAAATGCAACACCACCAACAGAACAGGAAAAAATGACTAGTTGGAAGTTAAGACATCAAATATCAACTCCCTTAGCCAAGAGAGCTATCTACCAAGTGTAAGTGTCCTAGATATAATGAATTTCAGGCCTGATCACATACCTGCAAAGCCTGAATTGATTTTATCTGGAAATAACCCACTACCCTGTAGCTAAGGAAGAGAGACTCTTCTGTGCATGCAGAAGGATCACAACAGGTCGAATTGGAAATGAACAGAATCTAAGCAGAACAGAGCTCCTGCAGTTGAGCTTGCATTATGTTGATAAGGATGACGTGATCCTAAGCATTAGGAGCAAACAAAACACCATGTAAATAAGTTTATATTAATTTGAAAAGGCAGAGTTTTTTAGGATAGAAGCCAGATGTGACCAATCTACAAGAATAGAAACGTGGATCCAAACAAATAATTCCATTTTCATGGACAGGCATGGCAGGAATGTGAACAAGTGCCAGTTACCAGCCTGTCTTCTCTTCCAGGATGAAAATTACAGAATTGTACCACAATATCAAAACAGGCAGTGTAAAGTGTTTTTCCAAGATTTGAAACACTGGGCCTCATCCCATCTGACAACTGGATGATGTTTAACCAGGTTACCAGGTACTCTATGCCATCTTGTCCATCTGCACATGGCAACTCTGCCTCATTAAGACTTGTGCTGAGCCTCTCCTTTGGGTCTGCATCCGTTACCCAGCAGTTCTCAAAACACATTTGTAGAGGTCACACAGAGTTAAGCCAGCTTGCCTGACTTCACAATGTTTATCCAAACAAGCTAGAAAGAGGAGGAAAATGATTGCCCACCTTATTAATTTCACATCACTGCATCCAATGTGAAGTGCTGGAGGGCACATAAGACAGACCTGGCCAACATGCAACCTGCAGGCCCAACACTTCTCAGCTCTGCAACATAATCCCTATCTGACTTTATCAGCAGAGTGAAACTTGCACGAATCAGGCATCCTAGTAGGCTTTGTCTAGCCTGTAGTAGCTGGATGCTGCCCTTAGCCTTGCAATGGGAAGCCAGCACAGACCTTGGTGGGACAAGGCTGTCAAAAAGACAACGTTGCCCAACCAGACACATTTGAGCTTTAAAGAACTTAGTTTTGCAAAAAGCCATATCAGGTTCTCTGTCCCTGCTATGTAAATAGAGCACTGGTTGTTGTCAGGATGTACAGTCAGTAGACACCAGACATTAATGCACTATCACCCCTGACAGACAGCTGATCAATAAATAGTGCAAGTGTCAGTGGCAGGTCTGGAAGGCGGAAGAGTTCAGAAAGGTTTCAGACTGCTTTCTAAGAAAGGTATAACTGCTACATGCTGAAGAGAAGACAGTCTTTTCATTTTGAAGATAGGCAGACCAGCAGGCCTGTCAGATGGTGTCCAGGCAGATCAGCAGCAGTTGTCCTGGAGTTCAGTATAAAGACATCAAAAGCTGAGATGACAATTTATCCATGCAGATGAATGAACATTCAAAAAGCACGCATGCTGGTCAACAACACAAAGTTCAGGATTTTGAGCAAAGCCTAGCTTCACAAACCTCATTTCAGGACCTGTCACACACTGGTCAGCACTCAGAGGGAACAGTCCTTTCCTGGATTTCATCTAGTGTATACTCTATAAATCAAGCAAGGGACCTCTTTTGTTTGTTTTTAGCAGGCAATAATGTTTAGAAACTTTTTTTTTTAATCTGTAGCTTCAGTGGCAAGTCACAATGACTTTTAGATAGCACGTGATAAACAATTTATTTCAGCTTTCTGGATGTGGAAAAGAGTGACAGTCACATCTCTCCCTGAGACCACTGATATAGAAAGCTTTTAAACTGGGAAGAATACAGTAAGTACTGAGATTATAAGGTTATTCTGTACTTTTGTGCTGATATTGACAGGGATAAAGTTCATTTTCTTCACAGTAGCTACCATGGGGCCATGTCTTGGATTTGTGCTGAAAACAGTGTTGATAACACAGGGACATTCTGGCAATTGTTGGGCAGTGCTTGCAGAATCAAGGCCTTTTCTGTTTCTCACCCCACCCCACCAAGGAGCCTTGGTGTGCACAAGAGGTTGGGCAGGCACACAGATGGGACAGCTGACCCCAACTGATCACAATAAGATTCCATACCATACACTCAACATATAAAGCTGGGGGAACAAGAAGGACAAGGGCGGATGTTAGGATTGATGGTATTTGTCTTCCAAAGTATTCATCAGGTGTAACGCAGTCCTCCCTTTTTCTCTGGGCATGGCTTAACACCTGCCTGCCCAAAGGAAATGGTGGATAAATTCCTTGTTTTGCTTTGCTCGTCTGCATGGTTTTAGCTTTACTTATTAAACTGTCTTCATCTCAACCCACAAATTTTCTCACTTTTACTTGTGTTATTCTCTCCCCCATCCTGATGTGGGAGGGAAGTGAGCAAGCAGCTGTGAGTGATTTATTTGTTAACTGGATTTAAACCGCAACCTTAAAGTACAGAATGGGAGGGAGAGTGACAGACGAATGGTAATTGTAATGGTACAAAGCAGTAGTATTGTTACTGTGTTACCCAAGCAAATTAATATAATAAACCCCAGACTTGCAAGGATTCTTGCAAGTATCCAGTCCCTCTCTGCAAAGTACAGACCAGGAACCACAAAGCAGAGGAAACCACCAGAAATGCTGTACTAGACTTACTACATCCCACTTCTGAGACCATTGTCACCATCTCCATGCCTGTGGAAAAATCCTATACACCCAGTCACAGCAGTTGTGTGTATAGCCCTCCAAACACTCAAGACCTCCAAAACCAGAAGGTTTCACTGTGAGCTCCAGTAGTTAGAAAAGAACTGAAACCCCAAAGCACAGATTCAGAGTATTCTTTTAATGCAAGTGTTAAAGCCCTTTGTGAAAATTTTTAAATTCTTTCATGTTGAAGGAAACTGTTTCCTAAGCTTACTATCACTGCTGACCAATCCACTGTCCTGTCCCGAGACAACTGAGTTGGACAAGAGAAGTTCTTTGGATTCTGCCTGGTTCACATCCATGCAAACATGCATGTATCTGCAAATTCTACTCTTCCACTCTTATCACGAAGTTTCTAGAAAACACTTAGGAGTATTGTTTTGTCTGGCAACAGCTTTTTCAAACTTGCTACTTTCACTACTATGCCTGCAATAAAACAAGTAAAGACTGTCATTCTTGTCACATTTGTTGTGTCTTCCGTATAAAAACATACAATAACTAAGTAGGTAATGCAACAAGCCCACATCAGCTTGTATGGACAGGTTTTTTGCCACACCACAAAGGTCTGAAGCCAAATAACCAACAAAAAAACCCCCAAGCCCCCCCAAAAAAACAAAAAACCACCACCAACCGCCAACAAACAAAAAAACAACCCCCACAAAAAAACCAAAACAACAGCAAAAAATCAAACAAAAAGCCCGCAAAACAACCAAACCCAGAATGCAACCCAAACTAAGCATAGTTTCAGAATTTATCAATACTCCCACAATAAGAGAAATATTTTTCTTGCCACTGAGGAATAATTTGAGTCTGTATACCTTGTAGAGCTCTTCTGTTCAAAAAACATTTTTTGTGCTCTCAACTTCTCACAACTAGCTGCAACAAGGAACTGAGGTTGTGTTTACATCAACTCTAAAAAATGTATGGTTGGATATATTTGAAATCTCAGAAGTGCTTCAGTGCTAGCATAAACCTGGCAATAACCTATCCTCACCTGCTGCCAAAAGAAACTGTGCATTTCATTAAAGTTCCTTCCACTTTCCCAAACAATTCATATGCCTGCCTCACACAATCAGATGCTGAGATGGGAACTGCTTACTACAGGTGCCAAAAGGAATCAACACCTTGAGCAAGCGAGCCTGTTATTCAGCTTTCACTTTAATGCCAAGATGAACTGTATTTCAACAGGTACCAGGTTACTAATAACACCCCTCCAGGCAGAGATTGAGGAACACAGGAGTAAGGGTAGGGGAACACACAAGAGAACCTCTTCCAGGTAGAAAACAGAAATGGACAAACACATTCAAGAGTTCTGTGGCAGGCAGATAGGCACAACACAGACACAAACAAGCCTGTGGCATTGGAGCAATGCAGCCACACGCTCATAAGAAGTCTTGCACTACTTGATGATGGTCTAACATTTCCCCTGGCTGCCAGCCTGCTGGCCTTCCTTTGGAATTCATTTCAGAAGCTATCAAAACCCCAGGAGCACTCTACCTGCCCACTTATATATCTGCAAAGTCCTGTGAGCCTGCAGACTTCCTTCTCTGCAAAGATTCCCCAGGGTCCCATGTAGTAGTGTAACCATTATGTCAGGCTCTTCAGAGCTCATTAATTGAGTATAATTGTGTCTACGATGTGAAAAAACATCCTGATATGAAAAACACATGCTATAGCATGGCGTCAAACCCTCACAGATTGCTTTCCTTACACAAATAATTTTATGTGAGAAAAGCTAATTTGACAGAGATGTTTCTTTACAGAACACCTGGACTTTACACAAGATGAGCGTCTCCTCACTGCAGCTTATTGTAGAGAGCAGGCTATAAAACCATCCTCGGAGAAGGTCCTGAGGCTTCACAGAGCGTGTAACTTCAGACCCACCCCGTGCAGCTCTGCTGTCCCCATGGAACATCGCTCCCCGTAGCTCCCAGCCTGGGCTGGGCACAAACACTGCCCGACTCCTCCTTAGACCTCACCTATCTTGTAAAAGCCAATTAAACGCCCATCCATCCTCATCGCCTCCAGCCGGGCTCCCCAGTGCCTCCGCCGCTTCCCCCTCGTCCCCGGGCCATTCCTGTGCCCGCCGGCGGGAGAACACCCCGGGATGCTCCGGGAGGAGCGGCGTTTCCATCGCGGCAGGAGCGGAGCCGCCCGCCCGCCCCCGCTCGCTTCTGCTACCGACGGCGCTCGGGGACACACCGGGGGAGGAGAAGGAGGACGAGGAGAAGAGGACGGGGGGGTGGGGAGCAGGATAAGAGGATGGCCCGGGATGACACAGCAGCGGCCCCGGGCCCGCGGGGGATGGCGGCGGCAGCGCCCAGGACACCCCGTTATATAACAGCGGCACAGCCGCGCCCGCAGCGCCGACACCCGGGGCCGTGTGCGCGACCCTCTCGGCACCGGGGTCATTTCAACTCGGGCACAGCGCGGCCCCACCCGCCCGCCCCTCACCAGCGGCTGCATCTCGGCGCGCACGGCGGGCACCTGGAACCGGTCTATCTCCTCCATCATCTTGGCGGCGGGGCGGAGCGCGGGGAGCAGGGCGGGCGGGCACGGGCGGCTCCTCAGGCGCCGAGAGGAGACAGCAACAGCGACAATGACAACGACACCGCCCGCGGCTGCGGCTGCCTCATCGCCGCCGCCGCCGTGACTCAGCCGCGCCGCTTCCGGGTCCGGCCACCGCCCCGCCCTCTCGGAATATTCATGAAGGGCGGGGCCAATGGCCCTCGCTCGGGGCCCGGATGCTGGGCTCCACTGCCCCGCCCTTTTCGAATATTCATGAAGGGCGGGAGCGCTGTCATGGTTCCGTGACCGAACGGTGGTCTCCTTGCGGCCCCGCCTGCTTTTGAATATTCATTTGAGGGTGTGGCCGCTACAGCTAGTTTTGTGCCCGGTCGCTCCGTTCCCCGAGGCCTGCCCCTTCATTGAGTATTCATGAGCAGGTGGGGCCTCGATCACCAGGTCGACGCCCAGCTGCTCCATTCCCTTTATTTGAATATTCATCAAGGGGCGGGGCCCGCTGTCACTCTCCCTGGGCCATGGCTCTCTGTTTGCAGCCGCAGCTGGGATGTACCATTCACTCCCTCGAGGGGAAAGCGGGGGGGTCGGGGGATTGGCCAGGTCCATCCACCACTTCCGGCGCGTTGCTATGGCTGCCGCCATCAACTTCCGGCGTGCCGTGTGGGCGCGGGACTGCGGCGAAGGGCGGCCGCTGCAGTGAGGGACGGCCATGCCCGCCAAGGCGGCCGACAAGCGCCGGCAGGTAAGGGCTTGCCGCACTCCCGTGGTGGCAACGCCGTGGTGCTGTCACCGCTTACGCCGTGACGTCATACACGAATGGCGTCACTGCGGCGCCTCGCGGGAGGCGGCGGCCCACCTTAGGGAACGTTGCTGGGCAACCCCGCTGTGACTCTGCTGCCCTCGGCTCCTGCTCTGAGCTCTATCCTTGGTGTGACACCAGAGGTGATGTCGTCGTTCCCCAAACCGCCACCCGTGACGTCGCAATGTGTAGAGCAAATCTTTCCCTCCGGGTTCGCAGAATCACAAGAATCGTTAGGGTTGGAAGGGACCGCTGGAGATCATCCAGGCCAACCCCCCAGCCAAAGCAGGGTCACCTGCAGCAGGTGACACAGGAATATGTCCAAGTGTTGTTTGGATGTCTCCAAAGAGGGAGACTCCAGGATCTCCCTGGTCAACTGTTGCAGTGGTCGGCCACCCTCAGCTTAAAGAAGTTCTTCCTCAAGTTGAGGTGGAGCTTCTTGCGTTTTAGTTTATGGACACTGTTCCTTGTCCTGTCACTGGATACCACTGAAAAGAGTCTGGCACCCACCTTTGATATATGCATTAGTGAGATCCCCTCTCAGTCTTCTCCCGACTGAAGAGGGCCAGCAGTGCATGAGGACATGCATTGTCTCCTCATAAAAGCGATGTTTCGGACCCCACATCATCTTTGTGGACTCTGCTGGACCGTCTCCAGTAGCTCCTTGTTTTTCTTATGCTGAGGAGCCCAGAACGGGACACAGCACCCCAGATGTGCCCTCCGCTAGGGCCCAGAGGAGGTGCAGGATCAGCTCCCTTGGCTCCTGGCCACACCCTTCCCGACGCACCGCAGGGTACCATTGGCAGCACGGGCGCACTGCGGGCTTCGTCACCTGCCAATACACCCAGGTCCTGCTAAGCAGAGCTGAGGGGTTGAAGTGAGAGCTTAGGCTGCCCCAGAGAGCTGTAAACCACGGGACTGGGTGTGGCAATGGAGTCAGCACAGACCCTCTTGGCCTTGTCGAGTCTTGCTGCATTATATTACGTCACCCTGTCCCTTCAGCTGCCCGTGACTTTCTGCGAGTTCTGTGGCATTTCATAGAATTCTCTAGCATTATACAGCTGTTCAACCTGTAGCATCCTTCACTGTCACCGTGCTGTTCAATCCTATGAGACTACAAACTCCTCAGGCCATTTCATCACACTTCCAGTATGCAACACCCCTTCCAAGGCAGGTTCTAATGCACTCAAGGTGTCTCCAGCCTGCTCGAGGATCTCCCAGAGACACTGAACAGACAGGATAAAATCCTTCTTACAAAAATTTTAAGAAAAATTTCAGTTCTATTCAGCTGTAAGTTTTGTCTCTTTCCTTTTGCTTTGCTATTTGGTTTTTACTCAGCTCAAGCAATGAAGAGGAGTCATTTACTACCCTTCCTGGTCCTAACCCTACAGTGCTGTGGGGTCTATGTCTGTGAGACCTCACTGTATTCTTTTGGGCCCTGTGTGGGCCATGTGTGGGCATGTCTGCATGCATCCTCTTTAGGATGAAAAGCTCAGATTCGTTTGGTTAATTCCTGGGACTTCTCTGCTACTGGAGTATCATAGTGTTTGATTTAAAAGCAGATGATGGCCTGGCTGATAAAACCCTTTTGTTAACATGTTTAGATCAATCCCAATGTACTTGATGTTAGGGTTCGTGGGAGGAGGGTTAGCAGGCAAATAAGCAAGAGTGAGAGGAATTAGGGAATCTGACGTTCCTCATCCCCTAGTAATTACTAATAAGTACCAAGATACAAAGGACTTTATGAACTTTTCAAAGGGCACAAACTCAGAATCAAAACCCACATCCAGTCCTAGATAATGAACATGTTTATGCTAAAATTGTAAAAACAAACATTAATAATGATGCAAACTAAACTGGGTATTAAATGCTTGCTCTGAACTTTGGTTTCTTTTGTTTTCAGAATTTCCACATAAATATTTTTATCATTTTCAGTAGCCATTATCTCAAATATTCTGAAATGGAGAGGCTTCGATGGATATGTTAGAAAAACTTAATGTACTGTAAAGGCATTCCTTTTATTTTAAAGTTCTTGAAACATCATAAACTGTTTAAACTCTGAGGATGTTTGGCTTTTCACGTAACTTTCATCACAATAACTTAAAAAGCAATAATTCTAACTTTTCCTGTATTGCAACTCCTATTTTGCCTTGAGCTTGTTAAATTTGATTGCTGTTTCTCATCCTTTTATCTGCTAGGATGTTCTTGCAGTGGAGGAATTGTGAAGTTGACTACCTGGCTCTGAGTCTGGAGGCTTTTGCCTCATTTTCCCTGACTCAGAGTACAGATGAAATCTCAGTGGCTTTGGGAGTGTGGGGGGTGAATGCCTTTGCCAGGGCCTGACATTTGATACCTACTGGGCCATAGTGGCCACTGCCACTGTAAAAAGAATTGATGGGTCAAGGTTTAGATTCCAATTCTTGACAAGAATTCTTCTGTAGAATTATGCTCTTTTCCCCTGTCCCTGTGCCTTTTATTCCTCTGTTTTTTATATATTGCTTTAATCTGCTCTGCCTCTTAGGTTTTTCACTGTTAACTGCTTTCACTTTGAAATTTCTTCCTGAGATTGTTTTCAAAGCTGGAATACTTATCTGTACACCTGTTCTCTATTACCATATATTACTTCCACCTCCTCTTCTGCTTTCATGACTCCATGTTCTTCACATGCTTTGTGATCAATTCTTATTTCTTTCTTCTCCCTTATGTGGGGGTTGTCTGCTCTTCTTCTGTGCCTGTCTTGTATCTGCCTTCTCTAACATCAGTTTCTTGGTTTATTTCATTCTTTTTTTTTCTTTATCTAGGTGATTTCTGCCTCCAGTTCAGTCTCCAGCCACCTGATGGGTGAAAATATGTCAAAGTTGCGCTGATCATAAAAATTAAAGTCTGTGGTGTTCAATTCAAGATGAATTGCTTGACTTGACTAAGCCTTATTTATAAATGCCTATAGGCTTTCATATGTTTGTATACATTAATAAGAAATTTCAGTATTTCAGTGTTCAAAGTCTTAAAATAGTATTGTATGTCTGGATCTTTGTGCTCCTAATGCAGTTTTGGAAATAACTCCTATGTATACTTCGTACTTCAATAACACCATTCCTTTCAGATCTGAAATATGATATGCACAATTGAGCTCAATAGCTTTTTGTAGGGATGTGGAATTATGGAAAGGCATAATCCAACTTCCATGCATCAGACTCAAGGAAATGGGTGCAACACATTCTCAGCTTCCCTGAAAAATGAGGTCTTGAGCATGGCAAACAGGACACTCAGAAGTGTGGTGTTAAAAACACTGACATGTGTGGCATGTGCATGGACATGCAGAAAGTGTTAGGGCAGAGAACAGCACCCTAGTGGTGTTGTGTCAGTCCCATGTGTAGTCCTGGGTGATGAGAGAAAGTGGCCAGCGATTTTGAGATTGTTGTTTTGAATATGTTTTGCAGGTTGGAAGTGTTTGTTTCAGATTTCTGTGCCTTTGCTATGTAGCTTGAGGAAAAATCTTGAGTGAGCTGTGTAGAGCACCTCTGTGGCTGCACCCATCTCAAGGAGAAGCAAGATCTCGTTATGGTTCCTTAGCAGACCTTGCACACATTTGGCATTTAAAATACAAAACCAGACTATTCAATCTTATCAGTTAGGGTTAACCCCACTGTCAGGAACATATGAATTAAGCAGTGTTAAGAAAGGGTCTGAATTAGGACAGACAGGCATTTGTTGTTACCCCTGTGGTCTTGCACAGCCACTGACGTGGAAACAGCTTCTTTGCTGTTCAGCAAGTCGTAAAAGAAACAAATAGATCCGTTCCCCAAAGACAGAAAACAATGAGATATGGTTTGCTTTTTTTGTATTTTCTTATTTTCCTTTTTTTTCCTTCCCCTGAGAAGGCTTTTAAGGTGCTTACTTGTTCTTAAACATGCATTAAAACATCCATGGAATATAAAACAAACATTCCATTTAGTGTTGCTCAGAAAACATTATAGAATGCATTGGCAAATAGCTCTTAAATTGGCATCCCTAGTGTGTGCAAATAAATATCTGCTGCAGGGCAGGCTGGAAGTGACTTTCCATGCTGTGATTTCTTGCTTCTTGTGCCAACTGGTGGTTTACTATGGAGTTTGCTAATATTCAAAACAGGAATAAAAAGCTAGCAGGAAACTTATTAAATAGTTCCACAGAAATGCTAAGCTTAGCTGTCATAATGTCTCTACCTCTTTCTTTTAGAACCCGACAAGCACATTACTACCTTACAAGTACATTATATTTTCTTCACAATTCAAGTTAATCTCTGTGCTGTGCTGTAGAGGAAGTGGGAATGATTGTCTCTGCTCAGGAAGATGAACTAAACAAGAGGAGCGTTCTATGATTGCTCAGCCTTGAGCCTGATTGTATTATGGTGACAGCTAGCCTGGGGAGCAGAAAGGCTGCAGGAATGTCTCTTCAATGATATTAAAAAATATAATCAGGGTTTGTAATTTGCCCTGACGAGTGTTTCATTAATACGTAATCAATTTTCAGCTCTTGGAAAATTTGCTTAATATGAACTGACACTTCAGCTTGTCAGACTGACCAACCTGCATCATCCCTGCTACTGAGTTCTCTGGTATTTTAGGCTGGATCTGTGAATCCAGGTCTACTTATCCACTTTTATGCTTTAAGCATAAGGAGAAATTTTACATTTCTCAAGGAGTCAGTGAGTAGTGGTGTCTGGCTCCTCACCATATGGTGACCCACTGAAAGATCTAGTCTGAAAGGGGCAGTTTAATCTGGCAGTATGGGAGAAGGATGTACCAGTCAGCAAAAGCTGTAGTGACAGCCCTTATCCTGGATGGAAGCACAGCACATGCGGTAACAATCATTGCGTCTCCTGTTTGGATAGTCAGGGCTGGCCTTGGGACTGAACCTGAGGAATAGACATATTTTTTCTGGAGGATTTCTGTGCTCACTAATTCAGGATTCAGCCTAGTTCTAAAGGATCGCTGGCTCTTGAGAGTAAATCTCTGCTTCCTAGGTCACCATGATGATTTATTTACCACCAGAATTGCCACTGGCAAGTAAGAGGTTTTGTGCACCAAATGATAAAATAGTTGAAAAGTAGGGCTCTAGAAAAGAGCCGTTCAGAAGGAAACAGACTTGGAAAAAACTTCAGAGATTTTGCTATTCAGTCAAGAATACCAAATGGCAATAGGTACTGATAGGTCCTGTCTGTTTTGTATAAATTCAGTTAATGAGTCTCAGATCAGCAATTAGTGACTGTTAGGTCACCAACAAAAGGGAGAGTGATGTGAAAAAAATGTGGATAGAGTAAACAAGAAGAACAAGACCTGAATGTATGGTTGAGTGTGATTTTTTTTATTTTCTCCACTGCAGGATAATCTGATAACATTTCTAGGGGATTGAGGGCAAAGCTTCTACTAAGTATTGCATGTCTTTGATGGATGTCCTCACCATCTTTTTTCTTTTTGGATGCAGAAATATGATACCTCTTATGAAATGCCAGCCTCGTAGGGCTTTCTTTTAAAACTTTTTTTTTCAATTACAGCAATAGTCTTTAGAAAGTAGCCAGTAGTTTCTTCTTATTTTTGTTTTCTTATTTTATGACTACAGAAAAATTAAATATATATTACCCGGACATCCCACCCAAAATACAATTGAAAATGCTTGTTGGGTAGCTGAGCAGCAGGAAGACTCCCTGCTGAGGGACTTGATTTTGCAGCTATTTGTACCTCTCAGTGGCTTGTCTGCAATAGAGGAAGCTGTGAGAAGGGAAAGGAATATTAAATGGCATTTGAAACATCACTTTTCATCTGTTTCCTCTTTTCATTTTTATAATCTTGTTGGATTATGGTATCTTTACTGTAGTCAATAGTCAATTTATCTTGTAGCACAGTAGATGTCTGGCCCAGGGAAGAATTCCTAGGTGCTACTATCATGCACACCCTGGAAGAAAGATCCAGAAAGAAACAGTCACTTGGGTCTTCTGTAGCCTTCATTTAAGTACTGCGGCAGTTACGGGCTTCTAATATCTTTTCGTTGTTGAAAGTGTGGCAATCTGTTATTTTTTTTAATGTAAGATAGTGATCAGAGTAAAACATGATTAGCTTTCATTAATTCTGACTCTGACATTTTTCTCTGGAGAGCTTGAGCATCTCCTGGAGTGGTCAGAGTTACGATGGTGACCTGGAGGTGAGAAAGTCCTTAATGCTTCCTGCCTGTTCCTTAGTTCCCTAGCAACCGTGTCTCCTTTGTTTTCTTAATATAAATTCCTCATGACTGTTCACACTCCTTTTCTTATTAATTAATATTATTTTTAAAGCCAGGGATAGGAGCACATTTATTAAGAAGATTCAGGGAGACTGTTGATTTCTTTTTCCTGCGTCAAAAATATCTTTAATTTATCTAGAATTTGCTAAAATATAACTATTTGGATTGAACAGTTCTTTTTTGGATGTCTGACTTATGCTGTGGACTACAAAAAGCCCCCACCACTCTAGGTGCTGAACAATATAAACCAATAATCTATAGCAACATAACCTTGGAGGACTGAAGTGAGGCAAGAAACCTATAAAAAACAAAGTGTGTGACTACGGAATTAAGCTGTATATCATAGTGCTTGTGCCCAATAGGATGAAATGAATGTTTCCCCGGCAACCTTAATTCTCACATTTTCTAAGTTCTGAATGCTTCTCTTTGAGATGTTAATAATAGTCTGTTAACTTTTTTTCCCTGTAGCTAATGTGATACACAAAAATGTACTTGAATTTTAAACTTGCATATGAAAGCAAGTTATTGTAAACGTCTTACTAGTGAATATACAATCATTATGTTGATTCACAGTTATAATTCATTTTTTATATGTATTGCAGATGTGTTCGTGACCTCTTCCCTATTGTACAAACATCGTGTGATGTATTTTAGGTAGCTGTCAGAGCAAAAGGATTACATTTTTAATCATAGTTTATGGGTAAAGCATTGTTACAATAAAAAGAAGAATGAGGAAGCAGTAACAATCATTCTGAGCCGTGGTGGCAGGACACAAGCTACATAGGTAGTATTGAGGACTCTTCACAGCTAATGTGGCAGAGAGAACTTTTAAGAAAATGTGTGAAAAAGGAAAGTGTTTTGGGTTTGGAAAGATTTACAGAGAACAGGAGCTTGCAAAGAAATCCAGCAAAAGAACGAAGCACGGATATACTGATAAAAAGGCATGTCAGGACCTCCCTTTTCATCAAGCAGCACAGCCATATTGTCTGTGCTATTATCTGAATTAGGAGACTGAGTAAAAGATTTTGTAATTTTAACTGACTTACGTTTGCTCCCCAGCTTGCTTTCTTGTAATAGTTTTGAGCAGATTTACTAGTTTTGGTGACCTTCATCTACTTCTAATATTGCCAAAATACTAGGATCTCGTCTTTCCTCATCATATTTTTTCATCTTTATGCCATCTTCCAGCTGGGTTCCAAAAGTTTGAGATACTCTGGGATAAACCTGCAGCATAGATAGCACTAGCAGTAATGATGCTTGCAGAGCAGCGTGTCTTTGCTTTTTATGCTGACTTCTGTAGAGTACTGAGTCAAGTGGAGTTACAGCCTCTACCTTCACTTGCAAGAGTCCAGAATATCCAACAAATAAGTCATTCAACTTTTGTTGTTGTTGAAGTAGGTCTCTGCATTGTGAGGGATGTTTTATCTGGGCAGGAAACAAGAGTTTTTCTGAACAACCCCAGAATAAGCTAAGGACCAGGTCCTTCTTAAGGACTGCTCCAGCTATGGCTGTCCTATCTTTGTGAAGCACACATAGAAGAAAGCCCCAGACCCACACTGATCTCTGCATGCTGGCTCCCATCCTCCCACTTCAGATTTATCATGTCTTTGGCGTGGGCTGTGTCCATACAGTGCAGCATTTGACGAAGGATCTGTGTCATAACAAAGTAGTTCTAAAGCATAACTGTTCTGGTTGGAGGGAGTAGTTGGAGCTGCTTTAGTTCAAAATACCAGACATAATAAATATAATTTTATGTTCTGTCAGTCATGTGCTTGCTCCTGCTGTAGGGAACTACTTTGCTTAGCTCCGGGGAGTCCCAAAGCAAGTCAGCAAGTAGAGGCTGGTAGGAAAGCAGGCCTGAGGCCTGGAGAAGGCTGGCAGATCTCACTGACAGATGTAATGAAGCCTCTTCTTTGGATACCTCTCCCAGTCATACACAACAGCCATCCTTTGATAAAGGTTAAAAACATGCATAGGGTCAAAGTTAAGACTTTCAGAGACAGGTTCTGTATCTTGCAATAGCCTGCAAATTTATTTGCACTCAAAATCTTGTTTATGGGCAAAGAGAAGGCACAATTTATAAAACTAAAGATTTCATGTGAGTGTGACTGAAATTTTAGTTTAAACATTGGTCAGTCCAGATATATTCATTAAAGAAAATAAGAAATATTTCTGTGTGGAAAAAAAAATAAAAAAATGGTGATACTGTGGTTAAAGTTGTTTCATGAAAGTTTCCCAGTTTCTGCCTCTTTTCTGGTATTGTGCTCACCCTTCTTCCAGTGCTCTGATTCCTAAAGTTGATGGTTTGATTTTGCTGTTGGTGATGGTGTTGGTGGGGATGTTATAGTAAGTTGTCAGCAACAAGAGACTTTCATTGGGGATGAAAAGATGTCAATTATGATAGTTTCTTTTTCATCTGGAGTTTCTTTTATATGTTAGGTAATGTATTTTCACACTTCTCTTTCTGTTGGTCTGGTGCTCCATGTTACACCTGATATTACTGCATATGGTGCTTTTTCAGTGTGCTAGATACTATTTTTTGTCTTCTTTGCTACCCCTAAAGCAGATTTTCTTCAGATCCCCTGTCTGCAGGTGTGCAGTTCTCTAACTGGCCAGTGGTTAGATGCTTACAGCAGTGGGGTCTATGATGTCAAGTATGTGCCCTATGTCTTATCATCCCCTGCCTGTACTCCTCCATGCCATATCCTGAGTCCCTTCAGGGTCTCTCTTTCATACCAGGCCTGATGTAATGTTGCATCATTAAATTCCAGCCATAAAACTATGATAGTACTGTACAAAGACAAGGGAAATAGAGCCAACTACACAGGTCTCTGGTTGATTAGAAAAATTGTTTGTGTTCTACTCTACAAACTCTTTATGGTATGAGAAGCAGGTCAGGGTTTGTGCTGCTTCCTCCTGGTGCACTCATAGGTCTAGCTTTTCTTTGGTCTCACTTTTGGATTTTAATACTGTTGCAGATATTTATTCACAGTGGCTCTTCAGATTATGTTAATTGAAATCTGTGCACCTGCTAAAACTAATTATCCTCAGATCGCCTTGGCAATGCCTTTGCTAATGGATAAATGCTTTTGTAGACCCATTTACAAAGGATAATAGTAAGTAGACTTCCTTTCATGTTTAAAATTAAGAATTTGATTTGGATCTGAATAAAATTCTGCTCTGAAAATCTGTTTAGATCACATGTAACAGGGTCCTTGTCAGAGAGAACCCTCTGTTGCCCATTGCCAAGTAATCACGTATAGGAGACAGGCCAGCTGTGTGATCCACTCGTCTCAGTAGTGGTTGTGACACGGGACATCCTAGACTCTCTGCTCTGCAATCAGCCCATGGTGGGACTATAGAGAAAATGTTATAACTTTTATTTTCTCCACCTGCATCACAAGAATTTGTATTTTAAAGTGAGGCACATTTTCTAAGCATAGAAATGTATTGTTCTGCTCATTTTCCATAGCTTTTAATATGTATCTTCTGGAATAAAGATAATCCCCAATGCTTTGTTTGTAACAGCAGTTTTATGTGTCTTAGCTTGTACAAGAAGAAATAACACAGAGACGCAGTCTTACATTTTCGCTGAACTTTGTTCTTCTCTGAAAATATTTCTTTTCTGAATTCTTATTGTCAAGTTTTAACAAGTAATGGAGCTTGATGAACAATACTTGGAGATTCTGGGTCAAAGTCTTTATGGCTGCTTAATTGTTTAATACATAAAAAGTAGGAGGTGGAAGAGAATATTTAATTTTCATAATGAAGGGGAATCACGAGGGGAGTGTAGGAATCTCTGTGGAGGCCTGTGCTCTTAAGGTGTTCTTAAGACATATGAAAGACAAGAGGAAGAATAGGTATTGTGATAAAGGCTTTCCAGAAGAAGAACTAGGAAAACCAGCTGAGAGAAACAAATGGCAGACTTAAAAAGCAAGCAGTGATTCTTTGCATTACCATGTAGCTGTACTGCGGGAGTCTTTGCTGTGGAAGCTGTGCACACTAAAAATGTGCATGGATTCCAAAATCACAGAATAAATTTGTGGAGAAAATGGTTCACTGATGGAAAAAAAAGGATAGCATTTCTGGTTCCAGTCCCTGTGGCAAGCTAACAGTCATCCTCGAGAGAATAGATACCTTCTTTTGAACAGTATTGGGGAGAGATACTTGGCTAGGTGGACCTTTGATCTGAACTAAAAGGCTCACTCTAATGTTCTTCTGAAGAAAATCAATCTTGCTTTCCCACCCCTTCGTTTTCTTTCCCTCTTGTCTAGTATCCCCTTCTTTTCTGTCACAAAGTCAAACACTTTTTTCCAAGTAACTCCTCTACTTTTTTCATCCATACCATCAAATGTTATTTGTGATCCATCCTGAAACTGTCCTTTCCAAGGTTTCTAATATTGTTTCCTTTGCTTGATTTATCAACTCTGTGTTCCTTTATGGTTCATGGTCCTGTCTGTCCCTCAGCATCTCCTCAAAAGGATCCTCTTCATTTCTTCTCCCATTTTCTGTTAAATTTTCACAAAGGTTTGTCAGTGGTGCTGTTCTGTTATTCCTTGACTCTCGATAGGGTAGTCTTCCTCTATAAGGCACCCTATAAACAACTATTTAATTGTTTTCCTTATGGCCTGTCATAATAATTCTTTTGTTCTTTCATGTGTGCAGGGGGGTTGGCAGTGGTTAATTTCCCAGCTGTTCATCAGTGTTTTCCATGTCTTCTCAGTGTTCCTGGCTTTGTGGGTGTGGATCTACTGTCTTTGGGCTTCCTGTGCCATGCAAGCACTTGGGACAGAAGCAGCCTTTTAGTGTGTTTGACTAAGGCACTAAAATGTGTGTGTGGCATTTGGGTGTATCACAGACTAGGACAGACTAGTAGCGTTCTCCTAGGACAGAGCCTGGCATTTCTTCATGCTGAAAAATCACTGTCTTGTGTTGTGAAAGTGACTGTCTTTCCTTCAGATGGCATACTCAGCTTTCAAAATATACCATTGGAGCCAGCATCAAACTTTTATTCTGTGTAGTTAAATTCGGAAAAAAGGTGCTTTAAAAGTTTACTTTGGATGTGTTCTCACTTTAGGGCCAAGGTGGACCTTCAGGAGGAAAGGCAGGAAAAGCTGGTAAAGCTGGATATAAAAAACGGGTAAGATTCTCAAGTCTTAAATTGTTTTTTTCTTTTTTTCCTTTTTTTAGCTAAGAGATGCAAAGATGATTTAGTCTGAACAATGAGATTTTTCTGAAAAAAGCTGGTAAAATATCAATTGATTTAGCAGTAAGAGATTGCTGTAGGTTCCCACTGAGAAGGGAAATAGACCAGCAAGTTAGGACAAAAAGATATCACCTGGAACAAAGGCACAATTTGGGTAAAATGCAATATGAAAACATTAAAATAAAATATTTGGGATGTGAATTCCAAAATACAAGCTGACTCAGACTGTGAGAAAACTGCCTGCTTAGTTTAGAAAATTTGAAGTATAGCCCATATTCACTTAACAAAGTACAACTCTTAGGGAAAATAGCCTTAACTTTTTTGACTCACAATAATGTTTTTACTGCTGGGCAAATAAATTATTAGAATACCCTGATTTAATCTACCTTCCTCTTACATAGCTCCATTGACAGGGATGGAAGAACAGTCTGCATTCCTTTAAACAGGCATATTGATAAACAGCTTTTCACTTTCTTGGGACAAATCACAGTGTCATTAAATATTCCTCTTTTACCCTTTAAAAATTGAAAGTTATTTACCTTTAAATGAAAATCATATATAAAAATGTTAAAACCACAATACTTCACGTCTGATTCATCTGGGAAAACAGCCACTGGCAACTAACTGGCATCAAATTGTGTATGATAAATGTCCTACAAGCAGATGTTCGTATGGGAAACATTAAATCACGAACAACTGTTCGGCAGGCATCGTCTCTTGTGCATCAGAGTGCCTGACCTTCCTTACAGCTTGCCTCATTTCAGCTCCCTCGGGGAAAGAAATAAGGCTGCAGCCTGTGACTTTCCCTGGGCTCATGGAATATGCAAAATTCTCTGTTACTTTCAGCCAGTGTACATTTTGACACAACATTGTGCTTTTTACCTTTGTGGTGCTCTGCAGGTAGCAAAGCATTGCTGGGTCCAGCCTCTGTAGCTTCAGCCATAAACTGTACTTGCACCTTGGACTCATCCTCAGCTTTGTATGGCTGTAAAATTAGCAGGCTTAAGAGAACTGTATTTACAAGAATGATTGATTTATTTTAAATCAACTTATTACACATTTTGAACTGGAAGAGAAATTCTGCCTGGAGCATTTAAGCACTTTAATCAGCAGCTTTGTGTTCTGACAGGTTTTTTTTTTTAAGGGCAATTAATTGAAATGCAGTCCTGCAGTGATTCATTTTCTTTTTA
This sequence comes from Sturnus vulgaris, assembly GCF_052056855.1. NCBI lineage: Eukaryota > Metazoa > Chordata > Aves > Passeriformes > Sturnidae > Sturnus > Sturnus vulgaris. Next base: position 73,942,329 of record NC_142283.1, on the reverse strand, counting down.
ATGACCTTATATCATGACATCAACCCAATGCTAGCCCAAGGAGAGCAGCAGGCTGTTGTTAGGGGAATGGAGACATGCTGGCCTTTGCAAGAAATTGGTTAACATTCCTCCAGGAGCCACATCCCTGCAGCTTTGCATTTCAAACTAAATTCTAAGGTAGCTTATAGAGTAACACGTCAGGAGTAATTGCAGGTTCTTGGCTTGTGCCCTTGAGTAGTCCTTAAGTCCTATAATACCCTTGGGTATTACATGGCAAGAGAAACAGAATTGCCAGCTTTTAAATGGAGATTGAAGTGGAATCACTTGAGTTTTGTTATTGGAGTTAATCCAATTTTGTGGCAGGGCAGGAATTATCTTCAGACTGCAGCTCTTCCAACCCACTGAACTCTTGCTGGCAAGTGTAGCCATATGAAAACCTTCACATTTTGACCTGCCATTTCTGGTGTTCTGCTCTGCTAAAAGCAAAGATGGGTAGGGGAATGTTGTTTTTATCTCTTTGCTCTGTGCCTCAAGAAGTGCTACTTTGGCAAGGAGCAAAACTGTCAGTCTTGTGGTATTACTGAGTTTGTTATTCCTGTTCTAGGATGAAGATGGCTCTGAAACAGGAGAGGATGGGTTGACAGCAAGGACTGTAGTCAGATCCCCAGATCAGCTGAAGCTAACTGAAGCTGTGAGTAAAGCAATGCTTGTCTTGTCATTGTACCTGAGATGTGTACAAAACTCCATAAACAGAAGCCTACCCATTGATCATGGAGGAAATTCTGCATGAGTGAAACTCCAGTACTTGCTCAAGTATAGTGTCTGCAGTACCAGCTGAAATTACTTCAATGGGAAAACAGGGAGAATGTGCTTTGAAACCCAGTTCTGGGCTTAAAACGCTGTAACTGCCTGGAGCTAATCCTAAAGGGAAAATCGGGCTGGGACTTCACTCAGTTAAGGAGGACCCAGAGCCAACTCTGAGCTTTTCAGGTGCCTATGTGCAATACACAAGACAGAGAAGTGTCCTACAATATTATTGCTATTTCTTCCCAAATTGGTTCAGTAGCATTGCAGTTGGTCACCCTTCCAACTGCAGTTGTTTCTCTCTTCTCACTGCCTTATGAAACTCTAGTATTGTTCCCTGTCCTTAAACTAGCTGTGACAGGGAAGCTTTATGTACACGCCCCAACTCAGGCTGTAAAAATAATTAACAGCTGTATTTTTGGGCTTTTTTGGTTAACAGTGGTCAATCCTGAAAGTACTGCTACTGAGCTTATTGTTTATTTTTGGACAGTTAAAATTTTAAAGATGCAAGTTGTCTGTCTCACCCTATAGAATGCAGCTAGCATTTTTCAAGTGCTACCATATCTTAGATAAGAACTAAAACCTAGGAAGCCTATTGAAATTCTGTGGTAGGAAGCAGGATGACTGTTCTGGATTCCACTCTCAGCCAGGTTGGCCCTAAGCACTGTTCTTATGGTGGCATCACCTGCGCATGAGGTATCTGCAATGAACTGCACATCACAGAACTGAGTATAAACATGGTGATTTTTGTTGCTGTACGTTATATTAGTAATGCAGTTTTATTTACAATACTATTTTGTTTCCATCCCAAAGGAATTAAAAGCAGAAGTTACACGTACCTTGACAGCTAATAATCCCCATATTCCCCGGGATATTGTCAGATTCAGCTTTAAAGTAAGTGTGGCATGACCCATAAAACTGGAATTTTTTGCAGTTAATTAGTTTTGTGTTGTCCTTTGGTTTATAACCAGGTAAATTTTCTTTTAATGTGGCTAAATCTTATTACAAATTTACTGCCAATGGTTCTTAAAGGGTTTTTGTAGAGGGTTAAAGTCTAAAAGCATTGATGCATTTATTCACAGGTAGGATATTACAATTACAGAACAAGATCTGTCAGTGAAGGTAATTAATGCAGCTAATCTCAGGTAGTTATTTTTTCCATTCTGTGGTGGTTAAAGGACAAAAGGCGAGGCTTTTCTCAGTCTGTAAGAATTATGCCTCAGTATCCTCATGTGAAGATTGAATTATAGGAGAGCTCAGAAATGTGTTTAGTGAAATCACTGACAGTCTTTATTCATGATGAGTAGGCGTGAGCAACAGACAGACAGAAAATATGCAAGAGTTGCATTCACATTTATATGTGCAGAGCACACACTGTGTTACCCTGGAGCAGCCTTCTCCCACTACCATATACAGCCAGCAACACAGGCAATCACATGGGTGGAGTGATGCCTTTGCCTTCCACTCCTCACTGGGAAGGATTATACACCCTGAAAGAAAGGGCTTGGGGACAGCTCCTCTAACTCTGGCATTGAATTATTTCCAACTTTAGGCAGATGTCGTGGTTTAATCCCAGCTGGTCACTAAGCCCCACACAGCCATTCACTCACTCTCCTATGGTAGGACAGGGGAGAGAATCAGAGGAGTAGAAGTGGGAAATCTCATGGGTTGAGATGAAGACAGTTAAATAAGGAAAGCAAAAGCTGTGCAAAGCAAAATGAGGAATTTGTTCACCACTTAAGGCAGCTGTTCAGCAATCCCTAGGAAAGGAGTGCTCCATGTAACTTAATGGCTACTTGGTAAGATACACCCCATTATTCCAAACATTCCCCCCATTCTTCTTCCCCCAGCATTCTTCTTCCCCCAGATTTATATGCTAAGCATGGCACCATATGGTATGGAATATCCTTGTGGTTAGATGGGTGAGTTAGTGGTGAGGTGGGGTGGGGAGCAGAACTCCGTGCAAGTGCTGCTCAGCAATAACCAAAACATCCCTGTGCTATCAGCACTGTTTTCAGCACAAATCCAAAATACAGCCCTACAGTAGCTACAGTGAAGGAAATTATCCCTGTCAAAACCTGTCGTGGCAGGCCCTGGGGCGGTGGTGGAGTGCTGCGACCTTCTAGAGAAGTGTCCTGGGGACGACGTCCTCTGGGCACAGGCACGTCCTCTGAGCCCACTCCCTGGCAGAGAGTGATTTCAGCTCTTTTGTGAGCACTCTGCTTCTGCCAACACAGGAGGGAAGAGACGGGAGCTGCGTGTGGTGATCCAAGGCGAAGCTTTCTTCTTCTTTCCTTGAAGGGGTCCAGGGACGAACTGGCTCGAGGGGGTCTGAGGGTGCAGGGTTGATACAGGAAAGCCAGGGAGCGGGGTAGAGCAGCAAAAGAATCATGTGAGGGCTCCTGGACGGTACAAAGGGGGAAGGGCCAATGGGGCACAGGCAATTTATATGAAATAGGGAGGCATGCCGGGACTAACTTTTTGTAACCATTAAAACAGTGCCTAAGGGCATAACCTCCAGGGGAGAGAGGCAGATTCTGAGGGTTAGAGGCTTTCAGCCTCCACAAAACCCAACATCTAAGGGAAGAGAAAACCAAGCAAAATATTCCCAAGTCTTTATCACTTCTGTGCTGCTTTACTTGTTTTGATACCTCTAAGTTTTAAGTTTTCTGTTATGTTCTGCTTGGATGTGCTTTTCCATTGTGCTTGGGTGATGAAGACAAAACAGTCTGATTCCAGCTAGGGACTCAAGGACAGTATCTTTAAACTTCAAACCCTAAGCATAAACAGCGTGAAAAGAGGAAGGTGGACACACAAGCAAGCAAGGAGGATGAAACTTCCCTATTTGAGACTATTAATTGGACAGTTGACTCCTGCATGCAAATGGACTGAAACCTATAAAGGTGTGAGAATTCGTGACCAACCCCCTCCTTTGCTTCCATCTTGGAGCCATCTGGGCAGGGGCCACGACTGTGGCACTTGAATTGCTAGGGTGTGGCTTTTGTAGCCCTTTCGTAGGCCTCACAATAAATACCCATTTTATTCTCCTCAACGCTGTGTGTAGCCTCTGTTCCAGCTCCTCAAGGCGTCAGTTTCACCAACCATTACATGATTCCAGAGAAGGAAAATCAGTCTTGTGGAATCAAATAAAGCACTTCTATTTGGAGCTGAAGTTTTCCATATTTATGTTACATAGACAGATGATCAGTAATCCATATCTTCAAATTCTCTACAATGACTGAAGTGGGTTCAGTGCTGTGCTGTGATTGACATAGTAAGCAATCAAATATGTATGAAGAAACTATTGAAGCATCTGTGTTCTTTGGTGGCTTCCAATTGCTTTTAGGTGCAGCTCAAACTAAATTATACAGATTGAGTTGTTCTTTACTGTGAAGATGGTGAGGCACTGGAACAGGTTGCCCAGAAAAATTATGGATTCTGCAACCCTGAGAGTGTTCAAAGCCAAGTTGGATGGGGCTTTAAGCAACCTTTAGGCTAGGGGAAGGTGTCCCTTAGGGCCGGGAGGTTATGACAAGATATTCTTTAAGATCCCTTCTAGCCTAAACCATTCCAAGATTTTATGATTCTGTGATTCTATGATTTTGTTGGGTTTTTCTTTTGTAGGAACGAGCATACAAGCTAGTGGATGATATGGATCAAACAGCCATTCACTTCACTTTGAATGGATATTTGATACACAAAGATTCAGATGAAGGCAGACGCCAGAGTATCAGATCAAGCATTGAAGCAGGTAGCTTTATTGTCTGAAATCACAATAATTTTCAGATAGGCACTGGTTCCTCTTATTCAACAGAATGGAATGATCATGCTGCATTACCACAGAATTAAACAGCTCCTACTTTGGTTTGCATTCTTGTTGGCAATCAAAATTAGAAAAATAATCAGCCAGATGTTTGCTGCAGTCTAGGAAATGGTGTGTATTTTTTGAGTCATTTGAATGCTAACACTGAAATTTTCGAAGTTATTTAGTGTCTTATAAATGTCTTTTGCTACCATTAGTTGGACATACATGTCTAAACTACTTAGCCTGTTTTGAAAGTTTCAGATATGATTTAAAGTATTGAAGCAGAAATGTTTGGAATCTGGGTGATTGTTCAGGAAACTAGCACATGTGTGATCAATTCTTGAATTCTTACCAAGACATCTACTTTCAGACAATGTGAGATACAAAACCCTGAACTACTTGGACCTTCATCTGAACTACTGTCAACACTCTTAGGTGTTCAGACAAAAAGATACACTAACCAGAGGCTGAAAGCTCTGTTGTTAGTAAAGAGTTAAATTTTCAGTGGGGGAGGATGTACTGGCTAGTGATTTTATTGTATTTCTGCTGTTTGTGAAGGGAGAATTTCTGTCACAATGAGTGTTCTGTCAGGGTGGTAAGTGCCAGGTACAATGATAACACTGGGTAAGCAAGCTCCTGAGAATAGTTCTTACTTGGAGCTTCTGAGGGTCAGTGCCTCCTTTATTTTACACTTAGCAAATGATGCATGATGATTTGAGGTAGGGTAAAGTGCTTAATGGGATCTTCAATACCTTGAAATCATGGATTTTTGCCAGTGCTTTTCATAGATTCCAAACCAATTAGTTTCAAGCAGCTTGATGCTAGTATGGCTACACAGTCAAGGCTGTGACTGGAATGTAGACATCCATCATTCTCTAACAAGACTAGTATATTAATTTTTTTCCATATAAATAAGACCAACCATGTTTTAACTTCTGTGTGCCTTGAAAACATTCATAGTAGTTGTACATAACTGAAGACAATTCTGAAGGATAGAAAAGTCTGGAGCTGAACGGTTACCCAGAAACAGTTACTCAGATCAGAAATGGGTTACAGAAGTTTGCTCTGAGTCAAAATATTTATTTTTTATTCCAGTTCATCCAGAAGTACTGCAGATGAATTCTAGAAATACCATTGTCACCTTTTTGTGCCTTTGAGCAAACAATTGTTCTCCAAAGTGGGGATTTGTTACTGTCTCGTCTAATGATACAACATTAGGAAAGGATACATATGTATATCAATGCTCCAGAAGACAGAGGATCTGTAGAATATTGGATAGTATTGGATAATATTGGTTATTCTGGGCTTATTCACATACCCTTTCTGTCATCAGAACAGGCTCTTGTTGAGGAAGAAGAGGCTCCTGTGGAACCTCCTGTGGAGGCTTCTGCTGAGGAAACTGAAGAGGCAGAGACTAAAGATGAAGAACCCACAGAAGAAGCTGAGGTAATTCTCTATAGCAAGCTAAGAGCTGTCCATTTTACTTTTAGAATTAGCTCTTAAATTACATTACTATAAAATGAGTTTGCTTCTGTGATTGATTCTTTTATGTCTGAGATGTCAGTGCTGTAGGTCAGAGCCTGTAGGTTCTGCTGGGCAGCTTTGGTCCTGCTGCCATTTTTCAGATATAGAAGCTGAGCAGGGGGATCATACCAGATCTGTCTTTATCCAGACGTTATATCAAAATAAAGTGTAATTTCCTGGGATCTGGAATTTTCCTGGACAGTAGGTCCATTGCTGAAAAACAAAATCTGGAGGGATGAAAGCAGCAGGTATAACTGAATGAAAGAAGCAGTGGCCCAATTTAAAGGCAGTTGGCTGATAGGAAGGGACTAGTCTATGAGAAGTTTGTTCTTATCTACACAGTGTCAGAGTTTCAGGTGAAACACATTGTCTAGCAAGGAAATGAAACCACAGGGTAATGGGACTAACAAAATCTGGTCCATGAGTCCATTTTACCAAAGGCAACTGCTATATTATCTCTCTCATGTCAAGCTTTTTTTAAAGCAGTTTCAGTTCCTGAATGTCTATATTCCCATTCAAATATCATTTCAGCATCTCCTTGATCTGAGTGCTGGAAGTCTCTTAAATTGCATCTTAAATATTGAGTCTTCAGTTACAGTCTCCTTCACTAAGCAGCAGAAATCCAGCAGTCTGAGAAGAAGGAAAGAGACAACTGATTCTCTCAGGATGGGGTCACTGCTGTATGTTCTTGCAGGCTGCAGGAGAGGGAGAGGGAGAAGAAGTAGCTGAAGCAGCTGAGGAAGCTGAGGCAGCAGAGGCAGAAGAGCCTCCTCCCCCAAAACAGCCAGAGAAGAAGCTTGCAAACCAGTTCAACTTCATTGAGAGAGGTTCAACTACATATCATCATCCTCTGCGGGTACGTTGCTGTTTCCTTCAGTAACTTGGAGGATCTTTCCTTTGGGAGGGCATGTAGATCACCCATGTTTGTGTCATAACCTGTAATCCCTCCATACTATTAGGGAAAAAGGTGTAGTGGTTGTACTGATGTAAAACATTTGATGTCATGAAAATGGTGACAAAATTTGTTTCGATGCTACTGTAAATCCTTAAGCCTCTACTTGGATATGATATTTTTCATGTTTATTTTCTCATCTGGAAAAATATGGAGCGACATTATGGTAGCAGCTGAGTACTTGGAATGTCTGAAAGCAATTTCTGTTTGTCACTGTGTACTTTCATGGTCTTGTACTTTAATTCCTATTAATGGAGCAGAAGTGTAAGTGCCCTATATTGAAAGAACAAATGTGTTTGATCTTGCATTAAGCGTGGGTACTAGAGTAACAAACTTACGTAAGGGTGACAAATCTGTACTTCTTGTACATGGTATATCTCCCTCCCACTCTGCATGCACTTTCCACAGACACAAACCCTTATATTCCTTTGGTAAAGAGGCCCTGTCTCTTTTAGCAAATACCTGTCTTTCAAACCAAAACGTCCTTCCCTAAGCTTTTTGCTGAACTTACAGCCATTCCCTGTGAACATGTTTTGATGGGGCCTTCTGACTGAGCAATCCTGGTGATATTGGCTCCTGACGGAGTGCTCGAAAAGGAGTTTCCTACATCAGGGATACAAGTTTCAGAGAGAAAATTCTTTCGTTTTCCTTGCTACAATCAGAGTGTATATTTCCTCAAAGGGCCTGTCTATTGTCTTATAGCCATTACACCTAGGGTTAGATGTCTTTACATATAAGAGACTCAGAGAGTTACATGAGTTACTGGGCTGCTGGAGACAGACGATCTCAGGAGAGTTTGTCCAGCAGTGGGGTTCTTACTATGAAGTTTGAGCCAAGATTTTTCATCATTCAAAAATCCCGGTGGAGGCCATGGAATTTCTTATTTCTTTGTTCCTAGATCTGCATATTCTCCCCAATAATTTTACTGGGAGGAGCCTGTGTGTCTCTCTATGCTTCTACCTTTGAAAGCAGAATATAGACCTTAAATAGCTGCATAGTGCTGCTGTGTGCAGTACAGGATGCTCAGTTTCCACCTCTGAGATGTCTTCATTTCAGAGGTCAGTGAAATGCTACAGGCAGCTTCTTAGAAATGTTCTGACACAACAGCATTTTGAAAGAAGATGCTGTTCTTTTAAAGGAATGTTTCACAGAAATGTATTTATTTCAGAATGTTGATGTAAGGATGGTAAAAATATTATTTCAGTAGCATCAGGTGAATTGTTTATAAGTTTCATTCTGTTCAATTCTTTTGTTCTGACTGTTGTATCCAACTGCCTTTTTAATATATAGCACAAAACTTTTCAAATTTGGTAGGATGTCATAACCGATACCATAATTGGTACCAGAACATTTCAAATGGTAGAGGTGAAAAAACCGTTTGAACTCCTTCAAAATTACCTACTGAAATATTTGATATGGGAAAAAGTCAGAAGGTCTTGTGAACATTCTTGTGGTCCACAACAAAATCTTTTTGTAGTTGCACGATCACAAACAGTGTTGTGCAGTGCCCTAGAAGTCATTTGGATATCAAGTTATTCATGCAGACTGTTTCCACAACTGGACTATGGCACTGCAGAGAGCTTCAATGCTGAGATTATGCTTCTTCATGCTTTTTCTTTTTTTTTTCAGGAAAAAGGATTGCAAACTGACCCTGCACCTTTTGAAACTTTCTCAGAAAATGTTAACCAGGTATATCTATCTATCTGTCTATCTACCTATCTATGTATCTATCTATCTATACCTCTATCTATACCTATATCTATATCTATATCTATATCTATATCTATATCTATATCTATATCTATATCTATATCTATATCTATATCTATATCTATATCTATATCTATATCTATATCTATATCTATATCTATATCTATATCTATATCTATATCTATATCTATATCTATATCTATATCTATATCTAGCTATAGCTATCTACATCTGTATCTATCATCTATAGCTATATATATCTATCTATCTACTTTTTATCTTTGTCTCGGTTTGAAAGACAGGTATGGTCTAAGGAAAGGCAGGAGCCCCTTTTCTGCGATGCAGAGTGCAATCCCCCTCCCTTTTAATTATTTTAGGTCCAATTCAGACACCTTCAGGCAGGAGATATGGGGATGAGAATAACAGTTCTTTACTGGTATTTAACAAAGCAGAAAAAAACAACAACAGCTATACAAATTGGCAACAGAAACAGTCTAGCTCCACTCCAGTCCCTTCTGGCCGCAGGCCGTCTCCCTGTGCTGTTACCGGTGCTGGGGGCAGGGCAGGTCCCGCGCAGTTGAAGAGGGCTGGGTGATGGCGGCCGCGGCCCAGGGGAGAGAGGGGATGGGGAAAGTGACTCCCCCCTCACGGTGTTGGTCGTGGTGCTCAGCAGAGTGTCCGGAGGTAGTAGGGTGAGCTGGGAGAGCCGCGGAGCGATGTCCAAAGGCAGGGAGCGTGGATCTCAGCGCTGGGATGACAGGGGAAGATGCCAGAGCAGAGCCCAGGTTGTCTTCCCACTCCAGGAGCCAAGCGAGAGAGCGTCCCCCGCTCCAGACCCCCCTATCCCACCTTTCCTTTTCCGGTTCCCCCCCCCTCCCCCTCCAGCCACCCCCCTACGAGAGAACATTATCTGTCGTTTTAAGGTGTAGCCACAATTAATTAGCATAACAATGGGAGAAATTCCACAGAAAGAAAAGCGAAGCATTCAACCCCCAACATTATCCACCCCTGAATTTCTCCCATACTAATATGCTATATCAAATTAAACTGTTACATTATATATACATACATGCAGTTAGAGACATAGGCATAGTACTATAGGTATTTCACCCTAAAACAAGGTCTCCTTGGGGTATGCATCTGGTCTCTCCATTCTTTTGCATCACCCACCAGGTGCAACCTGGTCCTTGAGCGAATACAACTCCATGGATGGGATTGTCTTTGCTGGAGGCAGGATTCACCCAAACAGTTTTTCCTAGCATACCTCTCATGTGTACCACTGGAACCTTATCTCCATTCGAAATTCCCAAGGGCTCAGATTGGGCAGGGCCTGCTCGGTTAGTGGAACCTCGGGTGTTCACTAACCAGGTGGCCTTTGGTAGATTAATCTCCCAGTTCTTGAAAGTTCCCCCACCTAGTGCCTTCAAGGTGGTTTTAAGCAGGCCATTGCACCGTTCAACTTTCCCTGCAGCTGGTGCATGGTAGGGGATATGGTACACCCACTCAATGCCGTGTTCTCTAGCCCAGGTGTTTATAAGACTGTTCTTGAAATGAGTCCCATTGTCTGACTCAATTCTCTCAGGGGTACCATGCCTCCAAAGAACTTGTTTTTCCAGGCCCAGGATGGTGTTCCGAGCAGTGGCATGAGGCACAGGGTAGGTCTCCAACCATCCAGTGGTGGCTTCCACCATGGTCAGTACATAGCGCTTGCCCTGGCGGGTTTGAGGCAGTGTGATGTAGTCAATCTGCCAGGCCTCTCCATACTTATATTTGGACCATCGCCCCCCATACCAGAGGGGCTTCACCCGCTTGGCTTGCTTGATGGCAGCGCATGTCTCACAGTCATGGATAACTTGAGAAATACTGTCCATGGTTAGATCCACCCCTCGGTCTCGTGCCCACTTATATGTGGCATCTCTGCCCTGATGACCTGAGGCATCATGGGCCCATCGAGCCAGGAACAACTCTCCCTTGTGCTGCCAGTCTAAATCTATCTGCGACACCTCTATCTGTGCAGCCTGATCTACCTGCTCATTGTGTCGGTGTTCCTCATTAGCCCGACTCTTGGGGACATGGGCATCTACGTGACGGACTTTCACAGGCAACTTCTCTACCCGGGTGGCAATGTCTTTCCATTCATTGGCAGCCCAGATTGGTTTTCCCCTACGTTGCCAGTTAGCCTTTTTCCACCTTTCCAGCCATCCCCACAGAGCATTGGCTACCATCCATGAATCAGTGTAAAGGTAGAGTTTTGGCCACTTCTCTCTTTCAGCAATGTCCAGGGCCAGCTGAACAGCTTTGAGTTCAGCAAGTTGACTCGATCCACCTTCTCCTTCGGTAGCTTGTGCAACCTGTCGTGTGGGGCTCCATACGGCTGCTTTCCACTTCCGGTTCATCCCCACAATGCGGCAGGAACCATCAGTGAAAAGAGCATAGCATGTTTCATCTGCTGGCAGTTGGTTATATGGTGGGGCTTCTTCGGCCCGGGTCACCTGTTCCTGTTCCTCTTCGTCGGCAAGGCCAAAGTCTTCCCCTTCCGGCCAGTTGGTAATAATCTCCAAAATCCCAGGGCGATTCGGGTTTCCAATACGGGCACGTTGTGTGATGAGGACAATCCATTTACTCCATGTGGCGTCAGTGGCATGGTGGGTTGAGGGAACCTTTCCTTTAAACATCCAGCTCAGCACTGGCAGTCGGGGTGCCAGGAGGAGTTGTGTTTCTGTGCCAACCACCTCTGAGGCTGCTTGGACCCCTTCATAGGCGGCCAAGATCTCCCTCTCTGTCGGAGTGTAGTTGGCCTCGGACCCTCTGTAGCTTCGGCTCCAGAACCCCAGTGGTCGGCCTCGCGTCTCACCAGGCACCTTCTGCCAAAGGCTCCAGGACAGACCATGGTTCCCGGCTGCAGAGTAGAGCACGTTCTTCACATCTGGTCCCGTCCTGACTGGGCCAAGGGCTACAGCATGAGCAATCTCCTGCTTGATCTGGGCAAAGGCTTGCTGCTGCTCAGGGCCCCAGTGGAAATCGTTCTTCTTGCGGGTGACCAGGTAAAGAGGGCTCACAATCTGGCTGTACTCAGGAATGTGCATTCTCCAAAAGCCTATGGCACCTAGGAAGGCTTGTGTTTCCTTCTTGCTGGTTGGTGGAGACATTGCAGTGATCTTATTAATGACCTCACTGGGGATCTGGCGCTGTCCATCTTGCCACTTTACTCCCAGGAACTGGATCTCTTGGGCAGGCCCTTTGACTTTGCTCTTTTTAATGGCGAAGCCGGCTCCCAGCAGAATCTCAATGATCTTTTCTCCTTTCTGAAATACTTCCATTGCCGTATCCCCCCACACAATGATGTCATCAATGTACTGCAGATGTTCTGGAGCTCCACCCTTCTCCAGTGTAGCCTGGATCAGCCCATGACAGATGGTGGGGCTGTGTTTCCACCCCTGGGGCAGTCGGTTCCACATGTATTGCACACCCCTCCAGGTGAAAGCGAACTGAGGCCTGCACTCTGCTGCCAGAGGAATGGAGAAGAATGCATTGGCGATGTCAATGGTGGCGTACCACTTTGCTGCCTTGGACTCCAGCTCGTACTGCAGTTCCAGCATGTCCGGCACGGCAGCGCTCAGCGGTGGAGTCACCTCATTCAGTGCACGATAGTCCACTGTCAATCTCCATTCTCCTTCAGATTTACGCACAGGCCAGATGGGGCTGTTGAAGGGTGAGTGGGTTTTGCTGACCACCCCTTGGCTCTCCAGCTCACGGATCATCTTGTGGATGGGGATCACGGCATCTCGATTCGTCCGGTACTGCTGGCGGTGCACTGTTGAGGTAGCAATTGGCACCTGTTGCTCTTTCACCCTGAGGAGTCCCACTGCGGATGGGTTTTCTGATAGCCCAGGCAGGGTGTTCAACTGCTTAATGCCCTCTGCTGCCACAGCAGCTATTCCAAAAGCCCACCTGAGTCCCTTTGGGTCTTTGTAATAGCCATTCCTGAGGAAGTCTATGCCTAGGATACATGGTGCCTCTGGGCCAGTCACAATTGGATGTTTCTGCCACTCTTTCCCAGTCAGGCTCACCTCAGCCTCCAGCAGAGTCAATTCCTGAGATCCCCCTGTAACCCCAGCAATTGAAACAGGTTCCTTTCCGACATGTCCTGATGGTATTAATGTACATTGTGAACCAGTGTCAACCAATGCTCTGTGTTCCTGTGGCTCTGATGTGCCAGGCCATCGGATCCACACCGTCTAAAAGATCCGGTTTTCCCGTGCCTCTCCCTGGCTAGAGGCAGGGCCCCTCTAGCCCTGGTTATTATTTCTCTCCTGGGCATACATACTGGAGGTTCCTTCAAGGGGATCTGACAGATCATCCTCCCTTCTGTAATACCCTGCACCTCCATGGGAGGCTGAGGCTACCCTCACTTTAGTGGAGTTCCCTCTGTTGGTGTTCCCCTCCCTGATTTGGCGCACCCGTGCTGCCAGGACGGAAGTGGGTTTCCCATCCCACCTTCTCATGTCTTCCCCGTGGTCACGTAGAAAAAACCACAGGTCAGCACGTGGGGTGTACCCTCTCTCCCTAGCTGGGGGGCGTTGGGCTCTACTTTTGGGGTCCATGACTCTCACTGGTGCTGCACTGATCTTCCTCACCTCTTCCCTTATCTCCTTCATCTCCTCCTTAAACTCCTCTCTGAGGTCCTTAGCCACAGCAGAGACATGAGCCTGCACTGGGCCAGCCATCATACTCTGATAATTCCTGAGCCTGTTGGCAACAGAACCCACTGTCACTTGGTTGGTATCAGCATCAATCATTGCAATAAAGGGGGTATATTGAGATGGGCCCAGGTTTGCCAGATTCCACAACATCTGCCCTGTGCACCTGACCTTGTCAGGGTCATTGTCATGCTGTCCATCCCTCCCAAAGAGCACCTCCAGTACTGCCACTTCTCTCAGCTTTTGGATCCCTTCCTCAAGGGTATTCCAACGTGTTCTCTGGTGGTACTCCTGCATTCTTTCCCTGTGGACAAATCTCTCTCTCACACTCATTAAAAGTCGCTCCCAGAGGGAAAGGAGACCTGTCTCCCTTACAAATACCTGGTCCACACCTGAGTCCTGGGTCAAGGCTCCCAAATTCCTTGCCTCAGTACCATCCAGTTGCACACCTGTACCCATAAGGTCCCAGACCCGCAGTAACCAGGTTGTAAAGGCCTCACGGCCCCGCCGTACAATGTCTTTTCGCAGGTTACGGAGACTCTCGTATGACAGGGACTCGGTGATGATCTCAACTTCTGGCTCCCCTGCTGGTTGTGAGGGGCCCCCTTCCTGACCCTTATTATCTAGGTGCCTTGTTTTCATCTTAGACTTCCTAGTTTCCACAGGGGCAACTGCTGCTGGCTGTGAGTGCCCTTGCAGTTCAGCTGGAACCTGGACAGATGTAACATCTGTGGGTCCCACTGCTGCACCACCAGAGTCTCCCTCTTTAAGGCAGGGGGAGGGTTTCTCACCAGCTGGGGAGAGGTACTCCTTCAGCATCTGGCCCATCTCACGTATCTCCTTTGCTAGCACCCCCACCCATTCTGGGTGGTTCCTTTCCGAGGTGGGCTGTGGAGCAGGGTCAAACTCTGGGGTAATATCCCTAGTCTCTGGGACAGGATCAGGCTCTGGGGTAACCTCCCTAGTCTCTGGGACAAGATCAGGCTCTGGGGTAACCTCCCTAGTCTCTGGGACAGGATCAGGCTCTGGGGTAACATCACTATTTCCTCGGGTAGGTATCAGGGTTGTTATCCAAGTCAATCTCCCCTTATCTCTGAATGTTAGATAGAACAGGTTTAACAGGGATATAAGCAACACTAGCCACAATATAATGTCATTAGCATTTAAAGTGGATTGGAACCCCTTGAAGACTGGTGGGGTGAACTTCAAAAACCCTGTGATGGGTTGAGAAAAAATTTCACCTGCTGCCACTTCCTCACAGTAAGTACCATTATTGAAGTAGCCCCAGAAACACACACTTAGAGTGTGATAGCTCTGAATCCATGTGGCCATCTTCCAGAGAAAATTAAAAATCCATGAATTCCTCAACTGATCAACCCACATAATAAACTGGATAATAGCCACAGTAACCTTGGTTATGAAACTCATGTTTAAAAAAGGGCTTGCAAATGGGAGAGATATAGCAGTGACCACATGGAGGCCAATCCAGGGTAAGCTGGACAGCATGGTGTCACCTACCACAAGCTTGGGTAATTTAAGAACTGTTATCCCCTTTTCTACCCCTCTCTCAATGCCCTCAGGCAATGCCCCACGTTCCGGGCGCCAAAATCTGTCTCGGTTTGAAAGACAGGTATGGTCTAAGGAAAGGCAGGAGCCCCTTTTCTGCGATGCAGAGTGCAATCCCCCTCCCTTTTAATTATTTTAGGTCCAATTCAGACACCTTCAGGCAGGAGATATGGGGATGAGAATAACAGTTCTTTACTGGTATTTAACAAAGCAGAAAAAAACAACAACAGCTATACAAATTGGCAACAGAAACAGTCTAGCTCCACTCCAGTCCCTTCTGGCCGCAGGCCGTCTCCCTGTGCTGTTACCGGTGCTGGGGGCAGGGCAGGTCCCGCGCAGTTGAAGAGGGCTGGGTGATGGCGGCCGCGGCCCAGGGGTGAGCGGGGATGGGGAAAGTGACTCCCCCCTCACGGTGTTGGTCGTGGTGCTCAGCAGAGTGTCCGGAGGTAGTAGGGTGAGCTGGGAGAGCCGCGGAGCGATGTCCAAAGGCAGGGAGCGTGGATCTCAGCGCTGGGATGACAGGGGAAGATGCCAGAGCAGAGCCCAGGTTGTCTTCCCACTCCAGGAGCCAAGCGAGAGAGCGTCCCCCGCTCCAGACCCCCCTATCCCACCTTTCCTTTTCCGGTTCCCCCCCCCTCCCCCTCCAGCCACCCCCCTACGAGAGAACATTATCTGTCGTTTTAAGGTGTAGCCACAATTAATTAGCATAACAATGGGAGAAATTCCACAGAAAGAAAAGCGAAGCATTCAACCCCCAACAATCTTTAAAGTTTTTTTAGAATATATTTTGGAAACTGAAGTGTGAGAGACTGAAAACCAAATTATTGTGTTTGCATTCCTTGCAGTGGAATGAATTCCTTTACTGTGGCTTTTACCTCTGGTTTGAATCTGACAACAAACTAGTATGACCCTCTCTTCTGCCCTAGTGGGTGAACTTGCTTATGGTTTATATTTCTAAGGTTAAGTGTCTCAGTTTAGATGGTTTTCACTGGTTTATTTTGTGCCAGCCATCCTGACCTATCTGCTTTAGAGGGTCTTAAGTGAGTGGAAATGGGGAAACCACAGAGTGAGAATAGTTTTGGGTTCAGTAACAGTTGGGCTGCATCTTGCAGGGTACTGGCTCCTCCAGAGACATACTCTCTCTTGGAGTATTGTTAAGAATTTGGCATGTGCAGCATTTGGGTTTTTACTTTGACTAAGTTTAGCTTAGCAGAAGCAGGTTTCTGGACCCAAAGCTGAACCAAAAGAGAGCTACAGCTTAAGTAATGTGGAAGACCTGTTGCAAGAGACTTAACTCTGTTTTATGTAGTAGAAATGTACCTATCTATTCATGATGAAATGCTCTGTAGCATTTTCTACATCCCTTAAAAAAGTGAAAAAAAATAATTTGGATGGAATTTCACTCAAGAAGCATATTAGAGCTTTCAGTGGAAAGGGAATCCAGCTAATTCTGCTGATTAAGTCTGAAATATGTGTAAAATGTAATTGTGTTTGTCACAGATATAAACGTTGTTTCAAACTAGTGTATCAAACTGATATTGAACAAATCCTTTTGTTACCAGTGAGCAGAGGAACAAGGAGAAGACACTGTAACATAATGGCAGCAACTTCAAAAATGCTGTTACAGGAAAACAAGAGGAGTAAAGTATCTCTGTCAGTTTAAAAACTGTAATCTGTTTTATTCCTGAACCTGAAATTACAGAGTAATTGTCCTGAGATCTTCCCTCCCTCCAGCTGGAGTTTTCTTCCGTTTTTTTTTCTGACAGTGAGATGTCCTGAGACTTAGAACAGAGGTCTTTAAGATAATTAGCCCCTGACTAAGATTTTGCATTACGTGTTTGAAAGCTAAGAGTAAAAGTTTTGCATTAATTTCCTTTTATATTGTTGAAATTTCCAGTGGGTCTAAAATAGGGTTTTTATATAAACTCTTTTTTCCCTCAGCTGTTTTTTCCTTTATGTTCTTTCTTATGCTCACAATTTCCCATTCCAAACTTTTCTGTTCTACTCCTTCTCATACTTGTCTCCTCTTTTTTGTCCTTTCCCTGATGTTTGGAACATATTTCAATCTCATTTCTGCCTGCAAATTTACAACACAATGCGGGTTTTTTTTCCTAAAGAGTTCTGCTACCTTTATTCTAATGTTCTATATTCAAAATATCATAAAAACTCCCTATCCTAAGCTAATGTGCCAGATTGCTTTTGTTTTGTCCTGAAAGAAATATACCTACTTCAGATACAATGCTAGGATTTCGATACTAATGAATAATTCTTAAGAGAAATTACTTTTGGATCTACTCAAGTAAGACATGTGTGGCATGTGGCATAGCATAAGATGTAAAACTGCTCTCAAGTTTCTATTTGATCATATGCTGCAGGACTGGAGTCCAAATTTAAGTTGTGTTAAGCAACTACAATTTAATTTTCCAACACCACATGAGAAATGTCATAAGGCAAATGTTTAATGCATATTTCCTATTAAACCCTGGTAAATTAGCCAAACACAAAGTCCTGCAAAAATTAAGGTAAGGACAGAGTCAAAGCAGCAAGCAGAGTGTTGGAGGAAAGAAATTGTAAAGAATGCAATAATGTGTTCTTAAAATAAGACATGCTCCATCATGCTTGAAAAGTCCTGGACCTCAACTCTTCACTTTTTGTGCAAGAAGACAGAAAACTCAACTAATTACCTGAGCTAATTCCAGCAGCAGTGGTACTGTTGTGATAACTGTCATATTTTTGTGAGGTCATAGATGGCTATGCTCAGGAATATGATCAGGTCCTGATAAATCTGCCTCTGTCTGTCTCTCAGTGGTGTATCTATGATGCCTATATGGAGGAACTTGAGAGAATGGAAAAGGCAAAAGAGAAAGAAAAAGCAAAACCCGTGGCAGTAAAGAAAGAAGATACACAAACTGGAAGAAAGTTATCCTATGTGGAACCACCGGTATGTTCATAATGTAGGGAAGAAGGCTGTTCAAAGTGGTGGTGGGTGTATCTGTAGAGCAAGTCAGATGAAAGTAAGTCATGCTGGCTGTGTAGCTTGTTGTCTTAGTGGGCAAATAACATCTTTAGGAAATGGAAAAGTTAGGTTTTTTTCTAGAAATTGTATTCCCAAAACAGGGTTTCTGTTGTGCTGTATAAACCAGGATTTTAATTTTGCATAATATTATTTTCAAACCTGATTTTCAAGTGAGATATACAGCTTTTGGTTTTTGGAAACTGTGTTTGTGTCACATTTTTGGTTATTATGGGAGGGATAAAAGAACTAAATAGGTCGAAACATCCTGTGATTTTTCAAAGAATTCTAAGTGATAATAGTTTTGCATACACTCTTTCAATCTGGAAGGCACTGAAATTTAGGATTATTTCAAAATATATCACTCTAGTAAAACACTTTTCACTATTTTTTAATTTAAATTTTTAATTATTTTATAGAATTACAATTATACATTTTCTAGTTATAGATATGTAAGTGGCATGCTTCTCAGAATATCAGGTGTCCTATTACCTGCCATACACTGAGCTGATGCTGTGACCTTGCTGTGAGGGTGATACTGACTCCTAATCCAGAGTCAGGAGCAGCCTAGGAGTGCTGTGTGGGAATGACACAGTTCATTCCATCAAAGTGGCAGTATCCTCATCTTAAAAATATCATCCCACTTCAAACGCTGAGTGTACGATATATAGGACGATATGGCAGCCCTGAAAGATTTTCTTCATGTTTCAGAATGTTTTCAAGGGGTTCAGGAAGCTTTCTATTACAGTTTAACTGTCTGGTTCTTTCTTCCCTAGTCTAAGGTAAACAATTTAGAAGGCAAACTGAAATAATTTCTATAATGACTGGAGCAAGATACCCTGAGAATCATAATACAGAATCGTGGAAATCAGTTCGTAACTTGCTCTTTATAGTTGTAGATATATCAACATAAGTAAGATAGATAGATATATATATATATATCTGTGTGTGCAGGTGTGTGGGTTTGTGGGTTTGTGGGTTTGTGTGGGTTTGTGAGTTTGTGTGTATGTGTGTGTGTGTGTGTGTGTGTGTGTGTGTGTGTGTAATATGAGCTGATGCCTGAAACTGGCTTTAGCTCTCTCATACCATATGGCTGATACCATTGCAGAGGATTTGCCTGGTTTAGCCACGAAGCAGCACTATGCCAGCTTAAACCTTACAGTGTAAACAGACCAGGAACATTTTCTGACAGGCTTCTTCATGTGAATTGTGTCATGGAAATTCACTATCCTTTTGCAAATTAGTAAACCTTTTACCTGAGTATGTTTCAGAGAATTAAGCCTCAAGTAAACATTACAGTTACAGGCTTACAGCAGGTGGACTGCTAAAAACTGAAAATGAAAATAAAGTAAATATCCTACCAATTAAACCATATTGTAAACACCTGCTGCCCACTCCACTGACAACAGTAGGAAATTGAAATCTAGTCATTCATTATATCTGTCCCTTTGGTGTTTTGCTTTTCACTCTTTAGCACTTTCCAGGGTGCTTAGAGGGAAGCCAGAAAGTCAATGCACTGAATAAGTGAAATGGAAAGCATCTTTATGCACAGCCAGTGTCCCAAACTGAGATCCTCTGTGAGGCTGATCAACCAATCTGAAGCGTATGAAAAACCTGATGAGTTCGTCACTCATTAACTGGAAAAATGAAACCTGAAGTACTCCATGGCTCAAATCAGACTTATAACAGTCATTATGTCTGTTCAGATGTGGGTATATGGAAATTCAAGGTTGATGGCATCAGAATCTGTATTTCAAGTCAGCAAGTAGAGAAGTAGGTTTTGTGAAGCAGCTAACTCACACGTTATGTACGTTACACCATGCTAATTGAAACAGAGCTTTTCCACTTGGGTATATTTTAAGGCCAAATGTGCTTGGTCATTGCTGAAGGGAACTGTGGAACATCAAGCAGGAGACATGGCTCAAGCTGCAGTGGCTAGAAGGTGAAATTAATTTCCACCATTGTTTTGGTCAGGCTAGGTTTTAGCAAGAAAAACTGTGGTAGCTGCTGAGATAGCATGAGACTTAACCCAAGGGAAAAAAGAAGATACAATGAGTTGCTATTTGCCGCAGGTGGATCTCTCATGGAAACTGTTGCTATGGTAGGAGACCAGGAAAGAGAAGATCCAAGATCTAGAGCCACAGCTGGAGATGATGGTAGGAGTTAGATGAGGCTTTGAAAATGTAGTGAATGAAAAGAGAGAGAAAACGGTACCGGTACTGAATAAGAGGTCAAAGGAACCCATAACTAGGTGAGAGAGAAAGGATGTGATCCTTGAAAGAACGTGGCCAAAAGCAGAGAAGGAGAGGAGAGGAGAGGAGAGGAGAGGAGAGGAGAGGAGAGGAGAGGAGAGGAGAGGAGAGGAGAGGAGAGGAGAGGAGAGGAGAGGAGAGGAGAGGAGAGGAGAGGAGAGGAGAGGAGAGGAGAGGAGAGGAGAGGAGAGGAGAGGAGAGGAGAGGAGAGGAGAGGAGAGGAGAGGAGAGGAGAGGAGAGGAGAGGAGAGGAGAGGAGAGGAGAGGAAGCTTCTCACTAGGGGAAAAGAAGTAAAAAGAAGCTATGCATTGCACTGAAGAATTAGGAAAAGCAAGAAAGACATGCTTTAGCAAAGCAGAAGACAGGCAGCCAACAGGAAAGGAAGGGAGATAACCATGGATTTCAAGAGAAAGAAGGGTGAAAATGTTGTAAAAAAGACATATGAGGGAATAAAAGTTAGAGTAATGGAAAGTATTTGACTGGAGACAGTGATGAGGAACTCCTAGAAATCTCTCCATGTGCCTCTCACTCAAATAGATCTAGAGGGGAAAGGGTTTGCTACGTCTAATAGCAGTGATACAACCTTTGGAACTTTTTCTCAGTATTTAGTCAAGACAGTACACAGACCATGGATAACACAGAATACCAAAGTAGAATGATATGCAATTTTCTGAGCTGAAAATATCTGGAAGTAGAGATAACTAGGCAGAAGTGTTGTATCTGCCTTTCCTGCTCTTTCTGTTCCTGTTCCATCTGTTTATGGCCCTGATTACAGGGAGGACACTCAATGATCTTAAAGGTCTTTTTCAACCCAGATGATTCCATGCTTCCACAGCCCTGACCCAGAGACACTCTTGGTCTGTTCCATAACCCTGCTTATGTTCTTGCATGAACTTATAAATGACAGTATCTGAGGCAGAAGCAAAATGCAAAGTGCTTAATGTAATTGATGCAGGCTTGCTCCTCTCACCCTGAGAGGCATGAAACCACAGGTCAGACATTAAGGATTTTGAATGAAGCTATGTAAAGAAGGATGGAGCAATGTGATTGGACCACAACAAGGACATGTTGTATGCAAGAGAAGTAAAAATGGTACCATCCGTCTGACCCTTACCAGCATAGGAGGCAACAGAATTAATAAGCAGGAAAAAAATACAGAATAAAGATTAAATATGAAATGGAATAAAATAGCACATATTTACCAAAGGTAGGCTGTGTCCAAATAATCTCATCTCTTTCTTTAATGAAAAGCAAGTTGTGTTTTTCTTGAAAAAGGAAAGTAGAGGACAGGTAATCTACCTGGAATTCTGCAAACTACTGCTATATTAGTAGTATTATATATTAGGCAATTATTAGATATACCAGAAAAGTTGTTGTTATTACAGCTTGAGAGGGACTAGCAGAGTGGAAGACTTTATTTTGAAGTATTAAAGTAATCTTTGGTAAGGTGCAGGCTTACAGTCTTTAATGACAGGGAGAAACATGAGTGTATTTCTCTGGCAACTCCATGTTGGTGGGTTGTGATGTGGCTATGAGAAACAAGTCTGTTGCTGGAATTTACCCTGTGATGAATAGCAGAGAAGGTATTTATGTTATGTAAGGTGGGCTGATACCTTTTCAGGAGAACAGGGATATGTGACTTTGATCATGGCTTTTCAAAGATAATTGATGGCAAACCTGCATAGATATGGAAAATGTCGTGAGAAATCAAAATCTTTAATATACAACACTAGCTAATCTTAGCATGTTTATCTGTTAATGCAAAGGTAGGTAGGGACTCTGATGTGGGTAACAGAGAGAGAGAGAATTATTTAGGAAGAGGATAGTGTCAACAGAAATACAGCTGATGTCAACCAATTAGGAATATAAAAATTAAAATATAAATTGAATTAATTAAAATAGGAAATTAAAGCAGGAACTTTGTGCAGTGGAACAGTCTCTGATCTCCTCTGAAACAGAGGTTGATGATCATTGTCCTAAGAAGTCCAAACAAAATTTATATTTAACAGAGAAATGTGCATTTCTGAATCATGTGAAGTTCTGTCTCACTTTTCTATCTCACAGTAGTGTTATCCCTGTCTGAGATGTGCCTGGTGAGACAGCCTACAGGGTCACAAATATCCTTTGGAAGCTCTTGGATGATGGCTACTATTATTTTTGTATAATAGATGAATTTAGAATGCAATTAACTTTCACATTATTGTTCACCTGTTCCTGGTCATCCCAAGGAGTGCATGAGTTGTTACTGGCTCCCCTGCCTTCGATTTTCTGATTGCAGTTTCTCAGAATTAAAAGCAAAGAGTGAAAATGAACAGATGAGTACAGTTATGGAATTTAATAACTGCTTGACATGATTTGAGCTGAGGGACTTGATTTGGGATTTACAGTTGGTGTTTGCATTCAGGTGTTGGCTGGGCAGCAAATGACAATAGCCCTGTGCTGTGCTTCTTTCTTTGCAAACCAGAGGCTCTTCTTGTGGCAGTATGTATATTGCTAGAGGTATGAGCTGTTATTGCACTGATTTTGGAGTGGGGTTTGTCTCCTGGAGATGCAGTTACACAGTAGAAGCTTTTGTTCATGCTTCAGTTTATGGGAGTCACATATTGCAACTGGCCAGCTACTGAGAGTCAAGTATGAGGCAATTAGTGATAAGGAATTACAGAGCAAGACCAAGACATTTTTTCCCAAAGTGTTAGCCCATTATCCATCTTACATATGATTCAATTAACATTATTGCTGTTCTAAAAATAACTTATGCACAGAAATAAACAAAACAAACATGTTATCTTACAAGCTCTCCTTGCATTTGGCTAGCCAGCTCAGAATTGGCCTAAGGTGGAAAAGTGTGTTTCAAACAGATTTTTTTTTTAAAGGAAAAATTAGGCCTAGCACTTCCTCTGAAGATTTATTTCAGCAGCATACAGAGTAAATAAAGTCTGAGACAGGACAGGATACAAAGAGAAAATAACTTACACTCATCCACTTATAATGTCAAAAATGTAGTCATGGATGTGTTGTTAACAGCATAGCTACCTGACAGAAAAGCTGACTTAAAACTTTTTTGATTCATCTGGAGAGTCTCCTGCTTTGCAGAAAAAAAAAAATCAATTGAATAATATATTGCTTCTGCATTTACAAGGTTGTTCTGATTTGTTTTGTTTCTTTTTAATTTATGGCCTAGTTTCCACTGACACCCCCCAGAAACAGAATTTATGGAATCATAGTGTTATAAATTCATAGAATGGTTTGAGTTGGAACGGACCTTAAAGATCATCTAATTCCAACCACTGTACCATGGGCAGGGATGCCTTCCACTAGACCAGGTTGCTCAGAGCCCCATCCAACCCGATCTTGAACACTGCCAGGGATGGGGCATCCACAACTTCTCTGTACAGCCTGTGCCAGTGCCTCAACACCCGCACAGTAAAGAATTTTTTTCTAGTATTTAATCAAAATCTACCCTCTTTCATTTTAAAACAGGTGTTCTTCACCCTGTCACTATACTTCCTGATAAATAGTTCTTACCTATATTTTGTATAGGTTTCCTTTAGGCACTGGAAGGTGCTTTAAGGTCTCCTCAGAGCCTTCTCTTCTCCAGGCTGAACAACCCCAATTGTCTCAGCCTGTCTCCATAGGAGAGAGGCTCCAGCTCCTGATCATATTCATGGCCTACTCTGGGCTCACTCCAGCAGGTCCCTGTCCCTCCTGTGCTGGGACCCCAGAGCTGGATGCAGTGCTCCAGGTGGGTCTCACCAGAGAAGAGCAGAGGGGCAGAATCCCCTGACTTGATCTGATATCTTTCTCTGAACTTAGTTTCAAGTTCTTCTTGATTTTTTCTAGGCTAGGAAAAGAGGACTGCACATGTTACTGGAGATGTAAGCAAACCATGGGTTTATAAAAAAATGTAACAGTTTATAGAATTTTTTTCTCTTTTGTCCTCTCATCTCTGTGAAGCTCTATTAACTTCATGCTCTTTGAATGAGACTCAATCTCCTTTGAGTCTCTGCAGAGCCCAGGAAAGAAGCAAAGGGCTGGACACACATAATCTGAAGCCATGTTCTTAGTTGTGACTGTGACTGTGATTGTGTGTAGTAGTTTGGTCAACCCATTTCACTTTTTCTTTTCATGTTCAGGTCACTCTGTGAGCTGTTTCAAGGATGGCATATTTCTTTCCAGTGTTGTCACTATGAAGGAAATCTTACTATGCAGCCAATCAGTTCATAGCAGGGGTTTGAAGATTAAAGTCTTTGAAATGCTGGTGGGGCTTTGGGAAAGTAGTGGATGGGGATCCAGGTACTTGGAGCAGCAAGGTCTCAGAGCACTTTATATATGCCTTGGCATTCTGACATCATTGCACAGAGCTGTGATGACAGCATACTTATATGGTCCAGCACAGTCCGTGGACTTTCAAGCTTTGTCCTTCCCACTGCTGGTACCCATGCTTCTTGTCCTTTCTAGTTGGTCCAGTTTGGATTTCACTAGTGGTCGCACATAAACACACAGAGTATAGAGAGCACACTCACAAAAAACAGTTGAGAATGGAGTTTAGTAAGATATGGTGATCAGCCACAGGGCTCTGTCAGATAAGCATATGAACCTGCCACCTGCTGACAGACAAACAGTGCCTTCTGGCCTCTCTTTTTCTTCACTTGTCCATGGATGTGTGAATGGATCAGATTGGAATTACCCAGTGATTGACTGAAGGACTCCTAAATCCTGTAATGTTTACTTAATGCATGGGACTTTAGAGCTCTCCAGGTAGAGATGAGATTGCCCATGCTTGATCAAACCCCTCTGATTTCATCATCAAATCTGGTGAACTGTTACACAGGGAGATGGGGTAGGAATCATGTGTATCCTTTTAGGTCATCCTGTCAGGAGTTACCTTGAAAGACAAGACTCTTATCTACCTTTGTGGGTAAGTACCTGTATTGAGCTGAATCAGGAACAAACACTGAAGTTACTGTAGCTTATCAGTGGATGGCATCTTGCTAAATTTATAATAAAGCAATTACATTTTTTCAAGTGCCTGAATCGTTAGGTGCTGGTATGACACATTTCAAATTAATCTCTATTCAAGATCAAAGGACTCAAGTTTTTCAGTCACATGAGGTCTGAGGCACCTGTAAACAGACAGGAGATGCATTTTCTCTTCCTTTCTTTTCAGCACAGTGATTCTCTAAGCAAGGTCGCAAAGGCTGCTAAAATAGCGGAACGGATGGTGAACCTGAATACATTTGATGACATTGCACAAGGTATGGCTCACTGAGAGGTGCTTCTAACGCAAGTCTGGAGTGTCAGTCCTGTAGATAAATACCTACAGCCACAGCAAGGACAGGACAGAATAGAACAGAATAGAGAAACAGAAGTAAAATGAGCAGGTATAGGAACCTGCTGACTCACACAAGGCAAATAATACATCAGACCATGGGCATGCAAAAAGCATGCCACATCAGCCCTGCTCTGAGCTGACTGGGAACAGCAGGTCTGGTGAGCACTGCCCTTCCTGTAGCACTTCCTTCCCTCAGCGGGTACTTCACTCCTGGATGCAGGTGCTGGTGACAGCAGCCAGAGCAGAGCTGATCCTTGTTCACATACCAACCACGGCAATGTACTCAGTCTTAATGTAATTTTGCAGTCTCTGCTCAGCTTCTTCCTGAAGGGCCCTGAAGCTCTGGGAGTAGCCTGAGGTTGTACCTTGCTCTGGGCTTCTATTTTCTTGTTAATCCTTTGTCTTCTGATGATCAGTTTGATTTTTATTTTTCGTATATGTGTGAGGACTCAATAAAACGCATTTGAAGGGCTGTGTTGCTGGTTCGGAGATAGGACTTAAGAGCTGAGACAGATTTTACACGAACAATTGGGTTGTGCAGAGGTTGTGAGGAGAACAGATTGTCTTTTAAAGCTTCCCTGATACTGAACTGTGCTGACTTATTTCTTATTTATATAGTGGGACCTTTTCCTTGATTTTTTTTTGGTTTAGATTTTAAATATTTTGAGGATGCATCAGATGAATTCAGAGGCCAGGAAGGAACCCTCCTCCCACTCTGGAAGTTCCAGTATGAAAAAACCAAGAAACTTGCAGTTACTGCCATCTCCTGGTAAGTCTCTTAATTCCAAACTTTATCTCGACTGTTACATAGAAGAGTGGAATGGAATGTAACGGGATCTTACGAGGCAGGACTGATTTTTCTGGGAACACAGGTTTGATTTATTACAGTCAGCTCCTTGGGCAGCACTGAAATGGGCCTGGTGCTTCTGGTTGCAGAGAAGATTGTGTAGGGCTGAATGTGACAGGCTTGTGCCCTTCAGCAGAAACTGAAGGCAGAGCAGGCTCTGTACAGCGCTGGGGAAAAGTGAGTGTGGTTAGTAGGGCAAAGAAGAGTCTTTTCTTGGGAAAGCTAGGATAGATGTGTCACATCTTTGGACAGTACAGGACAGCCCCAAAAATCCTGCTACGTGCTTGAGAGTGTTGACCAAAAATTTCCTGAACTCTGTCAGGCTTGGTGCTGTGACCACTTCCCTGGTGAGCCTGTTCCAGTGCCCAACCATCCTGTGGGTGAAGAACCTTTTCTTAAGATCCAATGTCGCTCCCTCCTGATGCAACTTGATGCCATTCTCTTGGCTTCTGTCACTGCTCACCATGGAGAAGAGATCAGTGCCTGCCCCTCCACTTCTTCTCACAAAGACCTTTTAACTGCAATGAGGTCTCCCCTCAGTCTCCTCTTCTCCAGGCTGAACAGACCAAGTGACCTCAGCCACTCCTCGCATGGCTTCTCCTCCAGACAAGAGAGGTGTTTGTGTATTGGGATGTTGCACAGTTCAGTGCAGTAGGTGTTTGCCCTGCAGTGCCCTTTTATATATTTGATCAGTTCAAAAATCATCACTGACACTTGCAAATCTACTCTTTTTTTTTTTCTGGATATTATTGCTGTGGTTATTACTGTGAAAAAACCCTCTTATCACCAAACAAATGAGTCCTTTCACTTTTTAACATGCTTGATCCTCCTCAGAACTGTCTTGGTTCATACATTGAGTATGAGACATACTAGTCAGACCCTGCCCGGTGCTCCCCTGCAGGTAGGCCTCCTCTAATTTGCTTGTGGGAGCACACTGGTCCTTTGACAATGAGAATCTATGGAGAGACAGAGCAGGATTGACGTCTTCTGCTTTTCAAACCACTGTGGTATTATATAAGAGAGTATCAAGCATGCAGCTGTATAAGAATTACAGATAACAGTAAAAATGGGAAGCAAAATTGGGAGAAAAGGTATCTTTAATAAGTAGTTTGTACTGCTGTTAAACTCGTCTCAAGGAAATGATAACAGAAAGATGGCTATGAAATTGGAAGAATTACTCCAAATTGCTTTATGGAATAAGCCTTTCTAATTCAATTTTTATTCTCTCATTTTTAGCAGTGGTGGTGCATTTAGTGAAAAGAACAAGAGCATAGAATGCCTAGGTATTAGCCCAAATGAGAAAGAAGAAATGGAAAGAGAAGTGGGTTTATTTTTTCAACTCACAGTAGCAAGTCAGAGAAAATACATATGATTTCCACATATGTTCATTTCACGGGATTGTTACCCACTGGGTGTGCTGTGTGAGCTCAGGGATAACAACAGAATTGGTCTTTGTCCCATGGAAACCCTACCTACAGTAAACTACCACCCACAGGAGAGGTTGTAGAGAGAGTAGATGTTTTTCAGGTAAAGGACTTTAGAAGACATAGAAGATGGCTAATTGCTCATTGTCAGTATTTGCCACAAGATACACACTGTTCACTAGCAGGGTCAGAAGGGAGTTTCCCTTCCTAATTTGTGGTTGTGATCATGAATTTATGAACTGATAGCTGTCTCTGGAAGCATCTTTCATAATTTAATAACTGGTAGGGAAAGTGAGTTTATTGATTTAGGAACTCTAATTCTTGCCACTGAAAGATGGGAATCAATATATTCCTGCTGTTTTGCTTTCCTCAAAGATCTCATTTTTAAAAGTAAACTTTCCACAATTATGAAATGGATAAGCCAAGAAGTGATGGAGATTGATATGTCTGTCTTTTTATCTTTTTCATCTACTGTTTTGATCTTCTAATGCTGCGCTTTTTTGTGCAACATGAGTTAATCACAGGCTTTACTAGTGCATATGGTCAAAGGGCAGAACCCTCAGACTGACTGCAGTCAGTTCTGTGAGAATGGACTCTGAAGTTAATGTGTGAAACACTGTGCATTGCTGTGGTACTACATGGTAAATAATAAATGCAATCTTATATATATATTTTCTCATTACAGGAATCCAAAGTACAAGGACCTATTTGCAGTGGGGTATGGTTCTTGTAAGTATTAAATGCAAAAAGAATAATTGAGATATCTAAAATATTTAACAAGTGCTCTGAGATCAATTCAGACAATCCCCTGAGGCATGGATTGCATCTCATAGCAAGGACTCACTTAGTTTCATAGCAATAAATTGAGATTTAACTCAGTACAGGGATTAGGCCTTTCCATTCCATGACATGAACATTCAGAAATACATAGACATAGACAGCAATTATTGTAGGACCAGATCAAATTTAAAATAGGATAACATGATATATAATGGAACTATTCTGAACTATTCATCCTTCCTTTGTGGTCTGGAGAATGGAAATACACATGGTTTTAAAAGAGTTCAGATAGGTTCATGGAGGACCAGTTTGCTGTTGGAGGGATAAACTATCTGATTCAGTAAGTTACAGCTGTGAGCTGCTGAAAGCTTGAGTATATACAGGGTGACAGACCTGTATTTGCTGAAATTCTCAATTTAAACAATTGCTGCACGTTGGTGTAAGATACTTGGCTAGAGTGGCTACAGGAGCCTTTGGTATTATCTCAAATATGTATTCATTCTTATGTCTTTTTCTGTGCTCTGACAATGGAACCAGATGGGTTATCTTCATTTATACTAGTAAGGACTGTGCTTTGTTTGCAATATTGCAAAATTTCATTTTCCTTTTAAACTTACATTTTTCTTTTGACTTTCATTCCATCTGAGCTCTGAAAATGTTCTTGTTAGTTTGCCAAGAAGCCTAAATTGGCCTGACACTTTTTAATTCAGCAAGCAGCAGCTATTCTGCAGATCAGATTAGAATCAGCTTTTGGAAAAGAAAGCATGGTGTGAAATGCTCAGGATGTCCTTGCCTTGTACAGCACAGCAAAATCTTATTGTTCTCACATCCCTGTGCTGAGAGAGTGCAGGAATTTAACAGAGCCTTCCCACTGCCCTACCAGCCAGGTGTCAGAGGAGAGATACAAGCACCTGGAAGGTAATCTCCCTGCTTAACCCATTCAATAACCTATTCTTCAATTGTTCTAATTTCCTATGCTTTGTATACTAGGCAAGACCAGTGTGCTTTCTGGGTTGTGCAAATTAATAGTTAGTTCTGCCAGGGTCCATTGAGCCAAAGGCCGTACAGAGATGCAAAGGGAGGGAGACTCTACCTCAGTGACTTGCCATGTAAGTGGACAAGAGAGCCAGAAATCTTAATCCATTTTTATAGAGGACAGAGGGCATAGCTTGTCTCAGCCAGCTGAAGGCAACTAACAGCTGAGAGCTGAGACTCTGCTCTAGATCACCCCTTTAGTCAGCACGCAGAAATCAGTACATCCAGAGGCTATCCATCCTAATGTTCAAGGGAGGAGCTAAGTGGCTCTCTGGAAGGGATGATGCCTCCTCACAAGTGAGCCAAGGCAGAACACCTAGCCTGGGTGCTTGTCTCTTAGACGACTGAAGTGAGGTGAGATAAATCCAGCCCGGAGGAAATGATTATAGAGTCACACAACGGCTGGGATATCTTTGGGTCTGCTGTGGCCATCATTACATCACCAGTCTTCTGTGCAGCAGGCATTTGGGAGCACTGCCAAAATACAAGTAACACATTTGTCCTATTGCCTAAAGTGTACTTTTTGAAACAAAAGATCCCTTGTTTACTGTGGGTTGACACCACTCCAGAGTAGTGGGTGCTTTCTTCACAGAGAGGGCCCTAGCCTCTTGCTTTTGTACTCTATTTCTGCAGTCTTCTCCAATGATTTATTTGGATAGGGTTTCTGATGCTAATAATGTTTCTTTGGCATGAGGTAGGCTCTTCTGAACAAGGAAATATTGTCATTGTAACTTGAAATGCAGGTTTTATGCTGCCTGGCTGGAACTAATTTTCATTCCCATGAGGAGGAGCTGTCTTTCTGTTTTTGTTTTTGCATAAATGAGATTGCTGGGTTTCTGGCTACACTGACAACTTTCAGTACAGGGTTCAAAGAGCCTCTAGTGGGTGTTGGGCTTGTGTTCTGCCTTGCTGATGGGAACACTGTGAATACAAGCTCTTTGCCATCACCTCAGTTCATGTTCCAAAAGCAATTGTGTCTCTGACAGACTTCAGAAATGGCTTTTTATGTGCAGCTCCGACTGTCAGCATACGAGCTGATTAAAGAAAACCATTGTTTCTATGGCCAATGTATTTTATCCCACAGTTTCTTTGGATTTAATGGATGTAACTTGCCACTCACAAGGGTGTGTGAAGAGTACGGACTCACACACAAAGCACTGGCAATTTGAAGTATTTGGCAAAGATATCTACTCAG
Organism: Sturnus vulgaris; assembly: GCF_052056855.1. Classification (NCBI taxonomy): domain Eukaryota; kingdom Metazoa; phylum Chordata; class Aves; order Passeriformes; family Sturnidae; genus Sturnus; species Sturnus vulgaris. The sequence goes on along the minus strand of NC_142283.1, from coordinate 73,911,410 downwards.
TTCTTCACAGTCTGAAATAGGGCTTCATGTAGGCAAAAGCAAAGCACGTGAAGATACATACGCTGTACTAGTTTTCTAGTGTAAAATCAGCATAAGTAATGCTGACACAAGGTCCTTACACTGGTGTGACTGCATCCAAAGTAGGAGTTGCTGCAACTTTGTGATCAAATTAAATTGGTGTCAAATCCAGACCAGAGCTTTCATGGAGATGAACTGGCTCTTAGTAGATGTCCTGAGGCTCCCTGAAGCTGAAGAGTAATGGTGGAACACAGAACATGGAACAGCTCTGGTTGTACTCTCTTATAACGTAGAGGCAGGTAAATATAGGGAGATTGAGCATGCTTACTAGACAGTCTTGTATTTTCCCATTTCTCAAATGAACTGTCCAATGACTATGGCTAATCTTTTGTTTCCTGCCCTGCACTGACTGAGGCTGATGGATGGTTGGTCACTGCAATAAGGATATTCCCAAACAGGACATGCTTAGGGTGCTTAAGAAGGAGCAGGGAGAGGAGAAAATGAACCAAGTGGCCTTTACAGAGGTGCCTCTTCTTGTTTGCCTCTCTACTTCATAGACATTTTCAGAATCAGGCACTTTAATCAGAGATTAGAATCAAGAAAATGAAAAGTAAAACTAGCTCACTCACAGAGGGAGAAAGTAATTCTGCAGGGACTGAGAGGAGATATGCATGGAGATATGCTATTTGCCTGTTTTTTTCTTCAAGATGCCTCATTTCCCTCTATCTAGAAAACAAATACTGGAAAAAATAATTAGTAGTGAATTCCCAATCCACTACTCACTCGAAAGATTTAATAAAAACTAAGATGATCTTCATGTTATATCACTTAGGTTTGTACACAGCCTGTTTCAAGCCCCAGAGACTTGTTTTAGGCCAAATACTTTGTTTTCTAGCAAAATATTTTTTAGCCAAATATGAATTTGAGGGACATAGGTAAGGCATCATAGAATCATAGTGTGGTTTGGGTTGGAAGGAACATTAAAGATTGTTCAATTCAAACAAATTCCCCCTGCCACTGGTAGGAATGCCACCCACGAGATCATGATCAGGATATCAAATCAGTCCTTGAACATTTCCAGGGATGGGACATCCACAACTTCCCTGGTCAACCTGTTCCAGTGTCTCACCATCTTCACAGTAAATAATTTATTCTAATATTGAATCTAAACTCTCAGTTTAAGAAGGTTATCCCTTGTTCTGTCACTATCTGCTAATGTAAAATGTCACTCTCCATCTCTTTTATAAGCCTCATTTAAGTACTGGAAGGCCACAGTGATGTCTTCCCAAAGCTTTTTCTTCTCCAGGTTGAACAACCGTAGCTCTCTCAGCCTGTATTCATAGTGGAGACACGCTCCAGCCCTCTGATCATGCTTGTGATCTCCTCTGGCCTCACTCCAACAAGTCCATGTCTTCTTTGGCCTCCAGAGATGATTGTCAATCAGTGTAAAATGGGATGGAGGGTGCTAAACCTTGAGGAGACAGGGGCTGAAGAGATTATTATTATGATGATTGCTAAGCCTTAGCTCCCCTACCCAGCTTCTTGAGTATCAGGATTGAGAGCTCTTGCACCCCAAGAAAAATGTCTCTAAATGTCTCCCAGCCATCTTTCACTCCTTTATCTCTGAGAGCATTTTCCCAAAGAGTCACATATGCTAATGCTCTAAACAGCCAAAATTTAGGCTCTGGCAGTGAAATATTTTTTAATCCAGGTAGTGTATGCTCTGCTGATTCAATGCCATGTAAGGCAAAATCAAATCTTCTTATATACTTAACTGCATACTGAATGAATACATTCATACTTTTGCTAGCACAGTTATTCTATCAGTCATCCTGACAAGAGGGATGGCAGTTTTGACAAGACATTTGCCCTCTCCTTAGGTCTAGGGATCCAGATAATAGGTGAGATAATTCAGCAGAATTGAAGTCCTTACCCTGAAAGAAGCCCACTGCATGCAGATAAGGCCTGTGATCATTAATTCATGCTAACTACTTGTTAGCTGCTCCTGAAATTTAGATAAATCCTTCAAGTTTTCTATGAGATCTCAGTCAAATTATGGAAATAACAATTGAGAACCATAGAATCATAAAATGTCCTGAAATGGAAGGGACCCACGAGGATCATGGAAGCCCAACTCCTGACTCTACACAGGATCATCCCCAAGAACCCCACCTTGTGCTTGTGAGTGTTTTCCAAATGCTTCTTGAGCTCTGTCAGTCTTGATGCTGTGAGCCATTCCTTGGGGAGCCTTTTCTAGTGCCAGTCCACCCTCTGGGGGAAGAATGTTTTGCTGATATCCAAGTTAAACCACCCTTGACGCAACTTCAGGCAATTCTCCCAGGTCCTGTCACTGGTCACAGAGAGAAATGATCAGTGCCTGCCCCTGCTCTCCCCTTCATGAGAAAGTTGTAACTGCAATGAGGTCTCCCCTCAGTCTTGTCTTCTCCAGGCTGAGCAGACCAAGTCACCTCAGCCACTCCTCACATGGCTTCCCCTCAAGGCCCTTCATCATCCTTGTTGCCCTCCTTTGGATGCTCTCTAACAGCTTGATATCCTTCTTGTACAGGCACCCAAACTGCCCCCAGCACTCGAGGTGAGGTTGCCCCAGTGCAGCGAGGTTGCCCCAGTGCAGAGTAGAGTGGGACAATCCCCTCTCTTGCCCAGCTGGCCCCATGCCCCCAGGACAGGGATGTTCCTTCTGGCTGCCAGGGCACTGCTGACTCATGTCCAACTTCTCATCAGCCAGGACCCCCAGGTCCCTTTCCCTGGCACGGGTTTCTGCATCTCATTCCCCAGTCTGTCTGTACATCCAGGGCTGTGCCATCCCAGGTGCAGAATCCAGCACTTTCTCTTGTTGAACTCCATGGGGTTGGTGATTGCCAGCCCTCTAACGTGTCTGTCAGCAGGGTGTCTCTGCCTTTGAGGGAGACATCAGCTCCTTCCAATTTAGTATCATGGACAAATTTGCTTAATATTCCTCTGAGACCCGTGTCCAAGTTGTTTGTGAAGACATTGAAGAGCACTGGGCCCAGTATGGAGCCCTGCAGAACCCTGCCAGTTACCAGCTATCAACCTGATGTAATCCCATTTACTATAACTCCTTTTGTCCTAAGTATCAGCCATTGTTCACCCACTTCATTATGTATTTATCTGTCTGCAATCTGGGCATTTTATCCAGAAGGATATTTGGGGAGCCCAGCTCTATGATACATTAGAAAATAATAAAAAATAGAACTGAAAATAATTTCGGAAAGTTATTAGTCCATCTCCATGGAAGATAATACTTTATTTAAAACATGGTTTGAGGTCTAAACTTAGTCCACCTAATGATGATTTGCATGCACTGTAATTCCTGTCATCGTTGACAGCATAGCCCCATAGATGACAGGCAAGACTTGTGACAAGGACAGAAATGTATGTTTGAGAAGTAGAACATTAGAAAGCCTGAATTTACTTGATTTACAGTGCAGGCTGTGGGTTTAAGAAGGCTCAGTGTTACAAAATATGCCAGATGTTAGCTTGTGTTTTCTTCTTTGCAGTGGCAGATTTAAAGGTTGTGATGCAGGATGTGGAACATAGTCTGGAATGGATTTACATAACAAGCTGCAGTTAAATTCTGTATTTTCTGATGAATGACCAAAGACTTTTAACTAAAAGCACCGAGTGGATTGAATACTGCCTAAAAAATTCAGATCTTTGAAGCAGCTCTCAGAAAGGCTCTTCCAATATGTTTATGTATTTAAATTATGTTCCCAGAACAGGCAGAGAAGGCTCCTGGGAGCAGAAATCCCTACTAATCTTTCTCTAAGCTACATGAGTTTGTTTTTATATTGGGAATAGAGATTTAAGACCTTGCCAGACAGAGAAAAAACATTTTATATTGCTTGGATGAAAATCTTTGTCTAGTATGAGGCTGTGTGTATATGCAATTCATGTAAGGGGACTGCTCTGGAGAGGAGGGGCTGGCACATCCCCAGTCACATAATGGCCTGTGTGCTGGACCAGGTACAGCACTGACTGTCAGACTTTTTAGACCCCACAGTGAAGCCATTGAAGTTTTCTGAGTCAAGTACTACAAAAGACTGATAGAGATTCATGTGGCCCACACACCTCACTCAAAGAGAGGTTCATGTTGCAGTCTAGATTCAGTTTGCTATTTGGCATACGTTTGTATGTCGTAACAGATTCCGGCTTTTGGAAAATGTCTTCGTGCTCCTTCAGTCATGTCCCCAGCGTGCAAGTTGATAAATACATCTTCAATGGTAAAAGACCCATGAGGCTCACACTCTGTTTTTGGTAACAGGATTGACAACTGTATTTTACCACCATAGAGTCTGAATATTTCCTTTTAGTTGTCAAAGTATGTTTTATGGATATTTTGGATATTTGTACTGTAAATTGAAAGACTGTCCCCTTTTGCAAATGTTTGTGACGCCAGTTATTAATGGTACTTGGTACAAAGGTTAGTGATATCTAAATACCAGTAGTGAAATTATGCTGAGAAAAAAAAGGAAAACGATCACAGAAATAAAACATAATCATAGTCACCAGTCATTTTAACTGATTATATTTAAGTTGCTACTGTAAGGGGATATTACAATACAGAAAACAAGCATCAGTAGAATGAGTAGAGAGAAGAATTAAAGGGGAATTTGTGAGTCTTATTTGTGAATTGCTGTAGAACATTTGTATGGGCACTGAGTATCTCCACAATCAAAAAGGAACACCCTGGAGGACTTGGTAGAGCTATGTACTAATTTAAGAATGCTGTTTGTGCTATGTGACTTTTTAAAGCTGAAAGGAATTTTCCATTAATACATTGTATTAATTAAAAGAAGCTGCTGGGGAATAAAATAAGAAATAAAATGTGGCCATCAGATGCCTCTTAGGTAAGCATGTTAAAAAAAAGCCATTTGTAAGTAGGTCTAATGCTAATCTATTATTTTATCTGTGAAATAACTGCTGAAAAAAAGTTTTGATGAGATAAATATCTGGGAGGTGTCAAGAAATGGAATAACCATTCAAAGAGCAATTTAGATCCCATTTGTAGCAGAGGCGTCACTCTATGTGTTCAAAAAATCAAGCTGTGTATGCATACAGAGGGAAGCCCTGTTTTCAAGAGCAATTATTTTTAAAAAGGTTTGTGTAGAAACTCCAATGCTAAGCTTCATCAGAGTTCCTTGGATCTATAGAGAAGAAGAGTTGCAAAGGAACTGGGGGGCTGAAAGAAATTTTAAGAGCAGTTTTTAATTTAATGATGAAATGACTACCCTGAAAAGGCATGCTCGTCACTGGTAACATGCCAAGGAGAACGCTGACAAATTGAGAAGGGTTCAAAAAAGAAAGAATGATCTAAGACCCAGGCGGCTGACCTGGGAAACAAATTTAAGGAATTCAGTTTGTTCAGCTTGTCAAAGGAAAGCTTATTAAGTCATTGGATTGTGGTCTGTTAACTTCCTGTATTGGGAAAGCAGATCATGTAACAAAGGGATCTTTAATCTGGCAGACAAATGATGTAACAAGATCAAAGAAAAGCTGGAGCTACATGAATCAGGCTGGACAATATGTGGCTCTTAATAGCAGATGAGCAATTGAGAACAATTAATTTTGGCATGTGGTAAATGACCATCTTCTGGAAAGCATAAAATGTGGAAATGTTAAAGATATTATATTTATTCTCTGAAGGTTTGGTCTGTTGCAGATATGATTTCCTCATTTAAAGATTCAAGGTAGTGAAGTCTTGTGTCCTTGATATCTTATATTCTTCAGGGGTCTGATTTATTCACTCTTCTAACCTTTTTAGGGGCTTCTTTCAGCACTGTCTCTCATTCAAGGCATCAAAGTTCATTTGCAAAATCCTCCCCCATGGTCTGACAGTCTTTGAAAAACCTCCCTGGTGGAATCAGTGGACACTTAAGCACTTAAAATCTGCTTTCCAAAAAAATTTGTTTTCCAAATACCGTGTATCTCTTACCACATATGCAGGGAGAGAAAGGACCTATTACACTATCAACTCTGTTAGTAAATACAACCTAATAACCATAATACATTAAGTGAATCATATGAAAGATGAATTCCAATTGGAGATTTAATTACTGATTTGTAATATAAATTCTGTGAGCTTTGCCTAGTTTTTCTGAGCCTTAACCTTTTAATACATGTTATTTTCAATCAACTCACAATATGAACTTTTGCTGTAGCATTTTGTTATGCATGAAATAGTAAAGAGGTCTGTTGGTGTGTTTGGGAAAAACGATGTATTAACAGATTTTCTAGTGCCTGGGGATCAAAGGAGCTGCTGAGCCATCTTGTTGTGTCTCCAATGCATTGCAGACCATTAAATTCCACCCACTTACTTCTCTATGTAGCCCAGTTCATTTGACTAGTGCATTTTTATCCACGGGGGACAAAACATTTGTGTACCATAGAGTCTTAACCTGTTCAATAAAACTAGTCTGACACCTTTCCTTTCTTAGCTTTATTTCTGGAAATGGCTCCGTTTGAGTTACTGTGGGAATTATTTTCCTAACATTTGCACAGCAGAATCCAGGGATAGATGGGTCAACTCTCTTTGTCATCAATGTCAAGGGGATGGTCTTGGGATGAAGCCAGAAGACTTTCTAACCATCCATACTGAGACACCTCTTGACTCAGTACGAGAAGATGATCAACAGATATTAAGGACAGACAAAACAGTTCTAAACACTCTCTCTTGAAAGGATCAGTTTTTGCTTTATTTTAAAGATTCATTTCCCCACACACAGATGTTCTTATGCTTGTATTCTGTCATGTAAACGCTATTTGCTTTTTTAATTTGTGTTCTCTCCAAATACTAAGGTTGCATTTTCACCACAGCTTTTTCTGTAGCAAAAGTTCTGGAATCAACTCTACTTCTCACATTCTAGTCTAAGTAGAAAAAATTTGTCAAACTCTGAGGCTATGGTGGTCCTGAGTATCTGCTCAAGAGCAGTGGGATGAGCCCTGGCTGCCCACAGAGCCCCTGTACTGCTAGCTATGTTATTGTGCTTGTGTAGCAGCTCCTTATCTCTTAGGGAGTAGCAAGTGATTCCTGCAACCAACCCTGACACATGAACTGTTTCCCTGATAATCCAATGCTTAGGTCAATAAATAGCAAAGCAAAATCTGGATAAAACACAAACCAGCATTACTTAACTGTGATACTCATGCTAGATACTTAACTATTTTTCCATTTCACTTTGTATTTTATAGGGCTTGGTTTCCTTCTGTTTGCTTTCTATTTTATAGTTGAACCCTTGATATGGGGTACAAAGCAGATTTCTTAATCTGAGTGCTTTGACTTGTATCTAAGAGATAACAGTAGTAAGACCAAAGATCCAGCCTTCATTTTTCTCTTTTCATTAGAACTTTGAGGATGAGGTTTGATAACTTGGGTAGAGTCATAAAAAATACCTACTTAAAATAATTTTTTTAACCTTACAATAGTTCAGATATGTCACTTTCTTCAGAGGAATTCCAGAGAGTCCAGGTAAGGGAAAACTAAAATAATTGATTTGTTTTGCCTCCATAGTGCTCAGTAAATGAATCAGGGCTGATGAATGCCAGGAGGCATAAGACCTGTTTAGGGCTTGTGAAGGCACATGTATTCGTTTAAGGGAGAGTTTGGTATGCTATGGATTTGTTCTGGTTGCCTTGCAAGAAAAGGCTCTGGATCCAGTGACCTTGAGAGGTTTTCCATTTGCTCTGTTTGTCACACGCAACTGTGGTTGTGAAATCAGCCACACAGATAAGAAACACTGTTGGCTCCATAAGGTTTATTTATCAGTGAAGGCATATTTTCCTGTGGTTAATCAGCTATTAAAGCTCAAAAATTTTTTAAAATACTTGTTAAGGAGATAAAACTATTGTTAATCTGTCGTGACTATGGGAGTCCAGCCCCTGTAGTGAAGCATTGCTGTTGAAAAACTCGATCGTGTAAATAATTTGTACAGAATTCTGTTACGATTTTTTTAAAAGGTTGCTGTTGCAGGCTTAGATACAACTGAATAATCTGCTTTGTTCAGTTGGATTCAGAGTCTTTCAAGCTAAAGATGTACATTAGTGGTGAATCCCTGTGTGGTGGCTGCAATTTGGCAAGTGGTTCCCTGGGAGTAGGAGGGAGATTTAGAGAGTCTTCTTGGAAGAATTATGTGGAAACAGGTCCTGCAGGGAAGATGTGTTGAGAGAGTTGGTTGATATTCAAGGATCAATTCTTCCCAGGCTTAAGAACAATGCATTCCGATGAGCAAGAAATCAGGCAAATCAGATGAGAGGCCCTATGTGGATCATTAAAGAACTCCTGCCATTACTCAGGCATAAACAGGAAACACACAGGAGATGGAAGTGGGGATGGCCCACTTGGACTGAGTTTAGAAATGTTAGCAGAATAAGTAAAGATGAGACAAGGAGGGCCAAGGCCAATATGGAATTAATTCTAGCCAAGGATGTCAAGAACAAGATCTTCGTCAAATACATCAATAACAAAAGGAAAACAAAGGATAATGTGGGCCTATTAATTAATGGAGGGAGTAAGCTGGTAAGAGAGAATTCAGGCAAGGCAGAGTTACTGAACACCTTCTTGCATTGGTCTTCATTGACTAGAACAGCCCTGGGGATCTCTGACCCAAGACATGAGTGTAAAGGAATGTTGGAAACAAGACTTTGCTTTGATCATGTTGTGGAACACTTAGGCAATCTTGACATGCACAAGTCCCTGGACCCTGATGGAATGTGTCAACAAGCACTGAGGGAACTGACAGACATCACAGTGAGGCTGCTCACAATCATCTTTGACAGCTTGTGGCAATCATGAAAGGTGCTTGAGGAGAGGAAGAAAGTAAATGTCACCCCAGTTTTCAGAAATGTCAAGAAGGAGGACCCAGGGAATTATCAGCCAGTCAGCCTCACCTCAGTCCCTGGAAAGATGGTGGAGCTCCTTGTTCTAGAGGCTGTCTCTTACCACATGAGTGACAAGAAGGTGGTCGCGAATGGTCAGCATGGATTCACAAGGGTAAATAATACTTGTTCAATCTGATTGCCTTCTGCGATGAAACAGCTGCCTGAATAGGTGAGGGAAAAACAGTGGATATTTGTGGAGGGAGCAGAAACCATCTCTGAAAAGGCAAGCTCCCAAGATAGGGCCCCATGGAAGACGATACCTTAGATAAGAAATTGGTTGCTTAGAATGTCTAATACCAAGAAGCATCTTGCCTCCCTGTAGACCCCTGTGTTATCTTTCTGTAATTTTAGTGGTCCATTTTCCTCTTAGATAATTGGCTCCTTCTTCCCCTAAAGTCTTTTGTAGATTGGTTAGTTATAGAATTCTGTTGTTAATTGGTGCAAAATATAAAACCCTTACACCCTATAAAAGGTCCCCTTAAAACCTCACCCATTGGATTTGCCAGACCCGACCCTCTTTGTAGAAGAAATAAAGACTCTGTGGAATCTCCTGAAAGGCTCTTCTCGATCTCGTTCTCTGCTGGCTTGAAAGGTACATTGTGAGCCTGATTTCAATCTGGGCAGGGCTTGCAAGTGTACCTTGTTGCGGAGAACTGCCTGGGAACAGGCAGCTTCGTGGTCTCACAGAGGCCCCCTTCACCAGCAACAGATGTTGTCTACATCGACTTCAGCAAGACTTTTGTCAGTAACACCCTGGAGGCGTGTTACAGTGCAGAAAATAATCAATAAGAATGCATATAATGAAGCATGAAAAATATCCTCTGTGTATCTTCTCTATATGTCTCCATCTGCCCCTTGCTAAACTGCACACAGTAGCTACCCTTAAAAGCAAGACTGTGTATGTATATAATTTTTGTTACAAACCACTATAGGCAAAATATCTCTATATTTGTATGTTGTAACTTAATAAGTATATTAACTAATAGTTGTTTATTTTCATGGATGCCCTTAAAGCAGTCTGTGGGACAGAAATTAACAATACAGGGAGTGATAGAATACTTATCTTTTTGTCTATGATAAAAATTATATATTTTAAATTGTTTTGCAAACAACATAAGGATTTATGATGTCTTCAGCAGAGTTATTTTACATATGAAAGTGAGAAAACAAGAAGAAATGCAAGTGGAAAAGGTAATACTTATAAGCATTGGGAGTTTGTCTCTCAGGGAGCAAGTAAATTTTGTTTGGTAGCTAGGAAAATTTTCCCCGAGTGTAGCATGATATTGCCAGATATGATCATTCAGAGATGACAAGGCATTATGAGATTAGTGATTAATTGAAAGACTTTATTTCTTTTTATTTTCCCTCTATAACTTCAGGATGTTTGCTTTAAAGCCTTCCTTTATTGCCATGAGGGCTAGCAGTGTTTTGGTTTGAAGCAGAGCAGAAGCAGAATTTTGTTTAAAGAATAAAGCTGAGACTTTAAAAGAAAACTTCCTGCTATTGCAGCACTCCAGATTTCAGGAAAGTGGCAGCCTTGTTGCAACTTTTGTCTCTTTCCTTGCATGACCCTCTAAGCAGTGTCATTTTGTGAAAGTAGAGGCACTGATTCCCCAAAAAATGGAGTTCTGTGGCCTTAATAAAATCCCACAGGGCCTGGACCTTTGCAAATCTGACTTTCAACTTTTGCATTTCATGTATCTTGAGCGACCAGCTCACAGATCCACTTTGATCCCTAGAATATAACAGGAAATTCTCACTAAGTCATGGATCTGCTCCCCCTTTGCTAGTTTGTTGCTCCTTGCTTTTCATTTGCTTCCTTTAAAGCACCTCAGTTTGTCTGTAATGAGATTAAATTGCTCTTGTGGCTGAATTATTTATGACTTTTAATGTAATTTTCCAAATTTGTATTCCCACTGAGAAAAATTAATAAAGTTTTGCAAAGGCAAGTTTGAAATACATTTCCAGATTTGCAAAAGAGTTTTCAGGATTTCCACCCAAACCCCAAGCCCCAGTGGGATCTTACATATTTTAAAGGCATCAGAGTTTAGCTTCTTCCTGAATGCCTCTTGTACTGCAGGATCTCTGACAGCCTCTAATCCTTCCAGGCTTCACAGCATGCTCTGGAAATTGCAATTTCCTTTTCTTCTTCGAAACAAATGCTTATCATTTCTTGCGTGTGGTTTTACAGCTGACAGCATGAAGTCCCTGCCTGAATATTAAGACTGTAATTCTATTTCTTGAGTTGTGGTGCAGTGTATAAATTTATTCAACTAGACTTTCAAGGTGGGTGCCACCAAAACGAAATCTCAATTAATTTACAAATGACAGTCAGTTGGGACCATGCTCTATGTTGAGCAGCAGCTGATTCACATTTTAACGAGCTATTGTTTTCCCGATTTGAATTCTATGATTTCTTGAATCATCAGCTTTTCTCCAAGACGCACTGGGTGGTATTTGCGCAATTAATCATGCATTTTGTCTTTTACTTGGCACACGTATTTACATAACTGCAGGATTAGTTAAGAGAAAGGGCAGAATGTGGCTTCCAGATGAGGTGGAAAAAAGTTCAGCAGTGGAAAGAAGTTTTAGCAAATAGCTGCAGGTTAGGAATTCTGAAAATCACACATCTGAGATAACTGGGCAGTGAAAACTTTTTGCCAGTTGGGATGGTGAGGGTAATACCAGTTCTTACTGATATTTTCAGTGTTTGAGTAGGAAAAGTCATTTGGGCAATGTCTGTAAAATACTGCCAGACTGTATTCTGATTTCATGCCTAGGTTTGCTAGAGTATCTGTAAAATTACTAGAGTATCTGAAATTATATCTAATTTCTGTTCATTAGAAAGGTATTTGATGTTGTCTGCCTTCTGCACTGCTAGATAAATTTTTTCCTTGTTTGTGGAAAAGAACTTTTTATTAACATGTTGGTTTGATTTTAGCCTTGGCTATTGCAGTGTTGGTTTCATACAAGTGTAAATTTAAAGAATTCTATAAAATCAGGCTGAAGTGGGCCTCTAATTATATAAGGAGAGGCCTAATTCTGCCTGATGGCTTCTGACAAATGTGTGACATTTTTAAAATCAGTGTCTTAAAGCTCAAGAGAATAGGGCCTCATGTCCTCTTAAGCAGCTTGTCTCAGCATTCTCCAACTCCCTTGCTGGAGCAAAAACCTGCACAAATGCACCTGGCACACTTTGCCAGAAGGCTTGTTATAGCTCCAAAGCTGAAATTCAGAAGTACAGGGACAGACCTTGGACTGGGAATTAGATGAGGGATTTCCCACTTCAGCCAGTTAGGCAAGTAAGGAGGCATCCTTCCTGGAGAAGAGCCTCCTTCCCTGTGGCTGTGCTGCAGGGTCATTTTAATTCCTTGTGTGGATGTGCATGTACAGCAGCTTGAGGCTCATCATAGCCCTATTGATGTCCCTCTATTAGGAGAGAGTCCTGGAAGAAAACACCTCTTCAGAATAAGGTTCTGTTGCATTAGAACATCCACAGAGGAACATGCATAGGCTAATGACCCATTGAGTATTTTGTTGCCCCTTGGGAAATTTTCAAAGAACACTGAGTATCAAGAAAGGAGGGTTATTTCCAACTCTGAGAACTATCCTCTGTTTTGACTGAAAAAAATATGACTAAGGGTTTAGATAAAACCTCTGAAGATTCTTCAGCACTCTCCCTTTTGTGTGCTGTGCAGAGATGGAGTAGAAGAAAGTACTCAGTGTATCCTCTGAAAACTGTGGTAGCTGCTGTCAATCAGCTGTCTACAGATTGGATCTGTCTGAATCCTGATACTGTATGAGCAGAGCCGCTCCTGAGGTGTTTGGCATAGCACCACATATGTTAATGGTGGCTGGCATCACTTCTGTACTATAAATGTCCCATTGGATGGTGGCACTGCGTTAATTCTTGCATGTGTTCATACCATTTTTACTTGCTTTTTCTAATCAAATATTTACAAACAATCCTATTGTATTCTCTGGCATCGTGAGGCAGCTCCTTAAAGGAAACCATTAATTTTCTGCTGTACAGCACTGGTTGATTAGATGCTTTGTGGAGGAGGCACTGATATGAAAGCATAGAAATGAAAACAGCAACACTCCTGCCAAGCACTGTAGTATGTTGCTTTCATTCATCAGCTGTTTTTGTTCTTTCGTCTGAAGGAATGCTAGTGAATGAATCTTATTGGAGAACTACACAGAATGTGAGGCAGTGCTCAGGAGCACTGCAGCCTCCCTTCCTTGCTGTCTTCCGTCAGTATCCCCGTTCCTAACACCAGGGGTCAGCTTTCTACTGTTAATTTGATGTCCTTTCTGCTCCAGCTATGGCATCCAGCCATTACAAGATACAAGGAAACCAATGAGAAGATCCAGCCCTCCTCCAGACCAAACATATTTTGCAGGAAGGGTTAAGGTAGAAATACTTATGAGTTGGGTAACCTGTATTGCACTTCTCCCAGCAGAGCTAATTTCTAATTGCCTTTGTCTTTCATCTAGGAGCTGAAGTTATCTATTTGTTGTTTAGACTGACTTCAGAGCTAATTGGTGTGACAGCTCCTTCACGGTGACCTGGGACTGCAGAGTGGGCAGGACCTCTGCCTGCCTGTTTTAGTTGCTTACATGGTCTTCATTGCTGTCATGTCTGAGGTTCATTTCTACCTTGAGAGTCTGTGTCTTTCCAGATGAGGTCACGCAATGCTGCTTTTCTTCTTAATGATGAAAAAACTAAGCCAAGGGGCTCACAGAAAACAGCAAATACCCAGGTCAGCATTCATCTCACATCCTATAGAGCAGTCCTAGAAACAGCAGGCTCTATTCCAGCAATTAGAGGCATTTTTTTCGAATAGTTGTTCCACCTTGACTGCTGCTTCTCCGTACCTATGCTATCACACTGTGATTCTGTTCTGGAGAGCCAGAGCCTCTAACTTTTCCCAACCATCCCATGCAAAGAGCATGAAGCTTTCCTACTCAGCTGTTCTTGCTGGCTAGCATTCAATCAGACAGCTGGGTCACCAGGCTGCTTTAAAGACTTAGTCCTCCTTAGATTTATTTTAGGAATTGCTGGTTGTATAGGTTGAGTGTTACATAAATGCAATGTCACTATCAGTACCCAAAGATGGCAGTGTCATTTAAAATTATTGTTTTTTCAGCTAGCTCAACAACCACAGATTCACTGGGTTGAGAACACAGAGGAAGGAATCAAAGATGGCAGAGGGAACGAGAGATCAGCATTTTTAGCAGCCACCTATGGTTAGATTGGTTCATGTCAGTCATGAAACTGGACTTGAAAATATTTCCCTATCTTGGTGTATATTCTGAGAAAGGAAACTTCCAGCTAAAACTGGAAAAGCAATTGCATAAATGTGTGTAAGGGGGTCTGACATGGAATGCCCTAGGCATTCACTTACCTGAGAGTAGCAACGGGGGAAGAGATGCTACTTCTGTGTATGATGCTGGTGAGATCTTCCCTGGAATGTTGTATCCAGCTACTAATAGTTCAGTCTTCAAAATGAGTGTTAAAATTGAAAAAGGTTCAGAGATGAACCACATTATAACTTATGTTTGAAAACTCTGCCTTACAGTTAAATTCTTAAACAATTCAGCTTGGCTTGTTAAGGAGAAGATTAAGTAGTGATTTGATTACTGTCCATTAATTACTTGAAGGGAAAGGAAGGAGATATCTTATAGAAAAGAACTCTTTCATCTTACTTTTTCATCTAGGACATAATCTAGCAACTGGAAGTAGAATCCAGAGATCTCAGAAAGCTAGAAATGAATTTTTAATGGTAGAAGTGATTAAGCATAGGAACAAATAAAGGATTTATTCATCACAACTATCTTCATTAGTCTTAGAATTTACAAATCTGCATTGAACACATTCCATCATTAATCCCAGCAATATGTAAGTTACTTTGTAAGCTCCTGAAGTTAGATGGCTTGTCATTATTCCTACTGCAGAATGGTACAAAGAAAATGTAAAACGCCCCATTAAAGACTTTTCTCCAAAGACTTTTCTGTCTTTTGTCCTGGAGATGAGTGTGGTTCATTTTTCAGCAGAATGCATTAGTAAAAACGTGAAGGAAATCTATCTAATGTAATGTTTCCATTAGTTGAAACTTGTAAGCTGTTCAGACTCTTCTTAGCTTACCTTTGGTTTCTTGCTGCTATAAAGCAAAACCACATTTTCTACAATGTAAAATCTTCCTCTGTTCATCCCTGCTTAGGGAACTCAATCATACTTTTTCAATTCTTCTCTTCATGCTTGGTAATAGTTATTAGGCTGCCAAACTGTAGAATATAACCAGAAATACCTGGATGCTAACCTCCACTGATTTATATGATAAGCCACTTCAGGTTAAGATTCTATCAGGAATACTAAAAGTTCTGGCCATTGAATAATAAGTGCCAATCAAATGTGCATTTTTTGGAAACTTTTAGCATCAGCACAGAGTGAAAAAATACTCATGTTGTATGTGGGGTTTTTAAAAATTATTTTGCATGGTGTGTTCTTGTGGGTATCACTTTGCTGTGAGAGTTGATAAAATTGAGTATTTTTTAGGGTATTGTAAAATGAAGTCAACTAGAGAAGGTAGGAAAATGTATTCAGGGATGCTTAACTGTATCAGTGAGGGATCAAAGTAGTTAATCATATAAGTAGATTTGAGTGGTTTGATCCTTACACTTCTGTTTTTCTGGCTATGAGACAAGCAGAAGATAACTCTGCTGTGTGAAGAACTTGAGGCTCACTCTGTTTGTATGACTGTATAATCTATGCATCCTTAATTTTTCAACATTATCATGTTGGATTTAAATCATTGATGAAATTTTGCAAGTGGCTGCTCTTGGGAAAAGGCTCACCTGTACTAAAAGAAAGGCAGCAGGTATTGCTCCAAGAGCTATTGTAAAGTCTTTCAGTCCTAAGCTGCTCTTATTAGATTCCTCCAGGTATGAGAGAGCTGGCTGGAATTCACTGGCATTCTCCAGCTTCTTCCATCAAATGGTGTGCAATGAAGTGGTTTCCACTACTGTATAAGAGATCTTCATAGAGGGACAGCTGTATCAGCTGTTGGTTGGCTTCTCAGAGCTCCAGGTCTACAAAGCTGGCTGCCACTAGAGAAAGGTGAAAGTTTCTTATGTGGATAAATACCTGGTGGAGAGGAATGACAAAAACAGAAAGGGACTCTTCTCAGTGGTACCAAATGAAAGGCAAAAGTCAATTGATGTGAACAGAGATAGATAAAAGTCCCTTAAAATGTAAGATAGAACTTCTTTACTGTGGAGGTGGTTGAGCAGGAGAGCATTATTTCCACACTCTAGGGAGGCTGATTTTAAAAATCTGACAACACAATCCTGGACACTGTGCTCTGACTGACACTGATTTGAGAAGGTAGAATTGGACTATTGTTCTCAAGAGATACCTTCAAACCTCAGCTATCTGGTGATTCTGTGATTTTTTTTTTCATCCTTTGTCCATCATATCTAAGTGTAAGCCAAAATTTTCCCCATGTTTTGCATAGATACTTGATGCTTGTATGAAACTTTTGGACCAGTTCCATTCCCTAGTAGCAGTTTGTTGTTCTTTGGAAATTTCACTGTGAAAAACCCTCTGTCCTTTCGCCATAACTTTTCGCATATCTTTTCCCCCCTGATTTTGTTACTTGGTCAAAGCTATTGCTTTGTTGCAGTATGCAGTGCAAACTGATGTTGTTCAGGCAATTTGGGGGTGACGAAGGCCAAGGCGAAGCTGGAACTGAACCTGGCAAGGGACACAAAAAAAGCTTCTATAGATCTGTTAACCAGAAGAGGAAGGTCAAATGAGGTACAACTCCCCCAATAAGAGAAAATATGGAAAACTGGTAACAACAAATGAGGAAAAGACTGAGGTACTCAGCGACTTTTTAGCCTCAGTCTTCAATTGCAACCTCTCTTCCTACATCTCTCTAGTGGATGAACAGCAGGCTGGGGACTGGGAGAGCAAAGTCCCTCCCACTGCAAGAGAAGGTCAGATTCCTGACCATCTGAGGAACCTGAATGTATTTAAGTCCTTGGGATGGGGCTTGGAGCAACCTGGTCTAGTGGAAGGTGGCCCTGCCCATGTCAGGGGAGTTGGAACAAGATAATCTTTAAGGTCCCTTCCAACTCAGGCCATTCTATGATTCTGTGATTCTGTTTGAGGCTAACAAATATTTAGGTATTTCTGTTTTCATTCTTTTTTCTTTTTTCTTTTTTTACCAATTTTTTCTCTGAAATCTAGTTTTAATAGCTCTTAAAAATCATTTATGCTAACCTCCAATTATATATTTAACATACCTGCTTAAGATACATAATATTTCATGTACTAAAAATAAAAGCAAGCAAAACCCCCCCACAATTTCTCTCAAAGAAGTGAATATCTGGTTTATATCCCAGCCTTATACAAAGAGGAATGCTGAAAAGTATTGTCCAAATTTAATGTTCAGCTGGCTGCACAGAAAATGGGAAGAGGTCCATTAGGAACCTGGGAGATACTTAACTGCAAATTAGTAGGGGCCTAGGCAGTCCTCTAGAAGAGATATCACTGGTTTTATGCCCTGTTTTTATACACTTCCCTGCACATTTGATGTTAACCACTGCTGCAAACAGGTTAGGGGCAGGTGTTGGATCTGTAATGGCTACTCTTAATTTTTATGGTGCATGCTAGTGCAAAATTGACTATGTGCCCATATGTATGACTCTACTTCTTCCTTGCTCCTCTATTAAATCTGTGCCTCCTGCCAAATGTCTTCAAAAATGTTCTCAGAGCTGCTGTACTATTTCTCGTTGTCTCCTCAATGGCCTGAGCTGTACATGTCTATCTCATCAGGCATCATCTATCTGCTTTCAAGAGACCACAGCACTGCCATAAAACACTGTCCTGTCTCTTAATTATGGAATATATAAGCATCTCCTGCAGTGTGTGCATCCCCCTCAGAGCTGTTCCGGTCAAGAATACTAAAATGCTGACAGCCTGACTTGTTTGCAGACTGGTGTGATTATCCAGAGGCAGCACATTTGTAGATGTCCATTTGTGGCATGATCCTGGGGATTTCTAATAGTTGCGTGCCACCTGGAAACCCCTCACTTGGCCACTTGATGGCACTCTTAAATATTTAGTTGGTTGAAAACGTTCTCAAATGCGCCAGTTTCGTAGAACAGGGGTAGAGGAAACTGAGCCTCGGGTATTAAACAGTGAAACACTATCAAAATTGGAGCTTATATCAATGACAACAAGAAACAAGATGCAAAAGTTCAGGTGGTTGTGCTAAATGCTGCCCACTGTGTATGAAGAAGATTAGCACCTGTCTGGCTTCCCAGCTCCAGAGTGCTCTGCACAGACAAGAGCTGCCTCAGCCTTTCCTCATAGGAGAGGTGCTCCTTCCTTTTGATCATTTTGGTGGCCTCCTCTGGACTTGCTCCAACAAGTTGACATCTGATGTGCTGAAGACACCAGAGCTGAATGCAGCACTTCAGGTGGGGTCTCAAGACTGCAGAGCAGAGAGGCAGAATCCCCTCCCTCAACATGATGTTAGCTTTCATAACATACGGACAGCTGCACCATTATAATTTACTTTGTAAAATCATGCCCTTGTGAACATCTTATCTAAAGAAGAAAATTTAAGGAAGAATTATGGTGTGTGATAGATCCATGATGAAAAAGCCTGTCTGATCAGAATGAGAAAATTCCAGTTTTATAATAGAATGTTGCAAATTCAGCCAAGTCACATATTCCTCCTTTTTTTGCACTGCTCACCTGCTCACCTCTCAGGGGGGAACTGAGATGAAAGCCAGATATTCCTCCTCTTTTCAGGAAAGTGCTACGTCTTTTCATCCCTTCTCCCCTGTTTTTGTTTGCTTTTGAGCCTCTGCTCTCACAGGCCCTGACAAACTTCATGGTTCCAGCAGCTCCTAAATACTCGTTTTTGTTGGCCTGGTTGACTGTGGTTTCTCTTGTATTACTCTCCCAGACTCTATTTTAGAGTAAGAAAGGCTATCTCTTTCTATCCATCTCTGCTTCTGAGGTGTGTTTTGCCTCTGACATGTGTGAGCAGCATATATTAGGACAGCAACAAGGCCTCAGGACATGTATAAATTACAACTTGCTTCGTCATCTGTCAATTTTGTCTTCTCTAAAATATCCCGAAGACTTTGAAATTCTAGTTTTGTACCTCTCTTATCCAAAGTGCAAGTTCCTAAGAGCCCCAGCTAAAAATGTTAACTGGATCAGGAGTAACAGGGATTAGTCAAGCAGCTGGTGAAAGGTGACAAGCAGAATGTTAAATTTGACATTCAAGCATCTAAATCAGTATAAGCCAAAATGATCTATCATTTGCCTCCTCTGTATTGGTGGACTTGCTCAGCATTTGCAGATCTTGCAGTACCAACACTGCTAATTGGAGGGTCCATATTTCTTTATGGTAGGAAATACCTGTGCTCACAGAGTTCAGACCAGTGCAGGTGGTCTCAACCGGGGCATTCAAATTCCACTGACATATGTCAGAAATGCCAATGGAATTATCATCTGAGGCAGTGTCTCAGGAAGGATGCTGTAGTAGCCCTGGATCTAGGCATTGTTTTCATTGGTCCTGTGGATGGGAATATAAACTCACAGCAGATGAAATGTGTGACTGATGAAAAGGCAGGTGAAGTTGTAAATCATGCTGGGAACAGAGCTGTCATACAGAGTGATTAATGTTGTGGTAAGCTGGAATTATTCAAAGCAAATGCATTTTAGTGCAGTCAAATATAGTATTATACCTCTCTAGACAAAAAAGAGTGCTGTATTTTGGAAGGCAGGAACTCTTAACAAGAAAAAAAAGTGGGGAAGAAAACCCCACTTTTGTGTACAGGTAAGATATTTAAGTCCCTAGAGTGGTATCTTGGCAAGGAGACTGAATATGATTCTGGTGTGCAACAGGGAATCCTGAATAGCAGTAGACATACTATTTAAACATTAGTGAGATTAATAATGGAATATCATGTTTGACTCCAGAGCCAACATTTTTCAAAGCATGCAGGAAAACTGTAGGTAGTTCAGAAAGACCCCCAAGTTGATTCAAGAGTTGGAGAGCATGCCCCAAATGTGGAAAGAGAACAACATCCAGTTGAAATTTGGACTCAAAATTAAGTATATCTGGCCATTGCATAAATCCTAGCCATGTGATATCCTCCACTTATCTCTGGAAAGTTTCTTAATATTCTACTCTTCTCCATGTCTGCTGAGAAGTGGCTTTCTCTTTGCAGCTATGGAGGCAATGCCTTTCACTGGCTGTAGCAAAGTTAATGTTGGTTCCTGGCTTTTTACTAAGCAGCCCTCTCTGTGCAGTACTGGTGAAAACAAATGGGATTTTTTTGAGTTCAGACTGTGATGGTTATCAAAAGTATGCCTGAATGTGACTAATGTTCCGTTTTTAAAGTATTGTAATGCTGAGAAGCACAAGATATGAAAGAAGTCCTTTATCCAGTCAAGGTAGACATAATAAGAATTAGCAGTGGCAAGCCAGGTAAGTCAAGTAAGGAATTAGGTGCAGCTTTTTAATCACTTAAAGCGATTAAATGTTGAAATAAACTGCAAAATGAAACAGTGGCTTCTCTGTTTTTTGAGATCTTCATATGAAGTACGCATACACTTGCCAAAACCAAGTTATCAGGCTCAAAACAGGATATGCCAGTAACATTTTTGGATCTGGAAAAGGAGGCTTTCTGGCCTTGAGTTATGAAGTAATGAGTTCTCAAAACATTTTCTTTTCTGGGAAGGGACTGTTTTGAAAGTCCAATGTTCATATTTGCATTGCCCACAATATGATTCACAGCCTGATCCATAGTGATGTGGGGTATATCAACACAACATTGTGTTGTACGCATGTATCGTGTACTCGAGTACTTTGATCATTCAAGGGAATAGGAACAGAATGAGCAGCAATGATCCTAGTTTAAATTTCTCAGGGATCTGGGATGCAGTCTGCTTGAGCAGAGCCCTCTGAAGTCCCAGCTCTGTTCCCTGTCCTAGCTTGCTGTAGTATCTTTGGCAGTCCCCTCTGCTGCCCTTTCTCATTATGTAAAAAGGAATGCTGCATATACAAGCTTAAAGCACTCTCAAGTGCTATAAAACTTTGAGGTATTATTGTTATTCCTGAAGAACTTTGAAAACACATTCAGCACATGCCCAAAGTCTCTGAGCTCTTGGAAAGATTTGTTTTTGTTCTTTCTGATTTTTCGGAACTACTGGCATACAGTTAAGCTCAAAGTGCCAGCTGTTTCCATTCTTCCAGCACACCAATTCTGCACTGCAGAAGTGTGGAATTGACACAGCTTTTTAAAATAAACCAAGAGAGATTCTTGCTAGAGTAGTGCAAGGTCATTCAACTTGTTTCACAGCGAGTTAGATTAGCCTGTGCTCAGTGCCCCGCTGCACAGGGTTTGCTCACTGATAAAAAAGAAATTGTACTGAAAATTCACTAATTTATGACTTGCTCAGTCATCATGTCTATGCCATGCAGATGGAAGTACAGGAATATTCTTAGATTGTGCTCAGGGTTTTGAAGATTCCCAATTTGCTAGGGAAAATTTGCTGGTCTTTTTTTTTGTCCTCTACACTTTAAATACTGTAAAGACAAATAAATAGCTGAGAAATATCTTTGGCTACCAACAATTTTGCCTGTGAAACTGATCTCTCCTCCACAGAGGGGATTGCCTCATCAAGTGTAGAGCACAGCCAGCCCCTTCCCTTGGCTTCTTAGAAAACCAGTCCTACAGCTCATCAAAGCATGAGTATATCTGGGAGAGTAGAAGTGCTTGTGTAGATGTGATGCTCAGAAACAATCAGCTGTTTGCAATAGTACTTCCTTTTTTTTTTTTTTTTTTTCCCTCAGGTGGGCTCTTAGAGGAGACAGGGCAGATTTTAGGCACCAGTAGTTCTTTTTAGCTGATGATATCTTGGTACAAGCCATATCAGTGGGAAAGGTTGCGGACTTGATATTTAGAAAGCCATCACAGGATCTAAGATATAAGGCTGCAGTGTTTTGGGTGTTAAATCCTCCAAACAGAAAGTAATTTCCCAGTTTATCACACAAGAAAGTGTAGCACTGGCTACTTGTGTAGTAAAAATACTGACTTTAACTCATATCCATTGAGGGTCCCCACATTGAGATTTATTATGTGGCTGCAGGATTTACCCTAAGCAATGTGTTTTCTAACTTGAGGATGCTGTTTCTTTGACAATAATGGTTCAGCCACTAAGGATTTTGGGGGAAATGGAAGAAAACCATGTATGTCTCATAGCTTTGTTCATTAATAAAGAGGGAAAGATGTAAATAATTTTTTTAAAAATCTGTCCAGCAAACAAAGGATTTTCGTCTGATACTAGACATTTGCTGATTCTTTTAAATTAGGTAAGGAGTAGTATAAATGAAAAATCTATTAAAACAGGCACTTGGTAAGCATCAGAACAAAAGATTCAGATGCTTTTCAGATTACTTTGCATAAACTATTTGGTGATATCACAATGATATTCTGGGGTACTTTTCTACCACTACAGTATTTTTCTGAAAAGGTCTTGGGGTGAATCTGTCCAGCTTTAAGGGCATATCCAGAGGAGTATTTTAGACAGTGGTCATAGTTGTTTTGAAACCTATTTCTGTTTTCATGTGATGCTTACAGGCTCAGTTCTCCATGCTGAGACCAGTAATCATGCTATCTGCGTCTTTCCTTAGCAAAACTTATCTTCCTACGTACTCCTTTTACATGTCAGGGTCTAAAATTTAGCTTCTGCTCAGGTGAACACTGAGGGGTCCTCATGGCAGCAAGAGTCTGTTCACTCTCTTCTTCTTGCTGTGCTGCCTTGTGTCTTCCTGTAAAGAACAAGTCCTGATGCCATTAATTATCAGAAAAGCGGTCCTATATCTCTAATATCTCCTTGTATCTCAGAAAAAAAAAACCCATCAGTTTGCAATTCGAGGGTCTACATGGGGCAGATATTCTCTACTCTTCCAGTCTGTAGTGGTGCATCCATGTGGTGCAGAGCAGCTGTCTCAGGTCTGAAGCCACTGCTTTGACTTCTAACACTGGTTCACAACTGTCAGTATTTGGGTCTGCAGCTTTTGCTTGGCTCTGCTCTGTAGTCTTCTAGGATTGATTCACCCTACATCCTGAGAGTCTGTCTGCCCAGTATTTTGGGGCAAAGTGCAGTACTGTGCTTGTTTCTACTGAAAACCAAAACCCTTTTCCTTGAAAATGCTGCTCTTTTAAGCTGTAGCACAGATGTGCTGCTGTGAGTATGTGCTGTGCTTGCCATTCTGGAACATTGAATATCACTAATGAAATAAGCCCTTTTAAAAAGTTATTCATTAAAGAATAAAAAGAACAAAGTTGGTATATCACAGGTTAGTAATCTGGATGAGAATCCACCCTAATTCAAAATGAATTTATATGCCTATGCTCAGCAGGTTAGTGTTTTACTGGGGGTTTATGTGTCATGCTTCAGTGTTAATTGTGGGTTATTCTCATCCCATTACCTTTCATCAAGAATAGGCTGTATTTTAGCAATCATATTATTCAGCCTTACATGTGGTATTCATATATCTGTGATTTAACCCACATTCCTAATATTTGATAACATAAAGAAGACAATATGAGTAGGATTCAGATCTTAAATTAATTACATACTGCAGTGGCCACTGCAGTCAGTGGAGTCTAGAGAGTAAATCAGCACTCAGAGAAAACTCCCCTTTAAGGTGCTGCTGGTACTGATGGTAGCAGGACCTTGGACTCTGAGTGCATAGGGTGTCGTAATCTGCAAACTGAACACTATGTTTCACTCTGCCAGAGGTTCTTCCCAAGGCTTTGCTCTTCTTCTGCCAGACTAACCCCCAGGTGGACTTGCTGAAGCTGCTGAGTGATTTCACCTGGTGAAGGCTTGCTCTATCACCTCTAACTGGAGAATGTGGGTGATCTCTGTTCATGTGAGATCACTGGGAAGAGAGTCACCTCCAAAACCCCACTTAGATCTCTGGCTGAATCACCCCCTGTAGAGGTGTCTCCTCTGCTATCTGCACAAGGAACATGGGGGCAGCTCCCACTTGCTCCTCAGCACAGGGCTAACAGATAGAATATTAATGTATACTACAGACCTTTTGGGAATCCATCTGTCTGGTCAGCCCACTCCAAGAGAAATAAGAACATGAAGGAAATAAGTTGAATTCAAAGACTATCCAACCAATTTGGCTTCCTTCTGCTCTGAGTCACTCCTGGTGGTCATTTCCACAACCTTCCCAAGTATTTTTGCTTCTGAGGAGAGCACAGATTTTTCCTTATCATGCGTGGACCTCAACTAAATATCAGTTCAATGACATTACTTGGCTAAGAATAAAAAAAAATTGTGAATTAAAAGAACTGGGAAATCTCTGATGAAGAAAGTAAGTTCACTTCCTTTTCAACAAGCATTCTAAGAATAAGGTTCCCCTTCATTAAAAAAATTTTAAAAGTTAGAAATATTATTTGGGGTCTGGTATGTTTAAACTAATGCCAATGTTGGAATCTCAACTTCCTGCAAAATAAAGAAGCCATTTTTCTCATCTGTCCCTGGTACAGAGAGACTTGTGAAAATATTCTATTTTGATAATCTAGTACAAAGCAGCAGTTATAGTTTTGTTAATGGGTATTTCTTTACTGATTCTTTGAGTGCTTTTACATGGCCCTGTAAAACATGGAGTACACGATATCTGTGCCTGCATGCTGACTTGGAATCAGTTTACTGCTAAGGAGAGTTCTCTAAAGTTAGTGTTATCACTGGAGTACACATTTACCAAGACCTGATCCTGCAGTTTGGACAAAATGTTAAGAAAGGTAGGAAGCATTTTTAAAAGGAGAGGACTGTTCTGGACGCAGAATATGTAGTGAGTACTCGAAGCACAGAAAGCAGTAAATTTATTTCCCATATACTGTGTGCCTGAGGGCATTGGCAGTAATAAAAAGCACTGGATTGCTAGGATGCTCTCAGAGGCAGCATTGTTTTCATAGATTAGCAAAGTTCCTTCTTTGTTTCTGGAGAGCTTATCTACATCAACAGCTTTTCTTTCCCTTTCAGAGAATTTGGAAATTGTTTTTTTACATGATCGAAATACCCTAAGAATTGCAGAGACAGTCAGGGCATGATAAGGAAAAACACAAAAGAAAGATGGTCCTACTGAGAAAAGGGAGAGCTAATTTCAGGCAGCACAAAGAAAAGGTAGAAGTAAATAGAAAAAAATATTGGAGAGTCTTGGCAAAAAAAAGCTTCTGTGCCAAGCAGAGAGATGTTGGACATAAATAGAAAATAAAGCTATAGTGACTTTTCCATTGTCCAGCTATGAGTGATGGCAATCGATATAATGCTTTACAGATATGTTAATGAAATGTTTTTCTTTGAAAAGGTAGTGGAGACTGAAATATCAAATATTACCAATATAGAAGTTAAAATTGTGCTATCCTTGTTCAGCCTGTTTGTCTGCAGTGTAGTGAAGTCCTAGCCCACAGAAAGAAGTGTCCACAAAATTCTTTCTTTCCTCCACACTTCTCCTCCAATGAGCTCTTTCTCCTTGGAAAAAAGCACACTAAAACGCTAGTTTTTCAGTCTATGTCCTGGGGGTAGCATATCAATAGTGGAAAGGATGTTCAGAAGTGGGCACACCAATATGGCCATTTGGTCTGTGACTGATTACTTTGCATTCAGGTAGGTTTCAGGCATAGGTGGGAGCTGTCTGTTTCTACGTTTCACTAGCTGAGGATCCTGGAAACTGATCTGATATCTCCTTGTTTAGATGACTTCATGAAGCAGGGCCATGGCATGCTCCTGGTCTACACCCTGAAGAACCCTTCCTTCCCAGAGTACTCCTTCAGCAGTGAGAGTGGCATCATGTGCCTGGACTTCCACAGTGACCACCCCCACCTCCTGGCAGTGGGCTTTTACGATGGCAATGTGGCCATCTACAACCTGAAGAAGGCAAGCTCCCAGCCCAGCTACAAGAGTAGTGCCAAGTCAGGAAAGCACACAGAGCCAGTGTGGCAGGTAAGGATGCTTTTCCTTTCCTGTGACTAGGCTTTGAATTGCATGGAGCTTGGGCACAGCAGGAAAAGTCCTATATGGGGAAAGGTGCTATTTTAGTACATGCAATTGATTAAGTTTTATTTCAAGCTAATTTTGAAGTATGTATAAAGGCAAAGCAACTGCATGAATCCTTTACCCTCAGTAGACACTAAACACGTGAGCAAAGGTTTGCTGTAAACGATTATTTCTACTTAATTTTCACTATTGTAATTTACTTCTTTTTGGAGAAGAACTAGTATCCTCTGTATGTACCAGCATGAAATGCTATTTGTGTTCCAAACAGAAAATCACAGTGCAGCAAGTGATGAGCAGTGCATAAAAACAAGTAAAACAAATATAGCAGCCTAAAGAGAGCTCTGTTGGGTACAATAAGTCCAGGGGCAGCTGCCTGTGGAATTGACTGCCAGCAGGATTCAAGACACTACCTTGTAGTTGGCTTTTGGTTGGCCTTGAAGTACTCTAGTGAATTCAGAGCTGTGATGTGCTGGTCATGTTCTTAAACTACTGCCACTCTGGCATCTGCCACAAAAAGCCACCAGATGGGTGGTACTGTAAAGGGTTAGGGTGAATACATTGCTACATCCAGCTAACTAACTGTGTCTGCAATGTAATCTGAGCTCAGATTGAAGCACTGGAAGATATATGTGCTTTTGATCTTGTTCTTAGCAGAAGTATGGCAACACATATTTCAACATGATCTGTACGAGCCTGTTGAGATGCAGGGGTTTGGTTTGCTAGCGTGGGCTAAAGGTGTTGCTGTGGTGGCTATGGCTATCACCTGACTTAGGCTGGCTGATAGTCACATTCCACTGTTCCTTGAACTTTGGCACATGCCTTGCATGGATTGTCTCCCAGCCATGGCTCCTTGTTATTGCATCTTCTAGTAAAAGATTTATAGCTCTTCTAGCAGGTTAACAGAATAGCCTGGACAAACACGCACACACGAAGAAAACTTCAGAGCTTTTCCCGCTGCTATTTAGGCTTCCAGCAAAAAAGCCTGGCCAAACAGTAAGTCTTACGTGAGGTTGTTCATGATTTTGCTGCAGCATGCTATGGGAAGTTGCAGCTGTTACTGCACATTAGAGACATAAAAATTCCAGATCCCTTGTGCCCCAGATGATAGTGGAAAGGACTACATGCTGAAGGGGTGTTATTAGCAGCCTGTTCCTTGCAGACCAGAAGCAGGTACATACAGCAGTAGGCATTCTGTGTGGTCTTTTTAGGGGTAGGTTTACATGTACCATTTCGCAGCAGTGGGACTCAGATGTGAAAAAAATTTTTAGGTGCTCTGGGAAGATAGCTCTGAAAAGGAAAGAAACTACTCCATGGATATAGATAGATGTGTGAAGAAGTTCCTGCTTCTTTATATTCACAGGTTGAGTGCTGAGAATCATAATTGTTAGTTTTCTTCGGCAATAAGAACATTCTCTGAGCAACGTGGTCTAGTGGAAGGTGTCCCTGTCCATGGTAAGGAGGTTGGAACAAGATGGTCTTGTTCCAGTCTTCCAACCTAAACCATTCTGTGATTCTGTGATTAAAGTACCAGTATTTTTACTAAACTTTAGAATCTTTAACTTGCTACAAAACTAGCAAGCAAAGTTAGTCGTTATGTGATTGTACAGCAATCTGAAGAGCTTGTACCTCTGTTGGAAAGAGCTGAAATGTAAGCATTTGTCAATATCACCTAAAAGGTTTAGAAGAGGTTTTCACTCCATACGATGTGATGAAAAGCAGCATGGACTATCTGTTAGGTTGAGACACTTGATTGTTTTTCCTCATTCAGTATTAAATGATTTTAGAAAGAGATGCTTTTTTTTCTAATATTTAGCTCAAAAATCCCCTATTCTCCCCTACCATCATCACACTAGTCTGAGACCCGGTCTTTGTCTAGATACTAGACCTCAAAAAATACCCTTTTTTGTAGGAAAAGTGAACAAAGTAGAAAACTAACAATATTATCCTGAGCAATTAGGAGCCTTTGTTCTCTGGACTGCCTGGCTTTTTTCTTTTGAAACAATGCAGCCCTTTCACAGTGGAAACAAAATGGGAGGTGGGTAAAGCAGACTGACAGCTCTTTTCTTGTGCTGTTTCATTTTCAGTGACTTAGTAATATATCAGTACGTTTGTATAAAACAAAGCTGATGTAATGTTCCCATTGTTAAGAGCAAAATAAAATAATACAAATTTTCTCCTTCTGTTACCTAAGAAAGAATTTGTCTACCTGATACCACTCCCCATTTTTCAAAGAGCACAGCAATGGTTTCTTATAGATTTGGCAATTATCTCCCATGCATTAAGTGCTACTGCATTGTAAATAATGGAAAATTCTAGCCTTTTTTAAATTACACATTTCTAATTGCTTATTACTAATTGGTGAGGATCCAAATCCTCAGAGGGGAATAAACAGAGAGGAATAAACACGTACATAGACATATGAATGGATATGCATGCAATGCAATGTAGCTAATACCACTAAAACTCAGGTGTCACAGGATCATAGAACTAGAGATGGTCTCCCAAGTCAGTGAATTCAGGCCTCTACCTTTGAATGTGACCACCAGCTTAACAGGACTCACCTCCTGTAAAACTGTGTCAAACCTGTCATGTTCTGCTGGGAAAAAAAGCCTATGTGGCATTAACCTAAACCCCACCTTAATCAAAATAATGTTCAATTAGTCAGCAAAATCTTCACACTCCCATCATCTCTGATAGGCTTACAGAGTAAGTCCCTGGACAGTGTGTGTTTTTGAGCCAATGGCTCAGTCCCAGGGCTTGGCTCTGGAGGTTTATGAAGTTGGCTGATGTGGAACTACTGGACTAAACTTTGGTAGCCACAGCAGCTGCGCTCTCTGGAAAGAAGTGACACCTTGCTGGGAAGGAGCTCTCAGCATAGAGTCTCTCCTTTTTCTAGCTTTAGATTTTTTTTCTTTCTCATTTCTTTTAAAAAGATGATGATTAGGGTTTATTTACA
Organism: Sturnus vulgaris; assembly: GCF_052056855.1. Classification (NCBI taxonomy): domain Eukaryota; kingdom Metazoa; phylum Chordata; class Aves; order Passeriformes; family Sturnidae; genus Sturnus; species Sturnus vulgaris. Next base: position 73,882,407 of record NC_142283.1, on the reverse strand, counting down.
GCCGAGAAGAGTGCTTTTTCTCTTACCTTTCTGCATTGGGATATACCAAATATTTTAGTTTTGAATTATTTGGAAGCTGGAGTAGTTCAGAATCAGGAATTGATAACTGAAACTACGTGTCAGGGTTTGTTTCTGTTGTTCAATCTCCTTCTTAAAAACACATCTTATTTGACAGATTTGTTTTCACTGTGTGCGTCTATTTTGCTTTCACATCAAGCCAAAAAGGATGCTATTTCTTCTGAGACTAGTGCAGAGCCAATCCTGCTGCAGAGGGTTGAAAATCACTTTTTATTTTACTTGCTCACTATGAGAGTTACTGACAAAATTCCCACTGCAGAGTGTTGACCCTAGGATATGCAAATGGAACATTTCTTTTGGTTGTGCTTCAAGCAAATCTTGGCTGTCTCAGGAATGCCCGTGTGGACAGCATGGTTTGGAATTGCTATGGAGATCTCACTGGTTAGAAACACAACTTTGTTCAGTGTTGATTTACTGAAGCTGGTCTGGCCTCCCTGAGGAGCTGATACCATGGAGCTTCGTATGGCATCCTGAGAGAATTTTCTGCCCTATGTTTGTGCAAGGGAAGAGAAAGGACTGGCCACTGCAGGCTAATTCTTCACCAAATGACAGTCCGTTTAGATGTGATGCTCATGGTTTGGACAAAGAAATCAAGGCAAGATGGTAATAGCCTGAAAACTGCCAAAGGAAACTAAAAGGAGCTTGCAGAATACTTTTCTAGGAGAACTTGTAGAAGTCCCATCTCAAGTGTCAACCTGACAAAACACACTTGAAATTGCTCACTGGAGTTTGCCCCATAATTGTGTGATTCCTTCTATTTGTCTATTTTCTGTGTTCCAGTCTAAATTCTTAAATAAATTTACATAGAACTTTTGCGGTTTGTGAAGCCACCCTAGACTCACTGAAGTCTTGTTTTGCTCGTAGAAGTAAGATAGAAATAAATGAAAATCCCTTTAAAGTAAGCACAGCCTGCAGTTCTTTACCCCATTCTGTGCTTCTGCACACAGCTCCACAAAGGTCTTTATGAGAGGCTGATCGTATTTGCTGCACTTAGGAGAAAAAAAAAAAAGTATTTTGTTTATAATCCACTGTCACACCAGCACATTGTTTCATGTCTGATGATGAGCATTCTCCTAAATCTGCAGTCAGACAAACAGATTTTGCTGCTTGCATTGCCTCTGAGATGTTACTGCTTCACATAATATTTGGTTCCTTTGGCTTCAGGCATACAAATTGTTTGATGCAAAGGAAATACAAGAAAAATATAAGACAGAAGGTTGCTAGGAAGGTCAGAATAAAGATAGCTGTCTCAGAACACCCTCGACACCCTTTCTGTTGCATTCACTAAGAAACACAAAATAGGTGTTCACTGAGGAGAGTTCAGCGAAAAAAAATCTCATTCAACTCTGTGATGATACTGCTAGGGGATAACTCTAGAGGAGGAACAGAAATCTGGAGAAGAAAGGAAAGCAACAGAGACCCGAAGCCGAGAAATCTGAACCTAAGAAAGGGGGAAGAATGTAGCCTGAAAGCAAAACAGACCAGAAACCCAATTGTGAAGATCATTTAGTACCAAACCTCTTCAGTAATGCAAGACAACTTCCTCTTCAGTTCCAGCTTCCTACTACATTTTTTGTGCCACCAGCTGTGCCTTGCATACCTGACCCTGTGAAAACAGGGCAAAAAGTTGAATTAACTTCTCACATCCCAGAAGTAAAGGAGACTAGAGAGGTCACTTCACTCTTCTGCACTTGCACAGAAGCAGAAAGCAGTGGGAGAAACATCCATGGACCAGTGAGCATTGCATGTGGGATCCAAAGATCTCAGTCAGTCAGAGGCTTCCTTGTTGCAGTCCTTAGAAGTAGTTCTACTCCCCACACTGAATTCTCTGTCCAGTAACAGGCTCTTGCAGCAGCAGTTGTCCTGTCTGCTGAGTGCTTGACACTGGGTTCCTCACTGCAGCACCATGAGACATTTAGTGACTGACAAGCATCAGTTGTATCCCTGTCCTCTCCTGGAGGGAGCTGGGAAGGAAGAGGTGTGCTTAGGAAAGTTGCCATGTGCTTGCTGTAGAAATCAGGTCAAGATCAGCAGCTTTCTGATTGTTCTCAGTTACTCTGAGAGCTCACTACAGGCACAGCCCGAATGGAGGAAGTCCTGTCTCTCACAGAGTTAATTTCTACCACTTTTTGGAAAGGCTGTGCTAAGCCACAAAAATTCATCTGGAAGCTTTGGACTCATTTATGCATGGTAGAAGTGGTGGAAATTGCAAGATAATCCTGTGGCAGAAATGCTGGATAAAATCTTTTGCAGTGTGCTTGTACCTTGTCCAAAATTGTTGGACACCTTTAAAGCCAATATAGGTTAGGAAAGGTAAACATCCAAATGCTTATTCCTAAAAGTCTTTGAGAATAATGAACAAAATCCCTGATAGTTTAACTTTGGCATTGTACTTTTTGAGATGGTATCTACTGTGTCTAACTGTGTCTTCTGGAGATTTAAAAATTATTCATGGTTATTTTAAAATTGTGCCTTGGGCATAGATTCTTTTGGGTTAGAAATTGTCTAGCAAAGTGTCCATTGCAGATCATGTAATGTTTGTCTAAAAAATGAGCTCTTTTTGCTTTGAGGCTGCATTTCCCTATATACTTCATTCAGATGCTGAACTTATTTTCTACCTTCTGCTCTCACTCTTCCTTGCTAAATAGATTATTCTCTCATGCTACACTTACCCTCTTCCTTTTACTTAAGATCCAAACCATCCTTCTGTGGGTTTTCAGGTTGATTATTTCTTTTCTGATGTCTCCAAGCAAAATACAAGAAACTTTCTTTGCCAGTTAGTTGCACTGGGGCTAATTTGTGAAGAAAATGTCACTTATAAAATTTAAAAGTCCCTTCAAGCCTTGAGATGTTGGATGATGTTAGCCTGAGGTTTAAAATATCAGGGAAGTTGTAATGCATTTGTTTGGTTGTTTGGATCTTTGAATTCTGTTCTGCTGCTTTATAGTGTATATATAAACACACTGATGGGTCTTAATGGCTCTTGTACAGCCTGTGAAACAACAGAATACTGCTCTGAAGAGGATGAAATAAAAGTAAGAATGATAATGGCCGAGTTAGAGGCAAGGATGGTGCAGGCAAGGTCACATTGATAGCAAGTTAGAGGGAGCTGGGGCTGGCCATGACTCCCACTCTTCTCTCACCCCGAGAGCCACGGTGAGCTGCCACAGCTCGATGTGGAGTCCAGGGCTTTCAGCATCCAGCAGGGCCCAGGGGAGTCTCTCCCCATCCCTGCTGCAAGTCTATGTGATCCTGTGGACTTCTGGCAGGTGTATTGCAGACACTCTCTGATGTAGCAACATCAGGCAGCTTGGGGGTTTGGATGTGAAATTGCCTGCCCTGTGTCTGCTTTTCCTGCACACAGGAGTGTGAAACTTCATATTTTATCTATTGTAAATTGAGAATCTTGCACCATGAGCACAGTCAGAACTGAAACCAAGAGCTGTGAATTGCAACTGGTGAAATACCCCTGAGCTTTGTTGGCCTCTGGCATGCTCATCTACGTGCTGTGTCTAACATGGGAACACAGCCACTGACAGGACAAACAGGTGACAGTCTAATGTCTGGTTCCTCCCTGCTCGTCTGTTAACATGCCAGCCTAATAAATTCACTGGGTAATGCTGTGAGGGGAACAAGCACACATATTCCTGGTGAAACACTGTACAAAGCTGAGCATCCAAATCTCAGCTGGAAGAAAACAAACTGAAAGTAGGGCCAGCCTTATCCAGTGCTATTTATAACTGAGCTCTGCTTCCTTCAGATAAATCTGAGTCTCTGAAGCATGAGTGGTGCACAAGCCTCAGGCTGGGCCTTTGCCCTGCTTCAGTGGCACTCCTATGTCCATGCTCTGCTTACTGCTGAGTCCCTCCCACTACCACCACATGTGCTCTTTAGCAGGGAAGGTATTGCTACCCTTTTTCTGTACCCCAAATTTGTGGATGGTCTGATGCAGTAGGCCTGATTCCTTGCTCTTCTTGGCTGACCTTGCACCCTTAGTTCACTTGTGCTGAAAAGATGGAGCCTGGTCCTCTGAATCCTCGGAAGGTCCCTTTAAGGTGGAGGGCACTTGATCTAAGTGTAGGAGAATAGTGTTCTTCTAAAGAGGAGTTTTTTTGGGACTATATATTATATGGGACTTTTATCTTAGAGTGTTTCCTCATTGCTGTTGAGCTCATCTAGTTGTTTTCCCTCAGCTATCTGGAAGTTTTCAAGGACTTTGGAGGACAAAATCCTGAGAATGCTTGTAGTAAAACTTGTAAGTAGCCATATGCTGCTAGAAGAAGATAAATAATTTGCAAAATTATTAGATGGGAAGTTCCTAGTATTGCCTGTAGCCAGAAAAGCTATATTTCACCAGATAGGCCCAGAATTTGGGCCATAAATAAAGTCGTCATCCAGCCTCACACTCATGACGCAGGTGTGTGACAGCCTGGAGCTGAGGCCTGCTCCTGCAGCATTCAGGCAATGCTGGGCTGTGTCTTCTGTTCCAGGGGGTTTTGAGATGCTTTTCATTATCATAGGTATTCTGAAAGAATTCTTCCTCCTGCATCTTTGCTTGGTGACATATGATCCTGCCAAGCAGGCTGCCTTGGTTGCTGCCTGATTTCTTTTTAGATGAAGCGCCTGACTTTATTTCAGTACCTATTTGCTGTTACCAAACCTGTCAGTCACCCTGACTCTCCTAACTGCCATGTTCATTACCACGAACATACAGTGGGCAAAGTAAGGAGCCATCTGAGTAAATCCCTGCCTCTGCTGCAGATAGGATGGTAGGGAGTCCTTTAGGTTGGAATTGCTCATTAAAGATGTAAGAGAAATGCAGGGAGCCCAAACTGACATTGGAATCTTTGAACACTTTGATATTAATCAGATGTCTAAACCGTTTCCTCTCTAAGGCAAACACTACAGCTAAATATTTAAATATTATTGACTCACCTTAGAAGGAGTTACTACTTATAGACCTTAACACTTCAATGGCTCCTGTCATGGAGGCAAGTTTACTTCCTAAGCAAATGGAACTGATCCATTCTGTTTTGTTGCATGATTTAATGGTAAAATGTTGACAGATTTTTCTACAAAAGACTGAACAGCACTGAGAACCCTCCTTTGCTTAGCAGCTCCCTTATCTGCAGATTCCTGTCATAGCTGAAACATTTGCATTTAAAAGAAAACCCGGATTTTAAGATAGGAACATTTTTCAATGGATTTATTTTTAAGTAACGAGTAATTTTCATTTATCTCTCCTCATCAGCTTTTACTCACACTCAAAAGACTTGTTTGCTCTACAAAGCAGTCTCATCTATTGCAGTGAACAAAGCAGTCACAGTATGATTGAACATGACGCACAGTAAACATGTGAGAGGTGAGAGTGAATTTAAAATAAAACCACCTTCCTTTCTGGAGCTGGGAAACTGTTTGTGAACCACAGAAATGAGAAATGGAAGAGGCCTTAAGAGTGTCTTCTTCCCATCATGCCTTAACAGATGTTGTGTTATCATTCTTGAAGTGTTTTCTTCAAAATGAGACTGGGTGGTCTAGCTGTCTTCACTGATATTAACAGAGTGATTGCCTCCTGTATTTTACATGTGAAAATACATGTGAAAATATTTCGGTGCCACTCCAGTAGTATCACTTTGCTAATTCCCTCACCAGCCCACCAGCCACTGATGCTTTTCTTCACTACTGTCACTTAGCCAGAAATTCCCTAATTTCTAGACTTTTAATGCTTTCTTCTTCCTCTGCCCTTGTCTTTATCACATTTCACTTTATCATTTTCAGATTACTCCTCTGGTTTTTCAAGATAACTTTGAGTCCTTATCCTAATGTAATTCAATGTCTTTCAACTGCACCATCTGCAAATGCTTTGTGTATTTTGCAATTTGGTATGCAACTTACTAATGAAAATATTGTATAGAACTGAACCTGATGCCTTGGAGATGCTACCCAGAGCAGAGGCTAGACAAAATTAAAAAAATAAAACTAAATAAAGTTAAAAGAATCAAGGATAGTCCCTTGTGAGAACCATCTGGAGATGTTCTCCCATCTGGTCAAAAAATCACTGTCTAAACTCTTGGGAATTCATTTTCAAGCACTCATCCACTTCACAGTAATTCCTTATCTTTCTTCTGAAGACATCACAGAAGGTAGGCCGAAAGCCTTACAAAATTAGAGATCCAAATCTACTCTTTCTTTTAGACTTGTTACCCTGAAAAGGAAGAAAATAAATTCTCTTTGACAAGGTCTTTTTTTGAGGAGACCATATTCACTGATTCTTATTTTCTTATCCTGTACATATGTACAGATGACTTAATACTTTGTTCTAGCTCTGAAGGTTCAGCATTAGGCTGACTCATCCACTCTCCTTTAACCTATCCTTCAAGACAGGTTTGTTTTGTGTTTCCTGGGGGCATTTTTGCCCTGTTCCTGTCCCCCAGGACCTTTCCTCTCTTCTAGTTTTCATGGCTAATTGCTATGAAATTCAGAGATTGCTTCAGCTGCTCCCTTAAGTACCCTAGATGGAATTTCATCACGCTTTACAGAGTCAGTATATCTGTCTGTGCTCCTTAAAGTTAGTTTTGTTGAATTTCTAGTTACAGTTTTTTATATGTCACTGAAAGAAGGACAGCCTTAATGCTTCTGTTTTGCTTGTAGTTGGATGTAGGACGTGTCTTCCTTCAAACAATAAATGGCTTCTAGGAGGAAGAGGCTCAGATGAGGCTTTCTGGGATGCCTGATTTTGCCCTCATGCAGGCATAAGTCTCCTGGCCTGAAAAGTCTTTTATGCCTTAAAAAAGTCTCCAACATCCTCCCCATGAATGTATCTCAGGCAGTGGCAGAGAGGTATCCCCCAACTCATGGACTCTTTTTACCGTGAAGTTCCTGGATGTGAAAGACTCTCACGTGTGACAGTGACAGCCCAGCTCTCACCATATGGCAGGCCTGATTCTTCATCTCTGGGATGGCTTCTCCTCTTTTGTTGTGGCTTGACTCACTGTGTTTATACTAGTGTTTTTCTAGAGACCAGGGGTGCAGATGTGGACAGGGACTATGCTTTCACAGCAGGGTTTCCACAGCAGGAATGCTGTCTGTTTCCCAGGTAATAGACAGGAATGACAAAAAGTGCAAATAGAGACCAGCAATCTCTTTTGCCCAGTGTGTGTCACAGGACAGGAGCCCTTTATGCTGTACCCTGCCATACTGGCTCCAGCATGAGCATGCTGGTGATTCCATGGTTCTGTTGTCCCTCACTGAAGGACCAGCTGAGAATACTGAAGTTCCTGCCTGCCTGCCTGCCCACATTTGCCTTTGGCAGGAAGTCCACACCTACAGATAACCAGAGCACAGCTAAATCTTCTCCACAGTCGTATCATATGCTCAGAGTGCAAGCAGGACCCCAGGAGCTCTTTGTTCACCAAGTATAGGCTTAGCCAAAGAGGCTGACTGGGCTGCTTTGACCTTTGACCAGGCTGCACTCAGTTATCACAGTCCTTTAAAATCTTTATTAGTGCCTTGAGTCAAAATGAGTCATCTGGACTAAGCTCAGTTTTTGCTTTTATCCCAAATAACCATGGTTATTTGGAATAACCATGGAGGAATGAAATTTTCTGTCTTTCTTCCTCCCACTTTTACATAGGATGACTTGTGTTGCTGTCCAAGTCAGCACAGGGAGGGAGCTCCAGACATTGCACTGTTCCTCACTTCTAAACCTTGCTCTTCCTGTCTCTTGATGTATATAAACACTAATGCTGGAGTTACTTTGCTTATGAGTTAAGTTCTTTGTACTTTCTAGATGGCCAAGTGATTAATTTTGGGGTGTCTCTTGTGACTGATTGCAGGAGAGCAGCCTTGCGTTTTGCTTACACTCCTCAGGGTGCCTGGCCTTGGCTTCGCTTGTGGTAGCTGGCAGAGGATCCTCTGCGAGGTGTCAAGGTCCACTTATTGTGTCAGGCATGATAAACAACAAATGCAGAATAGCTGCAAATGTCCTTGATGGAGGACATTTGGAAACTTTGTTGTAGATGCACTGCTTTGTCTCAGCAGCAAGGAGGGACAAACTATTTGCTCCAGCAAAACAAAAAGTCAGTGGATTCTGGATAAGCTGAGTATAGAAGCAGACTTTCACACCTGCAGATCCCTTGGCAAACAGCATAGATAAGTGACCCAGAGAGGAGAATAAACAAAAAACTATGATTTGTCATTGACAGGAAAAGAAAGTGAAAGATTTCTTCTCTGTTGGTAATGACTTGATATTTCTGGATGCTGTTATGCTGAAAGTTGCTCTCAGGAACCAATAAGAAACACATTTGAGGGTGACAGAGTGAAGAAATAGAACTGCTTCTCAGTTCGGATCAGAGGCTGCTGTAAGGTAGTCCAGGAGAATATTTGCACCAGAGCACAGGGGAAATCAAACTGGCTTTGGAAGATGTGGAGCAATTTATTGTAGATCAGCACTTCAGCATGAGTCCTCAGCATGACGCTGAGGCAGACTAAAAGGCAGGCTAGCTGTGAAATGGAGAGTGTCCACTACACAGATCAAAGGTGCCCACAGTTGAACTAATGTGCCTAGGTTTAGATGGGTATTCCTGGTTGGAGTTTGGTCTGTCTTACCCCATCTCTGCAAGAATCCGTACAGTGTTCATCTGCCAGCTGGTGAGCTGGGCCATTGTGCAACGGATGCAGCCAAACTGCATCCATGAGAGTTTGTGCTCTTGCAAAATCACAGCACGTGTTCAGCTTGTCCACCTCGAGAGAGCCTCAGAGCTCTTCTGGCACTTTGCTTTGGCCCAGGCTTGTGCATACTGACACAGGAAATGTGGTTTGGACAGCGGGTTTGTATCTGTGCTTGGCTGCCACGTCAAGCACAGCAAGAGAGAACTGAAGCTGATTCCCTTGTTCAAGGAGCAGATGTTTGTCAGTGGGAAGCCTGGAGTAAAAGTCTTTAGCCAGTGTGACTATAAGGAGAAGGGTCTAAATCCCACTGCTTACCTTGTGTGGCCAAGGTATAGGCAAAAGAGGGTGGCTGGGAGAGCACAGCAGGGCTGGGAAGCACTTGTGCTTCTGTGGTGCACACGTGAACTTCTATAAGTCTGTGGCTCTCTTCAGCTAAGGAGGCAGATGCATGAAATCCTGAGCTGCTGGATTGGGCAGAATGGCAGTCTCTGAGAGGGCCTGTACAGTTATATCTGCAGCTCAACAGTGACTTACAAAGAAATGCTTGAGGCACAGAAACAAAGCCATGTCTAAAGCTGAGTATTAGGGAAAAGCACAAAAACAAATTAATAAAAAGAACTGAATGTGTTAAGTGAGCTGTGGTTATCCTGGGTCTTAAAAGGAAAAAGGAAAATATTTGGGAAGCATATAAGTAGTTAAAGGAATAAAATTATAGACTTATTACTAAAGCAAACTTTCAGCTACTACTGAGTGGTATAAATAAGGATGAAATATTTGATGCTGTGTTGTTTAATCTTACAGTGAGTGTCTGAGACTATCTGCTTAATGTAACAAGAGGAAAAAAGCACAGGTCAGAATAAGGAAAGAGCATATTAAAGAATATTTCGATAAGTTCTTGATCATCAGCAAGATCAGATTAAACACACCCTGGAGTACTTAAAGAAATAACCAGACTCAAAGGTCTCAAAGGGCTGGAAGGAGCAGAAAAATGCCTGGAGGAAAATGATAGGATTGGACCCAGAGAATTACTGACCAATCAGACCAATTTCAAAGATTGGAAAAGCACTTGAATAAATGGCAACACTACTATTAAATGTCTAGCTAATAAGGTGATTCAGAGAAGCCAACATGGATTTGTCCAGAATAGATTAGCAAGCCAGTATCTTTTCCTTTTTTTTCCAGAGAAATGGGCGTCATGAATAAGGGAGAGGCAGTCAAGGTTATCATCTCAATCCGTCTTGACTTGACTAAAGCTTTTGATCTGGGCTTACACAGTGGCATATGTATAACCAAAGCAGAGAAATATGAATTAGGTAAAATTGCCATAAAGAGGCTGCTCAGGTGGCTCAGGCAGTGTGCTCAAAGAGCAGTTATACAGAGCTCATTGTCAGAGTCTGAAGGTGCTTCAAGTGAGACTCTCCAGCAAGTGAGCTGTCACTTCTGGTGTTTTTTTGATCAATACATTCATTAACAACTCAAATTACAGAATAGGGAAGCCCCCCTGGGAGGACAAGGCACTTTGTAGGACATGATTATGTTCAAAATTATCTTGATAAATTGGAAGTAAGGCCCAAAATCAATGCGATGAAATTCAATAAAGACAAGAGCAAATACTGCATTTAGAGAGGGGAAATTAAATGCACAGATACGAAATAAGAGATGGCTGGTTAGGCAGCAGGGTGCCCAAGGGGAAGCATAGCTGATCACCACCAGTGATCAGCAATGCAATACTGTTACACAAAGATATGTGTTATTCTAAATAATTAGCAAGGCTGTAAGAGAGAGGAGGTTGTAACTCCTGTCTCAGGGTAGTCTTGTACCATGTGTTTGCAGCTGCAGAACCAGGCTGAAGAGGAAGAACAGGAGTGGTGAAGGCTTGGGTCCTGAAGACAGGACCTGGAAGCAACAGTTGAAGCAATTGATTTGAGTTTGAGCAGGGGAGAAAGGAACAGTGGCACTTTTCTTGCCCTTTTGAAGACTGTTAGAAAAAGGGGAGTAAACTGTTGTTCTTTGTATCCACTGGGGAGATGGTAAGGAGTAATTGGCTTGACTCTTGGTGAAGGAAATCTTCTGTATAAGGCAATTAAACACAGATGTATCTACAGGGAGGTTGTTGAGTACCTGTTGTTGGGGACTTGTGAGAGCAACCTATGTGAATTGTCACCAGCGGCAGGGGAGTGTCTCCGAAGAGAATAGATATGTGTTTTGGGTCCTTCCAAACCCTGAATTGCTGTCATGGCTTTGCCTGGGAGTCTACTGATAGCCACGTTGGCACTGGAAGGAATTTGTCCCCAGGTCAAAATAGCATGGACTTTCCTCAGCAGCCCAAAGTCATCTGAGTGTCTTTCTTGGCCAGTTCATGTAAGGGTGACTCGGGGGGGGGGCGGGGGGAGAAGGACTTGATAATGCCTTTGTCTTTCCTCTTCTCTAGCTGGGGCGGATTTTATTAGTTTTTTACAGGCCCCAAATGACAAAAAATCTGCCTTATTTCACTTAAAGCAGGTATCAGCAGGGCCATGGTACTGCAATGCTGACAAAGGACTCCTTGAACAATAATTATAGGAAAAGAAAGAGAAGGACTTGCTTATCAGTTAATGTACATGTGTTGCATGTGACACCCCGTATCTGAATTTTGGCAAGCCAAGGGCTAGCCAGGTCTTTGTTTGCATTAGCTGGTGCCTGCACCACACTCCAGCCTCCTGGCCAGGGTGATTTTCACCAATTCTATTGTGTCAGTGCAAGTGACTAACAGCCTGTGTCTCGTGCAAATGGATCAAGCATTATTTATTTCATAGGAATGACATCAGAAACATGGGCATTTTAAAATCAGATTGGATAAATGGTCTAATCTCCTGCTGGACATTACCAGCTGCCTCAGATAAAAATGATAGTATTCTCTTGCTAGAAATGAATGGATTATCACCCTGCTAACCTGCTGTACATAGTAATGAACATGAGGTCTTAATATTTATATTTCTGTATATTAAATAAAGTCTTGAATAGTCTCAACTTCTTTATAAATAAACGAGCCTTAAGAAATCAAAAGAAAAAGTGGTAGGAGGCTGTTCTTACAGCAAGGAGTTTCACACAGTAATTTTGCACTGCAAAAAAGTCAGGTTAAAGATCACTGAAAAAATGGCTTGTTTTTGTTACAGTTCCCATCATGACCAGGGGCAGAAAATGCTTGCTGCTTTTTATTTGCTTGTCTCCTCTCTGCTGTTTACACACACTTTTCTTTTTCATGTGCTTCTTTACTCTGATTGTATCATAGTTGAACTTTTGCTCTAAATAGTTTCACACAGCCAAAATCCTTGGCTGATTATCACATGCTTCAGGGGAACGATTAACTTCTTGCCACTGTGCAGACAGTTGCTTGGCTCTCTCCTTAAATGCTCCACCCCTCACAGCACGGATACTGCTAATGACAGTTGTGCCATGTTGACAAGCCTCTGGGAGCAGAGAAAAGGCCAGTTCTGAGCAGATGCCCAATTTGATTGCAGTATCATGAGGGCTAATTACTCTAATAAGCATTTATGGGATTCAGAGATCAGGAGGAAAAGATCACAAACACGATTAAGGTGTCAGAGGTGTTGAAGGAAAATTGAAAGTATTAAGTGCCAATTTCTGTTTTCTGAAATTCAAGCTACCATCACGGAGAGCTGCTAATAGTCATCTGAGGGCAGAGCCTGGTGTCTCTGAGAGGCTGTTTTTCAAGCTGTCTACAAAAAGTACCTAATTCAAGTACTGTTGACTGCTTTGAATAGAGGAGCAAGAGTACCCCAAGCAAATCAGCCTACTTGATTTTTGGGGCTGGTGACCCCACCTATCCATTTAATGGATAAAGAGCTGTGACACCTAACTAGTAATAGAAAACATGAATAGATCGCCATCAGAGAGAGGGTATTTGGGGTGGGCAAATCCTGGGGTAAAGCTCTTTGCTTTGGGAGTGCTGAAAGGAATTAGCTAGGGAAAAATCCCCCATGAGCTCATGATAGCTCTTATGCTGTTTGATCACCTCCAGATTAAGTTCTTGCAACACTCTGTGTTAGTGTAGACATCAGGACTCAGAAGTTGTGTCTGCAGAGAGTGATGGGGATGGACTACAGCTGCTGAATCTTCATCCACGTATTTGCCACTGGTCTGATGGTCTGCAAAGTTTTTCCCAAATGTTTGGGAAAGCAAGCTGGAGAGAAGGAACATGAGTTAAAAGAGAACTGTGTTGGACATAAACATAAAAACATCTTTCTGTCAGACCATTTTAGAGTGACATTTAAAATATCTTTTAATTCAAAATATGACCCTTTCTCAGTGCCCAGTGTGAGGCATATTGGATATGTTTTTGTAACCAGTGTCCCTGAGCTCTGCGTTTCTCACCTTGAATTAAAACTCCTCAGTACACCAGCTCCTTCATCTGAAACAGCTGCTGGTGACTATCAGTGTCAGCAGTAGCTCAGAATTGCAGGGAGATGTTCTTGGAATAGTTATACCCAGCACATTTTGTCCACAATGGGTCAGCCTTGGCAATCACTGTTCTGTTGAACCTGCTTTTTAATCATGAATCATTTTTTTCTGGGTCATTTTGAATTACGCCATTCATTTAATGCCAGATAACAGAATCAGTTCCACATAGAGGCTTAAAATTTCACCTATGCACGGATATTCAAAGATATATGCCTCTCAAGGCTCTTCAGTTGTGTCTTATAGGCATGAAACTGGCATTTTAAGGTATTCTTAGATGGGTTCCTTTTACATTCTATTTTTCCTTCCTCAGAAAAGGAAGAAAACATGTTCATTGGAGGGTTAACTACTCTTTGCTGAGTCTCTTGCTTAATTTTCATGCTCCACAGAACTTCATAGTATAAACAATTTTACAGAAGAGAATTAACAGTTTTTCCCAAGGACCTGTCACAGTAATATGCAATCTGTGTAATTAAAGTATTGAGAGTGCTATTTGTTTTCTGGACTAGGTATGAGTTACATAAGTGGTCATGGATAGAGTATTTGGTAAGCTCTGTGATGATCAAATCCATTTATCATGTTTATGGGATGATGTTTAGGGAGTTTTATCTGCTCCACTGCTTGGACAGGAACAGCTATACCTTTGAAAACCTTCTCAGAACCTTCTAAAATGCTTGTCCCCATCCTAATCTGACAGATGCCAACAGGAGTGTGTGCTGACAGACCCAGTGACAAGTCATTCTTTTCACTTCAGTCTGATTGAATTCCCAGATCTGAAAATCGAGTGTTCTTAATGCTTTTGGTCTAACTGAAATGTCTCTTCTAAACTGTAAGCCATTTATCTGAGTTCTAATCTCTCCTGCTGAGCTGTCACAGTCAAAAGGCAAATCTCCTTACCAGGCAGACAGATGCAGACCTGAAGGTATAGGGAAGATTTAAATTTTAATGGAGAAGTTTTCATCTCCCTAAAACAGAAGTGCCCCAAGGACCCTTGTCACATGTTGCTTGCAAGTCTTGCCTGCACCCCACATAGGGGCAGAAAGCTAATTTGAGGTTGTCTGGCTGAAGGGTAGCCACGTGGCACTGCACTTGGAGAAATGTAATTAGTCAAATGTAAAAGGCAAGGCTAGTGCTTTGGGGGACCTTTGTGTGGCACCACTGGTGGTGTTTGGAGATGTCTTAGGGATCTCTGGGATGATGTTGTGCCACAGTGTAGAGGTCTGGTGCATAGCTCAGACACCTCACAAGGCCCATCCTTGATGACAGTGCTCCAGTGGCCATGGGTTTGTGCTGAGTTTCCAGGTGAGGGGTTTTCCTCCGTTGCTGGAGCATCCTGCAGGAAAGTGGCTGACCAGGGTGCTTGGGACAATTCTAAAATTGTTGGTGGAGATAAGTGTTCACACCAGCAAGCCTCTGGGGTGCAAACCAGCTGCTTTTTAGGAAGGATTTCAGAAGACCTTGCTGAGGTCATGGGACTCTGTCCGGCTAATACTGAATGCCCTGTGCTGACTGAGACTGTCTTCTTGTTTCTTCTTTTAAGGTCAAGTGGCAGAAGGATGACATGGACAACAATTCTAACTTCTTCTCTGTCTCCTCGGATGGGCGGATTGTTTCATGGACTTTAGTTAAGGTAAACAGTAGGTGGCAATTTCTTTTTCCAGTCAAATGATAACCAATTGCCTCAAAAGTTCAGTGTTTCATTAGTATTATTTTTATTTCTAATGAGCCAGGTTTGAAAAGAAATGTTAGCAATAGCAGCTGGTGCAGTCACAGCTGGATCTGGGGCTCCATGTTGAACTCTGAAATGAAGCAGGGTCAGCCTACTCATTGTCAAGACCTAACCTTCATCTTGCCTGCACCTGTAGCACCCCATGGGCCTGAAAATGAGACATCATTTTCCTGCTTGACAGCAGCAGGATTTCAAGCCTGGTCCTTGTTCTCACACTTTCTTTGTCCCAGAAGGGTCAACTAGACACAGAACAAAATACTCTGCTTTATGCCACATCTTCTAG
This sequence comes from Sturnus vulgaris, assembly GCF_052056855.1. Classification (NCBI taxonomy): domain Eukaryota; kingdom Metazoa; phylum Chordata; class Aves; order Passeriformes; family Sturnidae; genus Sturnus; species Sturnus vulgaris. Next base: position 73,867,189 of record NC_142283.1, on the reverse strand, counting down.
ATTCTCATCCTCAAAATGCTCCCCTACAGATTTCAATTTGGACTGGGAGAGGGCCAATTTAAATTTCTCCCCATGTGGGACAGAGTGAGTAGTACAGAGTAAGTTTGCATTTGCAGTGGGATGGCAGTGGGTTTCTCCCCGCCAACTTACGTTCAATACGACTTCTTAAAACTAGTTTGCGTTCCCTGCAAACTAGTTCGCATTTCCTTTTGGAGTATGTTGAAATATGTTAATAGAAACCTAGAATTAACGTCCCAAAATGACCCTTAGATACATGCCTCTGAATCCCAATGTGTGGGTTTTTCTGCTGGCTATTTCATTTTACACTTGAAAATTTCAAATCTCTTGCTAAAAAATAATTGCATTGCCCTAAATATGAGTTTGAAGCAGCTGTCCCATTATTCCCCAACAAAAGAAGACATTTCTTTACATCCTAGGATGCTCATTTTTGAATCTGTTATAGCAAGGTTTGCCTGTTCTGAAATTTTTAGGCCTTGCTGCCATGGCAGGGATTAATTTCTAGCACTATATGTAAATCTTAGCCTCATGTCCAGTTCAAGAACAGGAGCATTTCCTAAAGAAGAGTGTAAGCACAGGCAAACGGTACAGATTTTGAAGTTATTTTTTATAGACTTTTCCAGGTTCATACATGCAGATTCAGAATCAAAAATCCCTTCTACAAGTGCATCCCAAGTCCTTCTCCCAAAAGAGCTCCCTAGACAGGGATAGACCCAGCTCCCAGCTCCTGCGTTATGCCCTTAATAGGAATGCCCAAAAGATTTTTGTTGAAGTGGGCAGTACATGCCCGCATCCAGACACATCCAGCTGAGGTGATTTGGCAGGGTACACTTGCCAACTGAGCCCCAGTAACTGAGTATGCTCAGCATGGCCCCCTTAGGAGGTAGGAAACACTGGCAGAAGTCTCTTACTTCAGAGAAATGACACAGCTGGGACAACCTAAGAGCCTGCAGATGGATTCTGATAGGAGCTCACCAAGCAGAGGCTCTTTTGCACCAGTGCTTAACTGTTTCCACATTATAATCTGTTTTTGCTGTGCCTTGAACATGTAGATATTTCTTTCTAAGTTTCCTTGGTGTGACTTCTAAGATCTGTATCCACTTAGCACATTGTCATTTCTACTTATTCCTTGCACTACTGTAATGAACTTGGCCTCACCCATGTGAAAAGACTATTTTAAGATTTTTTTTTTTAAGATGAAATTGCCTCTGAAATTGCCAGAACTGGTATTTACTTAGTAGGCAGGGGTGGAAAGCAACATTTTAGATGCTGTCTGCTTTGGACATTTTGGGGGAGGACAGATATTCGACAGAGAAAACAAGACACAGGATGGAAAGAATGGTTTGTTATAATCTGTGGAGTTTTTATCCAGAGAGGAAAAATGCTTGAATTCCAGTTTCACAAGAACTTTTTCTGGATTTCATTTAGGGTAAAACTGAAGATACTCCAGACGTTTTCTATTCTACAAAATCATGGTGCATAATAAATGAATGAGTGCTTCATTAATCGTTTTGACAGAACTATCCAGAAATAAAGCTTCTTCAAACACTGGTAGCTGTTTGACACTTCCAAAGCTGAGATCACAAAGTAAATAATTTCATTCTTTCTTCCAGCTGACTATTTGGAAAACCACATTCAAAATTTGGATAGAAGAGTTAGCCAGGGGCAGTTGATCTGCCTTCACCATAGTGGTTGTCTCTGTTAGAAAGGGGCACAATCACTTTGGACAAATTTCATGAAAAAGCATGTGAGTTCGTGTACTTAGACTGTCTTGACTTGACTTTGGGTCCTCATAAAAGTGTGAAACATCAAGGAAGGATGCAGGACTTCTGCTGCCGAATGATTCTATGCCTTCACCTTGGGTGCACACATTGCCTATCAAAAAGGAGAAATGTCACAGCCATTTCAAAGAATTGTTTGGGATGCAGCATGGCATTGCCTCTCAGGCTGATGCTCAGCAATCCCGGGTTTGATTAGTAGTCGTAGTTCACCCCCTCCTGTATGACCTATAGCTAAATTACTGAACAGCTCTGGGCCTGCTTCATCACTTAAGGCTAGTAAGAACTAAGGGGAAAACAGCAGCTGTAAGGCCTGATTCACTAAATGCTTACAAAGTGCTCTGCGATTATTAGGCAGAAGCAACATATTATTGCTCAGTATTCCTGGAAGGCCAAATTGTCAGCAGGCTGTTTACCCAGAGGAATATGTGAATGGCTCTGGGGACAGAGAGCCTCAGGAACAGAAGTGTTTTTTATGCTGTGAAGCTGGGTACAAGATAAAACCAGCACAGCAGAGGAGTCTGCACAAGCAGGGTCATTTGTGAAGGAGAGGGGCTGTAGAAACTGTCCATAGGGGCCTCTGCCAGGTGAAGGTGCTGGGAGAAATCTTCAGAGGAAGGCTGCAGAAAGGTGTGTGTTTAGAAAAGTCTCTAGAGGTTTGCCTTTCTACCAGAACACACAGATAGTGTGCTAGCACATTTCTGGGCCTGCACAGATCACACTTGTGTCACACTGGGTTTATCAACATAACCAGCTGCAGGCAGCTCCAAAGCTGCTCTTCAGACTAGACTTATGCAGGGCACATACTCTCTGGAGAGCAGACACAGCTGGGAGCCTGAGTAGGAGCAAGTACCTGCTTGGCTTGTCCTAATCTGCACTCCCAACAGTCCACCACCACTCCTATTTGGATGTGCAGTGGAATATACTCTGCTCCTGATTACTCTGGGCACTCTCTTTCAGGTTATGCACACGTAAAACAGTACGTGTGGCCTCTTTATTAGCATCACTCCTGCCTTTACTCACTGAATCAGATTTGTAACCAATGTGCTGTAATAGCTGCTCAGGTTCTGCAGACTCTGCAGGAGTCTGTCCTGCTTCTTGCTGCTCTCTCAGAGAACAATTTACTGCCATTAATAGGCCAGTGCATGTGGGTGTGCAGCAGTAAGAATTAGTGAGAAGAAAATTACTTTATGGGGTTTTGACCTTTGTTTAATCTTCTGCAACTTTGTACCCTCAGAGTATGATAAAGATGCCTTATAGAACATTGTCTCTTCTCTACTGCAGTACTGAGCAGGTGCCCACAAGATCTTTTCCCACATTCCCCGGCATGGAAATTCCTGCAGTTGACTTTGCCAGGCAGAATCTCTTTTTGCACATGAGTCCTGCTCTGGGCTAAGAGTAGCTTCAACTACAACTTAATTCACTGAAATAAGAAGTTATGTTTTGTTCCCACAGCGCTTCAATGCGATATTTGCAGATTATACCATCCAGTCCGCAGCTCATACTACTCACTAATCATTAGTTGTTTGTTCTTTTTATCACATAATCAGAGAATCACAATGGTTGGGGTTGGAAGAGACCACTGGAGCCCCAGAGTGTTCTTATTGTTACAACCAACTCCATTCTGCAGTGGTATTTCAACTCCCAAAGCTAGTCTGAGAATATATCCTTCCCTCTGGTACTTTTTTTATACTTACCTACACTGTGTATATTTGCATTTGTCTTTTGTCTCCCACCTCAACTGTAAACTCTTTGGGACACAGCCTTTTGGCCCTGTGTTCACCACCTTGCACAGCAGTATCATGAGAGTTCTTTAGAACTCTGCTGAGAACAGAAACATGGGGCGCTTTTCCTTGGAGCAAGCTGCTTGCTAGGTGTTACTGGAATCTCAGAGCCCATGAAGTTGAGAGTGTTTTGAAATCGGGCTGCTCTGGGAATAACAAGAAGATGTTAGAAGCAGGAACTGGCAAGATGATAAGTTACTGTTCATTAATGTGAGGCTTTAGTTAGCTCCACAAGAATATGAAATATCCATCTTAAACCACAAAGGGTGGTTTAACTAAACACTACGATTCAAGCTGACTGTGCCAATGTTCACTAAAAAACACTGACCAAGAAACTGAAAATTTTCCAGGTCAAGTGCACATATTGAGATAATGTACCAGTGGCTCTCAGTTCCAGTGCACCAAAGTATCAGTTTCCTGAAGGTTTTATGGAAAGCATCATGTTAGCAAGCTGCCAAATGTGAAACATTAAGCAACTTCTGGGAAGCTTTTTAAAATTCCTCCATAAAATTTGCCATTTCAAAGTACTGAATGTCTCTGTATTGTTGCTGCAAAGCATGCTATTCATGTGGAATCTCCTCTGCCTGCAGAATGAGCTGGTTCACATGGATGTCATCAAGCTGTCAGCAGATGGAACAACGATGCAGGGGCCAGAGGGGCTGCAGCTGCAAATGCTTGGTAAGAGCCCAAGTCCTTGCCATGCTGATTAATTGCTGACACAAAGCCTCTAATCAGTCATTCTGGGAAATTAAATTGGGAGCAGGGTGTTGAGATGGAAAGGAGCTAAAGGAGAGTTACGCCTCCTTGCTTTCATCATGTAGTAGGGCAAAGTCTGGCTGGAGCAATGGCCACTGAGTCAAGTTTTGCTGGTTACATATTGCCTTTGCTTACATAAAAAGATGAATTGAACATTAATGTAAGAAATGTCCATTTTACTGGGGTATCTCTATGTGGATAAAGCACATACCTGTTTATGTCAAAACTCAGTTTTGTTCTTACTGTCAGACATTGATCTGGACTGGCAAAATCAAGGTGAAAAACAACTTCTGTTTTTTCCTGGGTGCACAGTTCACCCGGACAGCTTTGGGACGTGCCTCATCGAGTTTGGGCTCTGTAAAAACACAGCCTCTATTCTAAGCTACTGTGTTAGGCTTCCTCCATACAAAGTGGAGTCAGTGCAGTCCTTCTAGACTGAATCCACTCATCCTGATCATCCTGTGCTTAAGACAGGATGGGATGAGTCAGCTCTGGAGGTCCTGAATGACACAAGGAGGTCCTTGAGGAATCCTCTTATCATCCTTCTACACTTGCTTTTGGCTGAGAAGACGAGACCTCTATTTGGAGGATGGCCTTGCTCTGCTTTTAAGAATTGCTGTGTTTCTAGGCTAGTAACTGCTGAACAGTCTGTGGGAAGCTTTACAGTGCCACATAGGTTGCAAGAAACCATCTGAAGCAGCACACTGCAGAACTCTTGGGGGCTTTGGGATTATTTGTTAGTGTTACTGGGAAATGGATTTTCAAAGACTTGTCTTGAATATTTAACAATCTATTTGAATGTTAAAAATGCAGATGGTATTACAGAGTTGAAATTACTGTAACAATTCCTTTGAGAACTACATTTTGTTAATGTTAAAGACATAATGCTTAAGACAACTGCCTGTGCAGAAAGTTTCTGTACCTCTCTGCTTCTGAGCCTTGTCTGCTTGTTCTTGTTTCTCATCTGATGGTTGCTGTGGGTGTCCCTGCTGGTAGGGACAGCCTCAAGTAGTTCTGGCACTCAACAGTCTTCTGCTCCAGAACCCTGCTGAAATTTTCTTTCACCAACATGTGAACTGGATTTCTTGGATGATGATGCATCTGCCTCAGGAGCAGAAGCCACAAAATCTCAATGAGTCACATCCTGTTTGTGGTTGACACCTGTTTTAAACATAGTTCACAATGTTGTACCATTCAGGGCTTTTGACATTAACAGGATCCTTCTGTCCCTAGCAGAGAATTTCTTCACAAATCACATTCTTCGCTATTGGCTTTACTGAGGTGAGCCTGCTAAATAGATTCTGAATTAAAGGTAAAAAGAGCACAGGAAGGTATGATGAGATATTTTTTCACTAGGCTCTTTTATGCATGGGAAACTACTTACATTTTTATGGATATTAAACAAACAGAAAATATCTGTTCTTCTTCAATAGGAGGTTGCCAGACCATTACAATATTTATTTTTGTATCAGACGATTTCAACTCTTACCAAAATGAATCCTAGGCTAAAGTGGTTTCCAGTTCCTTTCTGGTTCTTTCAGTGCCCTGTTACATATCACTGCGGTGACTGTTCAAATTGCAAGTCTTGGGGACACAGACTGCTTGGAAAGTTTAGTGGAAGGGGTGGCTTTGATTTCTTTTGGGAGCTTCGGGCTAATAAATCGCTTCTGAAAACACAGGCAGTGCGTGTTTACCATAGGCAGGAAACATGTTTTGGCCAGCTGAACCAATTCTCTGTATGACAGACCTTTCTTTTGTTAACAGGCAGTGGGACATCATTTGATTTTCACAAAAAGATAGACTATTTGTTTCTCGTTGGTACTGAAGAGGGCAAGATCTATAAGGTAAAAATTATTTCTTGATCCTTTGTTTTACATCCTCTGCCCCATGCGTGTCTTTCAGGCTCATCTTTTGAACTGTTTGCTTAGGTGGTAAGAAAGTACAGCTTCAGAGCCTGGTCCTGCCCTGGGATGCCTGTGGTGACCAGCACTGACCAGCACTGCAGAGTGTCACAGGGAGCTCTCTGCACAGACCCAATTAAGACCCATTTTTGCAGAAACGTTTTTCATGCAAACTGCATCACAGAAAATGCCGTGCAGATGGCAGCTGTGCAAGTGAAGTGCTAAGTAGGATCAGAGCAGAAGTTAAAAGGCATTGATCCTCTGTCCCCATGATTATGGGGAAATGGCAGGAAAAATATCAGCTCTTTTCCTTTTCAGACTTTTTATCCTGTGAGCAGTGAGTCTAATGAAGCCGTATTTCCTATGGATTACTGTCCTGCAGCCCTTCCCTTCCACAATCACATAGAATCATAGAATCATTTAGGTTGGAAAAGACATGTAAGATCTTTCTAGATCCTTCTCCCAGTCTCACTTTCTCCTTGCTCTCCTATCTCCAGTCCATTGCTACATACTCAAACTTTCCTTGTCTTGATCACCCCACACTGTTCCAAGCTCAGTGATCCCGATCCCACCTCCACACTATAACCCTTGTTTCCTGCAGATAGTCCTGGCTACTTCCCCTCCAATGCCCTCCTGCAGCCTGGTGCCTTGGTTCCCAGTGCCAGGCGGGAGCTGTCAGCCAGCCAGCTCCAGCCATGTGGTGAGTGCAGCCGCGCTGTGCTTGCCCTTCCCACACTAGGGACACTGCCCATATGTGTTGTACTCTCTGGCCATTGCTTTGCACAGAATGTGTGAGACCTTAATGTTACCGCATCCCACATGCAGCTAGCTTTGTCTGAAAATGCCAGTGAGGGCAAAAGTTGTTTGTGAAGAGAGATGAGCACACGGAGGGACACAGGCATCATGTTTTCTTGAGAAACTGAGTTAAAAATAAGAAGTTTTGAGTTCTGCTGTATTTAGCCTTGAAAATAAAGCCAGTGGCACTTTCCTAATACAGCTGTTATTTGCACAGCATTCTTCTGAGCTGGCTCTTGGGCTCTGTTAAATCTGTAGTCTCAGCCCTTCATTGTGGGCGGGTGGACAATCAGCAGGAGGCTGACATGCAGGAGAGATGCATCCAGATAACTCTAGAGGATGGTCCAAACTCCTTCCCCCGTATCCCACCTGCAAAATGAAGCTGAAACAGAATAAGGACCCAAAGGAAATCATATCCTGAAATCAGTACCAATCATTTAGGCAATATGTGTTTAACAAATACGTATCCCTTGCAGAGGGATGATGCTGATTGAAATCTCTCCCTCTCCCAGGCAGTATCTAGGGAGGATTTTTGAATACTGCTCACTTGTTTGGACAAGATAGGTGCAGGAGGGAGGTGGGTGGAATGGGCAGCTGAGCTGTTGACAGTGGCCAGTGGGTAGGTGCATTGTGTTTTTGTTGATGCTTTCAGAACACAAAACATCCATACATTCATGGGCAGATATTCTGAGTTGTCTGGTCACCCACAGGAGTTGGTACCCTGGCTATTGTACTCCAAATTGATGGGTACTGTTGTGTTTAGTCCTGATCAAAAGGCAGTAAGGAACCACAGGTTTTAAATTCCTCTCTAGTTGGGTGAGTGATTGATGTAGGTGAGTGTGGCGGTGGATCTCAGTGTGAGATGGGCCCATATGAAGAAATTTTCAGGATTGTGTCCTAGATGTGTTACACAGGAAAGGAGGAGCATGGAGCACAGAGGAGCACTGGACAGGAGAGAATTTGGCATTGAAAAAGCTATGGATGTTTCTGCCTTAGATAATATTCAGTGAAACTACAACTAGGATGGGGTTTTAAAGCAAGAAGTGATCCCAGCCATGAAGCCGTTCAGTTATTTTAGCAATTCTTACTTAGACAAATGTGGGGAAATACTGATACATAGTGTCTCCCCTTTTATTGTCGGGGTTACTGGTAAGCAACATTCTTGCATTGGTAAGCCTCAGTGAAAAGTAACCATTCTCACAATGTGCAACACAGCCCTATAAAAACCCTTTTGTTCCCATGGGCAGGAAGAGCCCGTCTTCAATCAGACTAGGGGTCTGGGACAACACAGGGAAGAGAAATCCTGTGTGTAGCATGAGCAGGTTTTCACAGTATCTACAAAAAACATGGGGAAGAGTGGTTCTACCCTTAGCATCCTCCAAGAGCTTGCTACAAGCAGTTTCAAATGTTTTGGGGTCAGCTGCTGTTCTAGACATTTCTCAAGGAGTACCACGCACCTTCATCACGTACTTCGCTGAAGCACTGCAGATGTGAAGCCCTTACTGGAGCTGGCCCTGGACTGCCTTCTGCAGCCTCGCTCCACGGGGGCACTGGGAGCAGGGACAGTCCCACAGTAGCCTGAGCAGCTCTCAGGTCCCGTGGCTGCTCTCAGCTGCTCAGTTCTCGGTACTGTGCTTGCATCTTGAGTGAGACGGACAGACTCCTCATATGCTGTCTGAATCAGGGATCAAACATGGGCTGCTCTCCCCATGGGCCGAATTTTAGATAATTCCTTAAATAAATTGGAAAGTGAATTCCAGGGAAACTTTTTTTTTATTTCCCCAGAGAGCAGGCATGCCCACAAATAGTGTGATAATATGTTAATTCTTTAGCTGCAGAACAATTATGGTGAAGTTCTGAAAATGGCTTAGTTAATAGTGTTTCTGAAGCCAAGAAATCATTATCTAAATTACACACAGACCAATCTATTGCCCTTTTTTGTAGAGGAGAAACTGTTTCTGCATTAATATGATTCTGTAACACAATTCTGAATGCTTTTTGCATATCTTGCTTGCTGTTTAGGAATTGCTCAGCTTGGCATCAAAAACTATGGTCTCTAAGATTCATGTTGAAACATTGTGACTTGAAGTCTTTGGTCAGAATAACTTCCAATAAACAGGCCTTCAACAGAAAAATTGTGAGGAAATTTGAATACACTCATGTAAGAAAGGCTTTCAGTGTTAGGCAGTTTTCTTGAGAGTAAAAAATGAATATAATAAAACCTACTGCAAGACTGACTAGAAGAAAAGGTTATTCTAATTTTAAACGTAATTTCACTCATACTCATTCTCTTATAGTACATACCAGAACATTTGTATCTTTTGGTCCGGGACAGGATTATTATTTTTATTACAGATGACAGAGAATGGTGGCTGTTGAATCCTTATCACGTCTCTTGAGTTTTCCCTAAAAGAGGATGAAAAAATGTTTTCTGGACAGGCTCTGACTTCCAGTGACCCTTTAGTAATAGAAAGATCATTCGCCTCGGTGTTTAGCCTTGTTTTGTCTTAGGCAAAGTCTGGATATTTTATGGTTTGAGTTCTGTTCTTCATCTTCTCACCACCTTATCTTTGGAGCTTCTGTCTGTGTTTTGTCTGTTTGTCTGGTTGCTGGACTGACTGTATTTTTCATCAATTACCACAGGTTCTTTCTTTTACCTTTTTCTTTTGTTCCTCCTGATGTGTTCATGTACCTTGGTTTTCACTTGTGAGCCCTTCTGGAAATCTCAGCATTTCTGTTGCAGATCTCTACAAGCAGCCACTGAGCTGACCAGGAGAGTCTCTGGTGTAGCTGGTGACAGCTTGTCCACCACAACATGGGAAATGTTTGAATCTTGTTTCTGAAGAGGATCTCGATGTCCTGAGTTGCCTGGAAGTGCCAGTGTTGGGCAGCACTGTCTTTCTGTTGCCAGATGCAAACCTTCTCTGAAGAAAATTGCTCTTGGATTTCTGTATTGCATAGATTCTCAGTATTGCTGTTAGTGAACTGAAGAAACCCTCTACCTTATAAGGACAGTAATAATCACCCATTCACTGGGTACGTGGGAGAGTTTTGTGTCAGTCTAATGTCTAGCGTAAACTGAAGTGCTGTTGATGAAGATTATTCATAAGTTTTGTGTATTCAGAGTTCTCCTTTTCTCCCAGTATTCCTCCCCCATGTTTTGTAGCCTTGTCAAGAGTCATCTTTGACTGGATTCCTGCATTGCCGTAGATGTATTTTTGCATTTCTGTCTCATCATAAAAATACTGTTTACCATTCAAACACGTCTACCATCACTTAAGTAGGGGAAAAACACTACCAGCAAATTCGAGCAGTGCTCTAGAAGATCAGAGAGGTTGCACAAATTCCTTCTCTCTGAATCTAGTCATCCTCTTCAAGGCTCTCTTGTCAGGACTTAGGTGTCACATATTCCAGTGGTTTTGTTTTCATACTGGTATATCTAGTAATTGTAGGGTTCTTGAACTGAGTAGTAGGGAAAGACTTTACCAGCTTTGTAGTTAGCTCAGAAGCTGTTTTTATTCGTTAAAGCATACTTCTTTTCTGAACTTTTTCTCAAGTTTGTGGGGCCATACCAGTTTCTTCAAAATGCATCTTGGGAAGAAAGCAGCCCTATCTTGCACTCAGAGATAATGATAACGGTTGTGGTTAATGTCGTGTGGGGCTGGCAGGCACTGCCGGAGCACAGTGGATGCCTTTAGGCTAAAGCACACATGCAAGGTTCATTTCTCACAAAGGACAGAGGTAGGAGTCTGCCCCAAAGAAATCTTTTCACTGCTGATTTCATAGAAAAAAGTGCTGATCCTTTTCCTGTCATGGAGATTACAAAAGCAGTTCTGTGGATCAGTGCATCCCAGAGCATGATGGATCTTCTGTACCAGTGCCCAGAGAGCACTGATCAAGGGCTCAACCCCCACAAGCCTTTGAAAACAGGGCACTGAACATTACAGTTCTGTTTGAGGTAGAAAAATCTGGTTAAAATCTTGCTCTTCAAAGTTCTCAGGTATTAAGGACCTTCAATCCACACATTTGAAAGGACAGATGGGCAAAGCAGCTTCTCTCTTGTGTTAATTACTTGTGACCCGTTCTGTTTCCAGTAAAGTGACTTTCAAAACAAGGCAAGTACTGATTTTCCTGATGGCTGAACATTAAGAATTATGAAGTAATGTTATGAAACATGACATTTAAGGAGATTTCTGTCCCACAATTAAATGCAGGGGCAGCAACACAGAGTATGCAACAAACTATTAGCAAGCTTATAGACACTGTCAGTAAATCTCAATGGGACATGAGCCACTTTCTTGTTTCCATTTCTTACCACAACAAGGCTCTCAGGGTTGTAGGATCTGCTGCTGTGGGAACGGCTTAACACCCTTATTCCAGTACCTGTACCAGTGAACAGTACCCAGACAGTGTCACTTGTAATAAACAGTTGAGCCTTATGATTAGTTAGATTTTTGGTTTGCAAGGATTGAAGTAATGTAACACTTCAGCAGTGTTACTACTTGGGCAGATGGTGTGGTGCTGCATTCAGTAGGGAGTAATGAAAAGTCATTGCTGTGACAGTTGTGAGGCAAAGAAAACCCTGAAACCAACTCCACACTGCTGTATGGATACAGCTTGTGTGAAAACACAAGCAAAAGGACATTTCATGTGAGATGGAGTCTGTTGCCAGTGAAGGAAGCCTCTAATGCTGGCATTTGATAATGCAAACATAATGGATAATAATGGACAAATATGCTTGAAGGGAAGGAGGTTTGGGAGGATAACCTAAAATTTCTGTGTACACATAACTGACAGGATCTAGATCAAATCCCCTTGCAGCCAATTAGATTTTAATTTCTCCCTGCTTCATAAGCTCACACACAAAGTAACTTTTCCAAGGGTCCCAAACATTTTCCGTTTCCAGCTGTTGAAGACATCCTTCATTTTGCAATTCCGCAGCACCCACAGCTGTGATGCTGCTAGTCTGACCTTTGCATGTCTGTGTAGGCGCTGTCCAGTTCACAGGCTGCTGTTGGCTGCCCTTCAGTGGGGCCCCCTGGCCTGTCTGAACATGCCTGAGTCCTGGACAACCTCTGTGGTTCTCACACCACTCCGGGAAGTCTCAAGGGTCACAACAGAAAGAGTTGCAGAGTCATACAATGGGGCAGGCTCTCCGAGCAGGCTATCCAGGGTAGTGACAGGAGAGGACTTACAGCATCTTTCCAAAGTCCTTAAGAGTCAAAGGGGCCAGTAAGACATTTGTGTGCTCAGAGCACTGTTACTGGAGGTTCTAACTGTGACACTTGAAATGCACAGTGCTGTGAGCATTTGTGCTCCTGAGCAGTACACGGTGCTGTGAGCGCACAGTGCATCTGAGCAGCACAGGGATATTCTCCCCTGCCTTTCTTGTGAACCTTTTACGCAGGAGAAGCACAGCAGGAGCCCGGGCTGGCAGGAAGGCACTGTAGCTACCACAGTCAAGAATGGTCTCTGGAGCCTGGCTGTTTAAATTCAACAAGACAAATTCCTGTCTCTGTGTGTTGCAGAGGGAAGCAGGATGTTGCCTGCAAGTGGGGTGAAACAGCATGTGCTAAATTATTGATTTTCAGTAGCACCTCTGAGTACCAGCCGCCTCTTCCCAGCCAGCCCAAAAGATCCTGAGAGGCCATACCAGTCATCAGAAGCATCTTTCTATATGAATTTAAGCTTCAGGAGGTCTAGCTCTGATTACTGAATAGTTCTTTCCATTGCAGTGTTCAAAAAGTTATTCAAGCCAGTTTCTGGATGTGTTTGAAGCCCATCACATGGCTGTGGACTCAGTCAGCTGGAATCCCTTCCACTTGAAAGTCTTCATTTCCTGCAGTTCTGACTGGACAGTCAAGATTTGGGATCACACTATCAAGTAGGTCCTGCTGGGTCCTAGTGTGGGCAAGGAGGTCTACGCCTGACATGCCAGTAACACATACTGATTCTGCTCATACCTCAGTCTCAGTTTCCTTCCCAGGTGTTGATAATGCTAATTGCTTTTTTATTTTTTGTACTCAGATTTGTACTCCTCAGGTATGAGACGCAAGATAGAGCATCGGCTGCCCCAGGAACTTGCCAAACAGCATATCTCAGCACAGAGCCTGATCATTTTACTTCAGATCTGGCTTCCTTCAGGCAGGAACTACTGTGGCAGAGATATGCTACAAAGAAATGTCAGGGACTGGCTTCTAGCTTCAGGGGCCATAAACCTCCTAAGAGCCAGAGAAGAAAAAAAATTGGGACATTTTAAAATATGGAATGAAGTTCAGGGTTAGTGGTTAAGGAATGTCTGGTTTCAATCAGGAAATTGATTTTGTTGTAAATCAGTCAGTCACATATTTCCTGTTGCCAATACTGCTCTAATATTCAATGTTGTTGTCAAAAGTCCAGAAAGGGAGATATTTTTTTCCCGTATGATTCTTAATATTAACCAGAGAGATTCCATCTTGCTCTGTGTGTTGGGAAGAAGTTTTCGAAATGCTTTCAGAAAGAAATAAAGAAAGAAACATGCTACCTCTCATTGCAGCAGGTCAAATTCTGACCCATTTCTATTTGTGCTCAGCTTTGCTTTGCCTTTGGCTCAGACTCTGGTTGCTCTCTAGCATAAAGAAATACCCCATCTCTCACTTCTGCAACATCCAAGTGTTCATGGCTCAGTTACACTTCCAGAGTGGCATATATTTACATGAATTCTTCTCTCTGTCTTTTTTATAGGACTCCAATGTTTGTTTATGACCTGAGTACTGCTGTAGGGGATGTTGCATGGTCTCCTTACTCCTCCACAGTGTTTGCTGCAGTCACCATTGATGGCCAGGTGAGAGGCTGGGAGCAACACTGCTCTGATTTGAGCTGAGAGAAAGTCAAAGGAGATTAGGGCTGAGCATGGGAATGGGCCAGCCCAATCCTGGCCAAACATATCAGGAAGCCACCAGCAGGAACACACCCTCTCCTATGCTTTCCTGCCTTTGACGTTCACATCCCCGGGCATTAATCTCTCAATCCTTCTCAAAATAGATGTTGCAAATGCATAAAGTCCCACCCTGCTCTCCTGTTAACCTGCTAATGTGAGTGCAGGTGTGCAGCTTTCACATGGTACAACTAAAACACTGAAATTCCTCAATATGAAATCCCCAGTACATCCCTGGGGACAGAGAGATAATGTTCCAGATCAGAACTCCCCTATACAAGCTGACATCAAGGCATTAGTTCTGAACTTTCAAGGTGTAGAGAAACAATAGAATAAAGTGGTTGTATACTTACACTGAAATTTAAAAATCAATTATAGTAATATGCCTAGAGTCAGCCAATAGAACTGTGTTCCAGTTAAATAAAATCAAAATTCTTCCACCGTGTGGGGCTGTCTCTGAGAGTAATAGTTTGGTAATGAACTCTGTAGACCAGTCCTAATATTGGCATGATGGCAGTTATATTGTTGCCTCTAGCCATGTATTGCAGTAGTTCAGATGGTTAATTTGGGCTTGGCAAGTAGCCAGGACATGTAGCTATCCATCAATATTTGTTGAATACTGTAAGAGCACATTGCTCTATTACCATGAGCTTTATATTTAGCTGGTATAAACTGGAAAGTCTGTGCAGTTTGTCCAGAATAAGTCTAGCAAAAGAATAGCTTTTATGTATCCCTATCATTGAATTGATGCCTTGGCTACTTTATTGTAGTTTAACCTTTATGTTACAGCAAGAAAATAATTTCACTGATACGCTGCCTCAGGCTGTGAATTTGTCTCTCCTAAGCAATAGAAATCTCTTCAGTGGGTCACCTGGTCCTCCTGGAAGATGCCGCAGGATGCCACAGCCTACAGAGTATGGATGCTCTTTTTCCACAGTCAGGGCCAGGAGTGGGCTCTTCTTTTGTGGATCTGTCTGTCTCCAGTCTCCCATACACCGAATGAAGGGTCTGCTTGAAGGCAGTGAATGCATTCAGTGCATCAGTCACAACCTCTGACTTGTTTTCCAGGAGTGACATTGTGTGTGCAAGGGTTCTGCTGGCAGTCACAGCTTTGACTGAGAGCTGGGGTGAGCAGGGCAGAGAGCTGTGGGTACCACAGCTGTGTCCTGGTGCCTAACTGTGGGGAAAAGGATGGAGATGTCTGCAGGCAGGGATATATCCTGGGAAGCATGAACAGATGGAGGGTAAACACTGTGTGTGCTTGGATTTCCTACTTATGTGGTCAAGTTTTGGCAGTGATGGTTCATCTCTAGAGATGCTTCATCCCACTTGAGTTCTTTCTCAGAGCTTTGCCTATTGCAAAGAAACTGTTGTGGTCTTGGCAAGAGTTTGCTCTGTGGGGTCTTCCCATCCCACCCACAGCTTGTCCTAGCCACATTAGCTACAACATCCACCTGGAGTCTGTATGAGGCTGCTGATAAAACAGAAGCCTGTTTGTGGTGGCAGCACAGCACCTAGGGTATCTCACTTGGCTATCCTTGGATATAATTCAGTAATCCTAAATAGAAGCTAATTTAATAGGATCTGATTCTGCTTTATGCTTTCTATCCCACATTCTGAGAAGAGTGGCCATCAACCAGGAGCAGCCTAAAACTGGGCTGGCTAGCAGGACAGGTCCAGGCAAGAGCTGCCTTCCTATTGCAGTAGGCTGGCCAGGGCTGATACTGATAGGAATACTCCATGTGTTAGCTACTAACCACTCTGACTGCAGCAGGGTGTCTGAGACACAACGTAGTTGCTATTGAACAGAACCTTCTAGATCTGCAGTGGAAGTGGAATAAATAGTTGTTTACAGCTTTTTCTATTCTGGACATATTCCACTTTGTAGCAGAGTGCACTTCTTGTGAATAACTCAGTGCCTCTCAAAGGGCAGGCTCCATTAATGCTGGGGGAAAAAATCTGCATTAACAGGATGTTCTATGGTTCTCCAGAACAGAATAATATAAGACATTAAGCCAGAAAATAAAACATTAAAGGCCTCCTGTTTACAAACAGCCTCTGTCTTGGCATCTGCACATAATCATGCCTGCAAAATTTGAAGGTTGCCTGGAGGTGGTTTTAAAACCAGGCCCTAATTGCAGTCTTCAAGAGATACCTGGCGTATTCTGTAAAACACTTTTTCTTATTCAAGCTGATGCTATGTGCCCAAAACGTGTATGAGCCCCTTAAGACTGAATTGGAAATTGAGGCATTTTAGAATATAAAAATCTCTTAATCACCATGAATCCAAGAGGTAGGGATTTAATAAAAGTTGTAAATATCAGGATCATTATGATAAAATGTGTTTGTTGGCAGCTGGGCATCTGCTTTGGACAACACTGGCTCTTCATAAATAACCCAAGTGTGCACATTCCACTGCTGGTGCAGTGGATAGTAACTGCTACTATTGCTCTCCATCATGTTCTGGTTAATTTCCTTAGTTTCCTGCTCTGCTTGCTGATCATTTTATTTCAGAAAGATCATAAACAGAGATTCATAAAAGAGAACCCCTTGTGTTGTAGATGCTAAAAGCCTGACAGGAAGAAAAAGGCTCGCTGGGATGAGAGGTCCACATTGGAAATTTAAAAAAAAATGGAGGTGAATTTGAATACCTGGACACTTCCATTTAGGGTGCAGGAAATGTGGAGATATTGGTCAGCTTATTGTAAGGGCAGAGGGCAGAAGAATGGAAGGGATGGAATTCAGCAGCATTTGCACTGGGGAGTTTGCTTTAAGTCCATCTTAAAGCATAAAAAAAAGATTGAAACATGTAAATCTGGGAGTCATACCTGAAATTTCCTTTTGGTCTTCTTTTACTTATTTTCATTAAAGAAGGGAAATGGTGTTGGCATTTCCTTCAGTTGTGTGTGTGCAGAATTCATGCATGAATTGTTACATGCATCTCGTAAAAAAACTGAAGACTCATATCACAGGCGTCCTCCTGGATGGATCCCAGGTTGTGGGCCATAACTGCCCTAAGCAATGGGTGTGATGGTGTGGTCAAGCTGGGCTTTTTCAACCTGGAGAAGGAGCCTCCCAGCCTGCCAGTACCTTCTAGGAGGTAATTGAGATGTTCGAGCCAAGATCTTCCCAGTAGCACATGAAGTGATGATGAGACACAATAGCTGAAGTCAGTTGAAATGAGGGGTTTGGGCAAGATGTATGGAATAACTTCAGCTCTAAAGGCAGACAGGTAGTGAAATAACTTGCTCAGAGAGGCTGTGCAGTCTCTGTCCATGGAGGGCTTCAAGTCCAGATTGGACAGAGCCCTGAACAGCCACATCTGTCCTCAGAGGTGACCCTTCTGTAAGCAGAAGGTTAGAGACTCCTGTGAGTCTCTTTCAACCTGGGTTGCCTTCTAATCCTGTGACCCTGTGAAATGTCCTGTGAGAAAAGGAGAATCCTAGGGATTTTACTACAGGCTTATACACAGTACAAGTCCATTTGCTCTCATGTTTTTGTGGGCTGTGTTCTTCAATACTAGTACAGCAAGAGGAAGGTGCTGGAATAACCATCTGTAGTAAATATTGATAGCCTCAAGATAAATGCCATCCAAGTGTTCATTCTGCAGAGAAAACTGGTCAGACATACGCTCTAGGGCTTTTCCCCATTAGTGAGACTGTTGACCTTTCAAGATGTGAAATACTTGAAACAACCCAAACCTTCAGGTTGTTAGTTAATGGTTTATGCTGCTGCTCAGGAAGTGAGTGTGCTCTTTCCTTCTTATATAAACCTATTTTGCTGTTTGTACAACTGTTTTGAATGCAAAGCCTTGAAGACCAGCTTTCTGTTGAATCTAACTCACAGGATAACATGCCAAGCGTAATCTGCCAGCTGGTCTTGATGCCCATCCTTTCTCGGTGAAGAGAGAAGCACTTTCTTAGTGCTGGCACATGTGTGAGCATACACAGAGCAATTTGCAGAAATTTGCTGCCCATTTAACATGGACTTGAAGCAATAGCCAAACTCTATCTTTAAAGCATGAATGATTTTACAGACAAGAGGCTTGTTAAACCTTTCAGATTTGCAAATATTTCCCTGGGTGTTTTTGACTTAGTCCTTTCCTTGTACGGCGTGAATCAGGGGTGCCAGCAGGCCTCTCATCTTTTGATGCTTTTGCCCTATATAGTGGTTTGAAAGCAAAACCAGTGAGAGACTCCAAGTCAGAAATACAATTTAAAAGGAAAAAAGAGAAAAAATAGAATACATGCAATAGTACAAAGGAAAACCACCGACAGAGTCAGAATACAACCTAACACCCTGTCAGTCAGGGCATTGGTAGCAGTCCCATTAAATGGTGGCTGCAGGAGTGACAGATGTGGCTCAGTTGAAGCAGTGCTCCTCTAGAAGGGTGCAGTTTTCCTCCAAAGGAATGATGTGATCCTCCAGAGAGATGATGTGGAAAGATCTGGTTTTACTCTGGGATCCAGTGAAAAAAGGGTGCTTTGGTGTTCCACATCTCAGGTTTTATCTAGGTAGGAAAGGCTTGGCTCCTCCCTGTGGCTGGAGCATCTCCCAATGGGATGATGTAATTTTATCAGCCATTCAGTAGGACCCAATGGGAGGATGTAATTTTATCAATCGCTCAGTGGGACCCAATGGGAGGATGTAATTTTATCAATCACTCAGTGGGACCCAATGGGATGATGTAATTTTATCAATCACTCAGTGGGACCCAATGGGATGATGTAATGTTATCAGTCATGCAGTAGGACTCCATGGCCCATTAACAGACGATATCTTCCTGGAGAAAGGATGGGTTGTGGAAAAGATAAAGATGACTGTCCCACCTGGTTTTATCAGATGGCCCATCAGCAGAGGATATCTCCCACAGAAATAAGCATCACTGCCCCATCTCATTGCAACAGATGGTGATAGGATACATACTTTTGGGCACATCTTTACATTGTAACCCAGGACACCCGAAGGTGTCAGGACAGTGAACATGACTACAGATGCTGTTGCTGCATTTGAATCTTTCCTCCTCCCCTTCTGCAGTAGCCCAGGGGGATTATCTGTACCTTATGAGGCCACCACCAGCTCTTCAGGGCTGAGACAAGGTCTTTCCTTGGTCTCTGCACCATGACCAGGGCAATTGCAGGGGTGTAAAGACTGAATGGGCATGAGTCTCTTTGCCATCAGCCAAAAGGGCCTTTGAGCAGGCTGAAGTGGGTAGGAGCTTTCTTAAAGTGGCTTTGAAATGGTATTTGCAGCATAAGTGTCTGTTTCTTGTAAAACTGTTCATATTCTTCTACTGCAAAACCTAAAAGGCTCATTCTTATTCCCCGCTAAATCTTTGAGATTGATGCGGACTGCTGAAGAGTCAGCTTTAGAACAAGGGCTGGTGGCATGTCAGTGCTCAATGAGATAGATGGTCAGAGTCCCAAAATTAATGCTGCCTTCATTTTGTGCCAATTAGACTGTTCCCCATTCTCCTTCCTCTGCAACCAGACTCTTTGTGCATTGGCGTTTCTCTCCACTAGTAGTTGTTTTTAAGGAATAAAGCTGGCCTGGAAGACTTTGGTTCACTATTGCAGGCTCTGTGCCCTCACTTCTATACTGATGTAGCTTCCATCTCATCACAGCATGCTCTAGTGGCCTCCAAGCCTCAAAATGGGCATTGGGCATCTCAGGACAGCACTGCTCACTCACATCCAATACCTACTGATTGCAGGTGAGGTGACTTTATCAGCATGGTAGTTGGTTTCAATACAAAGTCAAATTTCAACCTCTTTTGTTAATGGTTTTACAGGAACTGTTTTTTTAAAGAGGTTCACAGGCTAGTTTTTCATTACTAAAGCTATGGCTCTTTCAGATTGGGAAATACAGCATTTTGACAAAACTGATCCACTGAGGTTAACTAGTTCATTCAGGCACACAGGAAACAAGTTTGCCTTTTTCTGCTTCATGGATGTGTGAATCAAAAAATCGGCTTTGACAGCATCAAAAGATTTTGTGTGTTGATTAATCTGTTAGACTTTGTGTAAAGACCTACTGGGGGCAGAGTCCATCAGGAGAATCTGCAAGAGTTTATAAAGCTGCCCCTCTCTGCTCTGCTCTTGATTAATTAATTAGTTCACTGCTAGGAATGGCTCTTCACTTAGGTTTGAATTTGCAACTTTGGATTTTTGTTGTTTTGCTGTTTTAGCCACTGAGAGCTGTCTGTCAAATCCTTCTGTACAGAGATAGCGGCTCCTGAACCTTGATCTTTATTCCTTGGCATTTTATAATGACCTGCAATCTGTGCAGGTTCATTTTAAATGCCAATCTCCAAACCATGACAGTTCAGTGTCTGCCCTGTGAGCAGGTTTGCTGGCCTGCCATGGGGTGCAGGTGGCAGAGACCAGTGGCTGCCTCTCCCATCAGATGTGGTGCTGTCCTTTCTTGTGCAACTGCTTGCCCTTGCCCTTGCCCTTCCCCAGCTGCATTGCTGACTCTCCCTGGCATGGCATGGCCAGGACCCTGCCAGCATGAGAAGAGATGGAACTTGGCCATGCTGTGAGAGGACAGTTTCAGCCTGATGTCAGGGACTGAATGACCCACTGACTGTGGGTTACAACAGAGAGAGCACAGGGGTACTGGCACAACTGGGGTGTGCATTCAGGTAGCTCAGCCTTGGGAGATTTGCCTTGAGGCACTTAAAGGGCTGTTGAAACCATCTCCCTGTTCTTTATCAGGTATTTGTAGTAGATGGCAGAGTAGAGAAGTGTCAGAAAACTGGAAAGTAAGACTCTGCCCAGTATTCAGTACTGTGACAGTGCAGAAGAGATCAGCCCTCCTAAACAAAATACCCAGAAAGATCCTGGGACAAATCATTGGTTGTTCTATTTGTGAGGACTGGTAGATCAAGGAGCTGGCAGTCTAGTAAGGTTTTACTGAGGCTGTATCACATAAAATCAACCTAATGCTGTTCTTAAGAGTAACAGGTTTGGTAGATCATAGGAAGGGTATGTAGCATATGCTTACAGGTGCACTGTTTATCCTAATCACTGAGGCAGTCAGGAGACAGCCAGTCTGGCAGAACTGGTGACTGACAAGGAATTTATCTTGGACAAAAAAGCACTTTCTTGCTAAACAATGTCTTTGGGTTTCCAGAAGAGGCCAAATGGTCCTCGGCTTGTCTGAATGAATAGCAGCTCTTCTACATGCTGAGGCTTTGATTTCTTACTGACTTATGGGAACTGAGTCAAATCACCTAAGGCTGATGCTGTTTTCATACCATGTCAAATTGGGAATGACCCAGTTCTTATTGAATGAGGAAAAGATGAGAGATGCAGCCCTACAGTTAAGTCAGGTGACAGGCATTCTTTTCTTTGCTGTGTCATGTGCCCTGAAGTACCAGGCTGGGATGCTGCAGGACAGAGAGATGTGCTTAGCCCACTCCCATACCTCAGAACATGCAGCTGGCTCCTGGCTTGCTCAGGCCAAGAAGTAGCTTTCACACATGCCTGCTCATCCTCCAAGCAGAAAGCTGCCTCTGAAGATACCTGGAGATACATACAGAGCTGGAGCCTATTCTTTTGCCAGTTGCATGAAAGTGTTGTGAAGGGCCATGAATTTTATGATCAGGACCACTGAGGATCAGGATTCCTGTATTGTCATTGCAGAAGCAGGAAGGCAATGAATGTTTTCTGAGTCAGCCCTCCTTTACTCCTGCCAGGACTCTGACTGCCCTGCATGTCAGAGGGACCAAGAACTGTCTTGCAACATTCATTTGTAAGTGAAAAATGTCCTGCTAGAGAAAATTAACTGTATTGCAACCTGTTCTAGCTGCAGTGGCAGTATAGGAATCAAGCAAACTAAGGTCTCCAGTGCAGGGCAGACTGGGCTGCCCTGCCTGCCCAGTGCCTTTGACATGCTCCAGCAGCTGTCATGGTGCGAGACAGAGTCTGGGGGTGGCCTGCCCACTTGTTAAATGTATTACCTGAGAGTTTGAAACAAATCATCTGAGGAGTTGGCGAATGGATGAGGGATCATGATTCAGTCAAGAAAATGAGGTAAATCGATCAAAAGGACAGTGAAAGCCAAGCACTGAAAGAGATGTCAACTGGTAAAGGGCAGCATGGTATTAAATTATCCCTCACCTTTTGCTCTTACACTGATTTTATTCTTTGTTGCCAAGGTACCAGGCATATCTGCCTTGTTCTTACACACATATATATTTCCCCTCAGTCTTCGTTCTGGATGCCATCAGGTTGTTTTTGAACATGCTAGCATTGTCCAGCCCACTGCTGGAGAATGAAGGCCTGTAAGACTGGAATAAAAGTACAGAAAAGGCTCCAGCCATAGCAGATTCAGTAGGGGTTTGAGGACAATATAAAGGCAATGTTGGTCAAAGTAGCTTTTCAGCTCACTTCTTCATGGGCCACAAAAATCAAGTAGTTTGTTGCGGTGGCAGAGAGGTTCTGCTTCCCCCCATATCCCTTTGCATTCCCCTCCCTATTGCCTCAAGGCAGGGAGCTAAAGGGTATAGGGACAGTGGAGTCCGAGTCACCCCAGAGGTGCTGAGCAGATGAGAGCCTAGGCTGGCGTTCAAGCTCTAAGTGCGGTTGGTAGAGCAGGTGGGAAAAAATAAGTTCAAAACTCTAAATGTGGTATGATGCTGGAGCTGTGATATTTGCCTTGGACAATCACTGTGCCATGCCTGCAGAGGAGCTATGTTGAGTTGCAGTAGGGAACAGCTGGATTTTAGGAGGTGGAACATATTAGCATGATTTATAGCAGAAGAGCTGTTGGTCTGAGTAAGACTGAGATGGATTTCTTCTCTGGCTGTTTGGAAGTCAAGCATCAAAGCAGCTCATTTATGTCAAACATTTTCTGCAACAGTGATGCAATAGACTTAGATCCATTATTGCCTGTACATCAATCATGAAGAGAAACTCTGTTGTTACTGTGATGGCAGTTTGAAATTGTTCTAATTGGATAAAAAGCATCAGAAACTGCAGAATTCACTTGGTCCTCAGAGAAAAATGGGCATCTGCTTAAATTCAGTGCTTGTTTTCAGGGTCTTAGCAGAATTGCTGCCCTTCCATCAAGAAATTTACTTTGAACATCTGTCTGGCTTATCTACTACCAGCCTGTCAATCACTTCAGTACTGTGGGTCTAGGTTTCTTTTGATTGTGGTGGATACCAGCTCATAAATCCCCATGCTGCAAGGAACTGCTTAACTCAGCAGCTTGGGCTTCATTTGGAAGGTGCTACATCTTCTTTTGCACTTTCTTGGAGCAAGCACAGAGGTTTGCAAGGATCATAAATAAAATTGCTGTCAGAATAATTGGTTACTGCCCAGAGTTTTATTCTCCTGTAGTTATGGCTGAAACAGAAGGGAATTCTTGCACTTTCATATTTCAGACATTTTCAGATTTATTTTACATCTCTCTTTTTGTCTTTTTCCATGTTTCTTGTTCTTGGAATCTGATTTGTGTTCCTTAAGCAAGTGACCAAATATTGTTCCTAAGTACTCTGTAAAAAAGAACTGAAATGCCCTTACCCATTGTATTTTTAGCTCGTTAGCAGAAAAAGAGTAAGGTGTCTGCTGTGGTCTGCAAACAGCAGGGTTCCAGGCCCTCCAGATTCCTCGCTTGTTTCTACAGAATCTGCAGAAGGTATCTAAATGAGTTTATCAGGCGGCTTCTACTTCCTTCCCTGCTGATGTATACCAAAATGAAAAGAGATCTGAAAACCAGAGGTTTGAAACCTTCACTCTGTGGATTCTAAATTGCTCTAAGATGAGTGTGGGTGAGCAAATGTGATGGCCCGAGGTCTCAGCACCTGTAGTGAGGGACCAGCCTCAACAGCATGACAAAAGGCCTGCAGAGTTGGCAGAAAAGAGGAGGGCTCTCACTGATTTGTAAATGCTGAAAGGATAATGACACAAGTAACAGCTTTTATAAAAATGCCATTTTGTACCAGCTACCTGACAGTGTAAGAGTATCAGTTCTTTTCTGGGTGCTGCTGGATGGGTGCCTGCCCTGGAACCTGTGCTCCATGAAGGAGGTTTTGGACATGGTTCTGGTTCTAGTCATCCTGGCTCCCCATGAATTTGTTACTGAGTTACACATGAGATTGGGTAGTACTTGTGTGGGTCATGGTTGCTCTTCTCTGGGTCATATTCTCTGAGAGGGGTCATGTTACGAGACCTGAGAGTCCATCTCTGTTTGCAAGCAGTGATCTTGGGGCAGGGGCCACCATGGAACTGGGATGGAGAGAAAACTGTGTATTGTTAGTGAGTGTCTGTGATGGGAGATCCAGCTAGATCCCACTCCATAATCCTTAAATTCACGAGCAGAGCCACCCCAGCAGAGCAGGGGTTGAGGGACTGTGAGGCTAGGGGACTAGGAGTGTCAAGGAGAACTGCATGTTTTCAATCAGCCATTCTTTGGGCAGAAAGCCCTAGGCAGATCTACAGATGGTGCTGGCTGCATGTAGCTCTGCTGCTTTGTAGCACTATTAACCTGCCTCAAGTGTTGTGGGAAGTCCTGTGCCTGTTTTAGGCTACTCCCAAAGCATCAAAACCAGTGTTGCTCTGACCCTGTTTCCCTTTCTGCTAAGAGTGAGGGAGACTCTAAATCAAGGCCTCTGAAGTCCTTCTCAGTGCCCATGGCCCACCCCTCCATCTGGTGTGTCTGACAGCTGATAGGAGGCTGATGTTTCCAGCTGAAGAACTGAAATAGTTTGTTCTTTTCCACGATTCCCTTGGCAAAGGAAAACAAGCCCATTTGTTTAGAAGCTCATAAAAGAGGAGCTTTATAGTAGGAACATTCATAAACTTGTTTGCTTTTGACCTTCTCCACATTGCTGATGGTTTCAAGTTCTTGTCCCAGGCATTGTGCTTGTCTGGGCTGTTCGTGACATTTTTGAGAAACAGCCTCACCCAGAGTAATATAAATTGCTCAGCACTCCAGAACTGAGCCTTTGGCCATGCCATCTTTCTCTAGTGCAGGGCTAGGCAGGTTGTGTGTGGGGGGGTACATTGACAGCCCTACAGAGAGCAGTGCAGACCTGGCTGCCAAGAAGAAACCTGAACCTGGCCACTGTCACTTTTTTTTTTTTTTTTTTTTTTTTTTTTTTCTAGATTGAATGGTGCTGCTCAATCAATGAGCATTTCCCAGGCTCTTAGATTACTAAATTAATAAAAATGTATTCTATGAAGGCAAGAAATCAGATCTTTAATGAGTGTGGCTCATAGGAGACTGGTATGCTTGAAAGAGTGCTTGTTCCTTTTCTGAGGTAGTAAGTAAGACAGCAGGTGTAAAGTACAAGCCGTAAGAGCCACCTTGATTTATGTCGAGAGGCAGGAAATTGAAGTTTCCTTTGCTGGGCTTTGAGACCTCAAGTGTCAGGTCAAAATTCACAATGTAATCCTGGCATCTAGTAATTTGAACAGATAAAAATGCTGCTGTTCTTTCACCTATGCTTCTGCTGACTGGGGAAGGGCTCTCCAAACTGCAAATCCTTGTTTGTAGCTGATGCTTTGTATTCCCTTCTTGAATTGTAATGTCATGGATTTCTTCAAAATACGTCTTGACAACCCTGTCCCCTTTTCCAGCACTTTTCCATTTTATTTTACTTCAGTCTGGAGGCAGTGATCCTTTTCTTGTTTTTTGCATCTGTAAGACCTTTGTTCTCCTGCTCAGACCAAGGACATCACAAATTCCTAGACTTTAAGTCCTGTGAAGGCACAGCAGCTCATGAGACTGCCTGGGACATGTGCTTGCACATGGCCCAGCTCTATGCTATAAATGGATTCAGATAAAATTCACTGACTCATTGGTGCGTAATGGGAAAGTACATGTAGTGATTTGATACCTTCAACACTCATTGGAATAAGCTTTTATAGAGTAGCATTGTCTGATTTCAGATAATTCCTAGATTCAAATTGTCAGCATGGTATACTGTTGAAATTACATGTTTCCTTTGTCTCTCAAGTGCTGGTAAACAAGACACAGCTGGAAGGAGGTTTACAAGTAGTTCAGTTCTAATTTCCTCCATATTCCCACTGTACTTGTTAGCATAAAGCATTCTCTTCCTAGTTTTTCTGAAGACAGAAAAGGGAAGAGAAACATAAGGCTGAAAGTCTTCATAGTGGATACCAGGTAGAAATCCAGGGTGCTGGAAATGGCTCACCTCAGCCCTGGGGAAGAGAGGCACATCATGTTTTATTAGCCTTTGCAGTCCGTATCAGTAACTGGAGCTAATTGCAATTATTGGGAGATAATGTTTAGTTAATTCTTTCTCTTGAGTAACTGCCACTCTTTCCTCTGCACAATGAAATGTGCATTATTGTGCAGCTGGGGATGTGGCAAGCCTGTCACTGGGCCAGAGGTCTGAAGTCCATGCCAGTGGGACTCATGCCTGAGAGGGTCCTCAGGCCTCTCTCCCTCCATCCTCACCTTTCCTGCTTTGCTAATCTTTACCTGGCACTTTTCCTGATGCTGTGGAAGAAGGACTTGTGTGCAGGTATATTGTCTGGGCTGGAGCGAGCTGCCAAGCTGTCCAGTGCTTCTCTGGCATTACCCCAGAGTACACTCTAATCATACTACAGCTGCTCCCATCACTTCCCCATTACTTAGTGGTTTGTGTCTTTATTGTTGTTGTTATTATTAAGCTGAAAATGTTAGAGAGCTCTGTAATAAGCAGTAATCACAATTTCTGACAGCATTCCCCATTTTGGGCATCAATCTGTGTTAGACTCTGATTTAACACCTGTTTGTCTCATTACTTGCACTGAGAAGGGAGATTAAGGTCTGTGGGGTTAGCAGTGCTGGCTCTGAGCCTTCTTCAGCCCAGATCAGCTGGAGTCTTGCCAAGGCTTGCACCCACAGCAGGGACATGGTCCTCTGTCCGTGAGCCCCTGCAGGAGGGAGGCAGTTGCTCACAAGCAGCAGCTGACTTCTGCAGACTGGTTACTTAAAAGAAGACCACAGCCCTGAGCACAGATGGTAATTTTGTGCTGTAGCTGGGACGTTTTTGCAACAGAATCTTTTCTTTCTGATTTCTCCAGCCATCATTCTGTCAGAGAGATGTTCTTGCCTAATTAATCCCTTTTGTGTTCTTTGCTTTTTTCCCCCCAGGCCCATGTGTTTGATCTGAACATTAATAAGCTTGAACCTCTTTGCACCCAGCTAGTGGTGACCAGGAAGAAAAATAAAACAACACATATCCAGTTTAATCCTGTCTACCCTATCATCCTTGTTGGAGACGAACGAGGCCTCATCACCTGCTTGAAGCTCTCTCCCAATCTGCGCAAGAAGCCCAAGGTAAGGTTAAGCTGCATTCCCCCAACCACAGAAGATCTCTTCAGGCCTTGTCATTGTTCCCTCTCCTTCCATACAATGGTGTTGGCAAAGCTCCTCTCTCTAGCAAGGTACTTACAATTACCTCAAGCCTTTCGGATAGGATGTCTGGGATGTTAAATCCTTGTGTCTGTTCCTATTTGAGCAAGAGGACTCAGTTTGCTCCTGGTAAAGAGTGGGGACTGGTAGGAAGGGGATTTGCTGTCCCCAGTTGTCACCATCGTCCAGGAAAGGTCTGTAGATGTTCATTTGTTTCCCAGAGTTCACGTATTTTTTGAGTTTTGGGTTTTATTTGCAAAACTCCTTGAAATCAAGTAAAGGAGAACCCAACTCTTGCCCAAGTCCTCCCACAGAAACCGTGCTGCTTGTCTTCTTGTGCTCCTGCATCAGAGCCTGTCTCCTGACCACCATATCAACTTTCCTGTAAATGAGCAAGCAGTATCTTTAATATGCAAGGAGACTTGGGATCCTTGCCTTGAGTGACAGCAAGGAGATACATATGCCTCTGTGGGTTGGTGAAGTGTTTTTTTCACTCATCCATGAAGGCCAATTGTGAAGGATGACAACATCTCTTATGTGGATCTATTACTGAATTTTCTTTCTGGTCTTCATCCAGCTATGAGTTGAATAGCTGTAAATGCAATGTCCTTTTACACTCTTGTAATTCTCATATCCAGTTGTCTTGTGTTAAGTGGAGTCTTTCAGTTTCAGACTTTTTAGAACTGTTCCAAGAAAGCAATCTCTCAAGATGATCATCTTTTATTTATGTACTCCAAAATGTTTTATATACTCTACTAATCTGCTCTATTAGGCAGGGTCTTTGGTCAGGAACTAATCACACCAGTGTCACTCCACATCAGAATGATTTTTAAAAGGTTCCTTCATCTGGCTGCCAATGGAAATGTGAGTCTTCCCTGCGCAGAGAGGGCATAGAAAACAGTAGCATGGCAATTTGTTTGCAGCTGAGTTGCGGAAGCTGTGAGAAGAATCTCTCATATGCTTCACACTTTTCTATTTCCAGCAAAACTTCAGGCTGAGACTGTCGAAACTCTCTGGGTTGTCATTAAATTGACTCAGGATAAGTTTCCTTGATGCTCTATGAGTCCTTCCCGGGCATGGGTGAGCACAGTGTCTGCCATGGACCTTGCCTGCACAAGGACTTAAGCAGTGGAGGGAAATCACACACACATAAATGTGGATGCTCTTCTCTTCATCCCAGCTGTGGACTGACCAGCACCCAGCAATACTGTACTGTGGTCCAGGATCATAGAATGGTTTGGGTTGGAAGAGACCTTGAAGACCATCTAGTTCCAAACCCCTGCCCTGGGCAGTGACACCTTCCACTAGACCAGGTAGCTCAGAACTCCATCCAGTCTGGCCCTGAATACTTCCAAGTGATGTGGCATTGACAACTTCTCTGGGAAACCTGTTCCAGTGCCTCGCCACCCTCACAGTATCTAATATAAACCTACTCACTGTCAATTTGAAGCCATCCACTCTTATTCTGTCACAACATGTCTTATAAAAAGTCCCTCTCCATCTTTCTTGTAGGCTCCCTTCAGGTACTGGAAGGTTTCTCCTTTCCGGCCTGGAAAAAAATATGAGCTCTCTCAGCCTTTCCTCATACAGGAGATCCTCCACCCCTCTGATCATCTTGGTGGCCTTCTCTGGGCTCACTCCAGCAGGACCCCAGCTCTGGATGCAGTGCTCCAGGTGGGTCTCAGCAGAGCAGAGCAGAGGGGCAGAATCCCCTCCCTGCCCTGCTGCCCACGGGGCTCTGCATGCAGCCCAGGACACGTTTGGCTCTCTGGGCTAAGAGTGCCATGGCCAGGGCATGTCCAGCCTCTCACCCACAGCACCCCCAAGCCCTTCTGGGCAGGGCATCTGTTCATGCCCAGCCTGTGCTGATACCAGGGGTTGCCCCGACAAGTGCAGCCTTGTACATGGCCTTGAACTTTATGATGTTCCTATGGACTCACTCCTCACTGCTTTGTCCGGGTCCCGCTGGATGGCATCCTGTCCTTCAAGTGTGAATTCAAATGTCTTCTTCTTCTCCTGGTGGCCAGCAGCAGCTCTCCATGCAGTTATGAATATTGTAATTTCTCTTTGCTGACCTTTTCTAAAGGCAAATTGCATGTTGTTGACAAAGCAATTTAAACTGTGTGTTTAGGAGTAACTCCAACACTTACTGCTGACCGTAAACCAACATGTAACTACAACCCACACAAGATATAAATGGGATGGAAATGGAGTCTGCTGTTCTGATGTTATTAAACTATCTGTCTTCTGCTGGACTGGTTAGGTTTGAAGGGACACTGAACACTGAACTAAAACTTTCCCACTCATGTGGAGAGGAAGGAGGGATGTTCAGGCATGACTGGTTATGTGTGTGGGTTCCTTGACAGCAGCCAGCCTAAAAGATAGGAGGATTTAAAACACGTGACAAGCAGTATGGTGGCAAAGTGATGGATCTGGCCTATCCTGCTCACTGCCATGGATGAACAAGCGGTGAGGACATTCAGCTGATGGAAGAGAATGTTTTAGCAGAGGGAGGTCAAACCCTGTCAGAACAGGCTGTGCCATCCGGTGTGTGCTCCTGTCTATCTCCTTCCTTTGCCAGCACCAGCCTTTGTGTCCTTAGCAGCAAGCCTCCAGCTGTGTTTGCAAGAATATCATCTCACGGTAGGAAGTCAGATGTACTTCCAGAGTATTGATCCAGGCTCCTCTAAAGATCAACTCAGTGTGCTCTTTACACCCTTACTCTGTGCAATCAGATTTTCTCTATAAAGTGGCTCAACTTTTCCCTCTTTTCTGGGATTCCTCAGGCTGGAGTTGACAGTCACAGAACTTAAAGAGATTTTTATAAGTGAAGAAGGTCCAAAACTGTGCAGAGAAGTCCTGACATCCCAGATGCCTCCTTGCACATAGAAAAACCTGTCCATGCCCAGCTCAGTATCTGGGTATTCCTGGGTATCCTGTTCTCTTTGCCACTTGATGCCCACAGAGCCCAGTGGGGAAAACTGCCTGACAATCAAGTGGACAAGCCACAGCCAGTGCTTCTGAAGGTTGAGGCTTTCATACCAGTCCCAGCATCTGTGAGCTCAGCTACCTGTCTTGCTCTGTCAGCTCCTTTGGAGATAGAAAAGTGCCTTTTGCTGAGTTCTGGCAGAACCCAGGATGCCCAAAGGACAGGACAGCTAGGAGCTCACCAGGTTCCTGTAACTCTCTGTTTCACACTGATGCCACAGGGGCTTGCCTTCTCAAACAGCTGGGACAATTGCTTTTGACAGGTAAAACTTGCAGACAAATCAACCTGTTTAAGGAGAACTCTTAATAGCCACATCATTCCAAACCCCATGCTTTCCCTAAAAACAAACACAGTGCTGTCTGCTCCGTATTCTGCAGATTGCTTGGCTATTGCTGGGCTTGCAAGATAGAGATTATAAAAAGTGACTGAATTCACGTAATCCTGGTGAGATTTTAGCCATTCTGAGTTTATTGGGTTTTGGCTGTTAGCTAAAGCTGGTGTGGTGGATAAGTGGAAATGGGGATGATAAGGATGCTTTGGTTATCATCAGACCTTAGTCCCTTCCTGTATTCATGTCTTTGAGCAAAGAGGGAAGGTTCAAGACCTCTTTAAACAATTCACAGGGCTCGCCTGAAGCTTAATTAATTCATGTTTGTAAAACACTTGGGGATCTTTAAGAAGTGTTACTTAATACTCTGAGTTTTTCTGTCGGCTACATTAGCACAGTCTCATTTATGAACACTTGGCAGAACAAATATGCCAAGGGGAGAACTTCTCAAAAACACTCAGGTGGTGTTTTCAGAAGTGACTTTCACCAGGACACACAGTAAAATCTTAAAAAAAGGCCTAAAATTCCTTGTGAGTTTTGGCATCCTAAACTCATGGTGGCTCATGGGAAAAGATGCATTTCTTGTTGAGAGAAAGCTGTGGACAGAGTCTCTGGCACCCTTAAGGCACTTGTGTCAAGGGCACACAGAGGGCACAGGGTCCTGTGTACAAGGGATGTCAAGCACTGTGGGTGATCATGTGTCTGTGCTGTGGGGATTTGAGTTCTGGATCTCTGCCTACCCCTGGGGCAGGACAGAGAGATCCCCGTGTCCCAAGCTGTATTTATTTCCACGAGATGAAACTAGTTTGGGTCCTTCTGCTCAGAAGTCGGGGGACAGAAATGCCTGCAGTATTTTAAAATGCAGTGGTAGGAACAAGTGACTTTCTTCTGTCATCCAAGCCAGTTTTAGACTCCAAGCACTCTTTAAATATTGCAGCGGATGTCAGGCAGGAATTGTTTAACTAATAAAGTATCATTCCTAATTTGTAACGACCTTGGTGGTTGAGTTCACCCGAGGGAAGCATTGCTGTAAGAAGAATCAGTTTGGGGCAGAGCTGTTTAATTAGTGAGCCTTCCGGGTTTCATTCGAGGTTTGGAAGAAATTAAAGCGTTTTGTCATCACAGTCAGAAGAATGTAGCTGCTCATAAGCTTTGGTTTGTTTTTTAAAAACTGTTAGAGTAGCCTGGCTTAACCTCTGCCAATGCCAAAAGTAAGCAGAAGATAGTAAAATAACAGTGTGCAGTGTTTTTTAGGAATTTTAGGAGAGCACAGCAGAGTAGGAATATAAGAGAAAGCGGATCAAAGAAAGGTTGCAATACAGAATTTGCTGAGGCTGAGGCAAATTTCTTGGCCAGTACCAAGAATGAATGCTAGGGAGGCAGACAACTTCTTGGCCTGATGCTTGTCTTGGATATTTATCTTGGATTATTTAGGATGATTACCTCAATCTCTGTTCTTGATACTGGTTTCTTTACATGCAAACCATCTCTTTTTCTGTTTCCTGGTAACAATTTAATTTATTTCCAGGCAGTAAATCCTGCATGACTGGGTCTAGCTGGGCATGATTGGAGTGGGAAGGGGAACACAGCTGCTTGCCCATACCAGGACACAGTGCCAGGACTGTTCAGGGTGCATGTTCAGGAGCTGGAGGTACACACCTGTGGATCTGATGCTGTGTACCTTGAGCAGTTTGTAGTGTGGGGACAAGTGAGGGGCGTGGGCTGGCTCTGAGCCTTCATGTCCGTGTGTACACGCTGGGCAGCTGCTCTGCTCTCTCTGTGTCTTATCACACCAGCCAGTATCACCTCTGAACTCTGTGACTCATAGCATCTTTGCCGCCCTGACGATTTTGCCCTTGGTCAGATCCAGCCCAAGACTGTTCAGCTAAGGAAGGAGCATTGAGTTTTGCTTCCTGAAGCATTATGGCTTTTTGGCCATAGCTGATGGCATGGTCTGGGAGGGATTTGGGAACTGTGATGGACCATGGGAGGATATTGGGGTTTTAAGGAGATGAAAGAGGGAAGGAGGTTTGGAGAAGGTTGATGGAAGTGTCCGAAGTTTTAAAGGAGGCAATAGGAGAGTGGTTGAGATCTCCTATTCAACCAATCCCTCTCTCCAGCACTGTATCCCAGCACAGAGATCTCCTGGGCCCTGAGGTTTCTTCCTCCTTCACACTCCCCAGCAACATCCACTGCACACAAGTACTCTGAGGAAGGACCCTGGTTTCATGCCTGTTCCCAGTTTCAGTGAGATGCAGCTGATGTCCAGAGCAGGTACTAGGCTGGAACACTGTGAACAGAGAGTGGGATACTTGATCATGAACTGCTTTGTAGCCTTGTGTTGCTATCACCCAGTGTGACCAGGAGTAACTTGAAGGAGTAAAGGATCAGGGAATTGTTTCTGTTCTTAGTGCTTTCTTGTAGCTGTGGGAGGTGTAAGGGATCAACTAACCAGCATGTAAATACAGAAATACAAATCTGAACTCCCTCCTTTTGTCTATGTACAATCCATCTGCACACCTGACTATATTTAAGGAAGGAAGCTATGGATTATATCCATTCTCCAAGGTCACATCAGTCCTGGACTAGTGAGCTGTTTTGTACTGAATGGAACATATTTTGTCCCTAAATTTTCTATTCCAGCAGCTCTCATTCTGTCTGAGACAAAAACACTTGTCTCTCCTCTCCAAACAGGTCAAGTTTTGCTCTTTTAACGGTGTAATTCTTAGTCTCTCCGTTTTCATGCAAATGCTTCTCTCTCAATGCCTTCTGTACTGCTCGAGCCGTGGCCGATTTTCTCAGTGTCTCTTCAGAACTGGCTAATTGCTCAGTGACCCAGAAGCACAAAGCACAAGCAGTGCTGGAGGAATTTGGTGTGCTGCTGTGCCCTGCCTTCATGAGGATTGCCTCCTCCAGAGCCAGCTTGGCCTCTGGATAAGGAGGCACATACAAATGAGCTTGGGTCTCATAAAAACTGACCTGCAGCTTGATGGCTTACTCTGAAATTTGAAAATGCTTTTTAGTTTTCTTTTTAGTCCCTCCCCTGTTATTTAGTCT
Source organism: Sturnus vulgaris (assembly GCF_052056855.1). Lineage (NCBI taxonomy): Eukaryota > Metazoa > Chordata > Aves > Passeriformes > Sturnidae > Sturnus > Sturnus vulgaris. The sequence continues at coordinate 73,833,493 of NC_142283.1, read as the reverse complement.
AGTTGCAAGTAGCTGCTCCCTGTACTGTTAGGGGGAGAGCTGAGGAACATGGGGTGCATCCACAGACTTGTGAAGCCCTGTGTGACTGCTTTCTGTGCCACTTTTGTAGGCCACATAAGGATATATGCACTGGTGTTTAATCTTTGGTATAGGAAGGAAACCCAGTGCTGCAGGCCTTCAAGAGGAGTGGGTTGGAGACGTGTACAGACAGGTGGCTCTTCCTGCCTTGGAGCAGGAAGGTCTGGAGGTGGTTGCTCTGACAGTCTCTGGATTCAGGGTGTGCAGGTCCCAGCAAGAGGCTGTGCCACTGGTGTGGAGCTTCCAGGGTGCAAACAGCATTGCTTGTGGCCTGCAGCTGTTTTGCTACATAGACCTGTGACTCTTAACTGTAACTCAAAGGAAATACTTGCAAAAGCAGGCTCCCCTGCCCCTTCTGCCTTCTCCTTCCAAGGATTTCCTGCCCTGACACTGTGCTAGGAAAGCCATTAGCAGGAAGACCTTTGCATCTCCATAAGATCTCTTCTCCCTCCCCTGTCCCATATCAGGTCCCTGCTAGTCTAACATAGCCTGAGATAAAATGGACTGTCTAAGCCTGGAAAGCTGTTACTTGGGAAATGAGATGGTCCATGTGCCAGCAAACTGCAGTTCTTGGGCAAAACGCAAGCCTTTGGATATACTGTGCACAAATCCACGTGTCCAGGAGTGCCACACCACAGTTATAAAGGGTTCTGGATCCCCAACAGAGGCATGGCAACCTTAGATACTCACCTGTTTGGAGAGCTAACCCAAAAAAGCACGAGTAGATCATCAGGACTTGAATACTCTCATTAAATCTGTTTGCTTTGCTTTTGGTGAAATAACTTTTGGGTTGCATCAATGTATGTGAAGGGAGAAGAAAGCTCCATGTAGCAGAAGTATTGTTGAACCACAAGGTTAAGAGCTGGAATTTTTCTTCCTTTTACTGTTCCTGGCCACATCTTCAACCTTTTCTTGTTATGTAATGTCCTGTTCTGTGGCTGCTGTGTTTGGCAGTTGTTGGAGAGACAACATCAGCATATTTACAAGTTATTTTAAGCTGGAGTCAATTCCCAGTGGTCAGGGTGAGATGTGTTTAGTACGTTAAATGGAAACTCTGGCAACTGAAGCAAGAAAAGGTCCCATTTTACAAAAAATCCATAGTACTTATGAATAATTTCTAAAGTGCAAGTCTCATTCTGTGAGGTGCTCTATGCTGTCAAGGGGATACTGACAAAGCCAAGAGGACTGGCTTTGACTTTTTAGTTTTGTCTTTGAAGGTCTGTGTAATAAAAAGGGTTGCCTATGTTTGAAAGTGATGTGAGACTGCTCCATTTTGCAATACTAGCAGTTTGGAGAAAAATACTAGAGGGATTTGATTTTGTGATCATTAACAGTCAAGACTTCCTAGGCATAAATCTGGTGTGTGTCCTTGGATTTGCTGTCTTCAGTAACTGAGATCTCAATTCAGCCAAGCAAAATTGGTTTCTAGTTGTGCCTTGTTTACACCTTCCTTTTTATTTTTCCACATTGCTGCTGTTATGTTGCTACAAGCACTGTTTTATCTGCAGGCTTTGCATCCTCTTCCTTTGTGCTCATATCGTGTCTGTTCTTTGGTGTCTGCCATCCTAGAGCTCCCCAAATCTCAGAAGTCTGGACTTTGCTCCTCTGCAGCCTGAAAAACCCATTGCTGCCTGTCCTGGGAAATGCCTAATGCATGAGAAGGAGCCTTGCCTTATGTTTTTAAAGAACTTTCATTTTGGTTAGGTCTGTGATTGCTAGAATGTGCCTGTTCAGCTTGCATAGTTTCTCTTTGAGCTGGAGCCTCAGCTTTCTTCAGTGCCTTGGCAGAAAGCACAGGGCAGTATTATGGGAAGTGTGGCACTGCTCAACCTCACAGGATCTGCTTGGCTCACCTGTTCTTCCTGTTTCTTTATTTATCCTCTACACATTTCTCATGTTTCTCTGCAGATGACTTAAATCCCATCCAGGAAATTGGGAAATCCTGAGAAATCACCAGTTCTTTGCCTAAGTAACAGCCTCAGTACAAAGGCAGAAGGACCCCTAGGGCAGCAAGCTATTTTCAAAGCTTTTTTCATGGCTTTGGCAGAGCCCACAATGGAGGCTTTTTTGGGAGACTCTCATTATTCCAGCAATGGCTGGGTGTGAGTGCAGGACTACCAGCCAGCAACCTGCCCTGCAGAGACAATTCAGTGTTCAGCCCTGCTGCCAGAACTGATTAGAGTGGCCTGATGAAGGAGGTAATGTGGGTGCTTATCCTCCAGATCATCTGAGGGTGAGCTGATTTTATGCCAGAGAGCCCCAAGCAGCTCTTAGGAGTGCAGCTATTCCAGAGCACTGGCTCTGTACAGGGGAATGAAGGAGGAAAGCTTGTTAGCTCAGCTCCTGAGCCACGGGGTGTGTTTGAAGGACAAGGTGATGGCTTGTCATGAGGACAAGGTGCAAAGCAGTGCCTGGGGTCTGAGAGACCCAGCCATAGTCCTGGCCCCTGCATCTCCTTGGATGTGATGCAGCTCCACTCTGTGTTGTGTAGGATGAGGACACCCATCTCCCTTGGAGCCACAGCAGCCAAGTGACATTTGTCCATAGGCACTGTGGATCTACTCTCCTACAGCCTCTTCTCTGTGCTTCCCTCCTACTGGGTGCTTTTGGGACACATCCAATACAGTCATACCTTAGGAGTGGAGCTGCAATTGGGGTGCAGTGATGGACAGCCCATCCCACCCAGACCCAGATCCTGGAAGGCTCTCCTGCCTCCTGACTGACTTTGGATCTCACAAGCTATCGACCCCAAGATTTCAAGTTGAACCAGCCAGGTCACTGAAAAACTGAAGACAATTAGGAATTGGAGCCAGGGGCAGAGGGAAGAGGTGGAAGTGATATGAGCAAAGGGATGAGAAGCTGGATCATGGTACAAGTAGGAAGGAGCAGGCCATAGGTGACCTGGCCAGAAAAGCACACAAAATCCTGGAATGTAGGTCAGCAGCTCCTTGTTAGCACTCTATCTCCACAGTGTAGGTTTGGCCTCTGTTTGCCATGGTATCCCTGTTCATGCAGTTAAGGTGGAGGAATGTAACTGATTTTCCCCAGCTCATGGCTGTGTAGTGTTTTGAGCACCTGAGAACTCACTCAGCAGGGATGGAGAGCAGGACACCAGTCTTCATTTGCAAGACCCATTCCCATCATGTTTTCACCTTGCCTCACAAAATCTAGTAATGCCCCAGAGCTTGGAGAAGGTGACTTTTACTCTTCTTTGAGCTCTACAAGGAGAATGGATACAAATTGAGAGAGGAAATTTAGGTCAGATATTAGGAAGAATTCTTTTACTGTGAGGTTGGTTAGACCGCAGGACAGGTTGCCCAGAGAGACTATGGATGCCACAACCCAGGCAGTGTTCAAAGCCAGTTGGATAATGCCTTGAACAACCTGGTCTAGTGGGATGTGTCCTTGCCCATGGTGGGGTGGGGTTGGAACTGGATGGTCTTTGAGGTCCTTTCCAACCCCTTAAGGTTCTATGATTCTCTGATACCTTGTCCCTGGGCATTGACTAGGAACTCTGGGACAGTGTTCCTCATTGCAGAGCCTGCTGGTATTTGCTGCAGTGACAAATGCAGGAAATTTGTCATGACATGGAATAGGAAGAAATGCAGCTATGAGGGCCAAAGGAACAGCTTGATATCTGGCACATTCCTTTAACTCCTCCTGAGCCTCTGCCAGAGCCTGACACAGCCTTCCCTAAACAGCCAGTCTGGGCTGGAAAGGGCTGAGGCTGCTTGTGGAGACACAGAGGGCAGCTCTCTGCCTGGGAGATTGTGTCTGTGCCGTTGTCAAACATGTGCCAAATGCATTGCTGTAAAAAACCCTCCACTTGCAGACTTCACCTGTGGATTTTGTGACTCTGGGTGCATCCATCTGGAGACCTTCATGCTCCTGCATGCCCTGATTGAAACCATTGTGCTGCTTCCAGCCCTTCCTGAGCCTCTCCCCAGCCCACACTTGTGCCACCTACCAGCCTCCTCCAAAAGAAAAGAAACTGAGACACCTGCACCTGCAGGCAGGGCAAATAAATGTCCCTTGCACAAATTAATTTGATGGGCTAATGCAGAATTGTTTAAATGAGAGAAGGGAAGGGATCACCGATGAATAAAATGTCTCGCTGCTCACAGAGATGGAACTGACGCAAGAGGATTATTTTTATCCTGTGGAGAAAAGGAAGAGCCCTGTGAAGCAGAGGAGAAGAGGGTCTGACTTACAGCCCAGTGGCAGTGTAAGATGCAGTGATGGCTACAATCAAAGCAGCTCCGAGGTTCTCCTGGAGGGAAACTGTTATGCTCCAATTCACTGACTGATTTTGTGAGAAGGGATGCCAGGCACCAACTGTATGAGGCTGTCTTAGGGTAAACATCCCCTAGTCTCCTGTACTTCCATATCTCACCAGGGAGCTGCCAGTGATCCCACTGCTCTCAATCTAGGGTGTGCCTGAGCTCCTCAGCCCTCATAGGACCTGGTCAGTGCAGAGACCTGTCCTGCCAGGACAATGTTGTGTTTTCCCACCTCCCACCTCTTGGGCTGAAATCTTCTTGTTATCCCCCAGACCACCTTCCATGAGCTGTGCCCTTGCTGCACCATGTCCTGTGGGTGCTGCCCTCCTCAGCACAAGGAGATTCTTTCATATGCCTGCTCATGATGCTGCCATTCCTCTGCAGTGGCAGAGCTGGCTGTTTTACTGCTTCACAGGAGTGCCAGGTCCCATCCAGGTGATTATCCCTCTAACTCCAATCCTGATGGCAGAACACTCCCTCCCCACAATCCTGTATTTGTGCTGGGGATTGTCCTGGCTCACTCGCATTTGTCCTTGCTAATTCACATGCCAGTTTTCCGGATCATATCTCTGGTCCAGCAAAGTAATTTCACATTTCAGTCCTGCCTTCCTGGACACCTGCAGCCTTCCCGTCTGTCACTATCCAATCACTAAGAGAAACTCTGACCAGATCCCCACCCGACCACGGAGCTGTGAGAGTTACACACATCTCAGTGCTGACAGCTCTGGGTACAAATATTCAGCTGGGTCTTACCGGTTTCTACTCACTTTATATAGATCTGTTGTCTCACTTCAGTATCAGAATATCAAGAGAGACAATGGCAAAGTCTTCCCGAGGTCATGATTAATGACTTCTGTGCCTTTCTGGTCCACAAGGTTTATTGTACTGTTGCAAAAAGAAATCAGATTGGTGCAGCATGACTTCTTTGGTGCAAATTCACGTTAGTAATGATGCATTTCAGGCACTTACAGGTTGTTGACTTGAACCATTCATATTCTGAAAAATGAGATTAAACTGAACAGTCTTCTTTTCTGGATAATTGCTGCATTTACCTTTTTCAGCTTCCTGATCCCTATCATGCCCTGAAATTCCCCCAGGAAATGCGTCAGATTAAGGATGTTAGGTTGATCAGGTGCTGGAGCTGTTGTAGTCAGGATGGTCTCAAACACAGCAATCAGGTCAAAGTATGTGGGTACAGATAGCACCTTTTATTACGCAAATAAGTATTCCTGGGAAGAAAAGAGAAGTGCTTTTGCCCTAAAGCTAGTATTTTATTCTCCGGATATGTATTATTTGAGTTAATAAAAGTCATTGCCTTTCCCTGCAAGCCTGTGCTGTCTGGGTACACACTAATCCTGCTCAACTAGACCAGAAATATCCCTACTTGGTTGCTGGTGTTGGCTATGATATCCTAGGGAGAGGGGAAAGGATCCTTCCCAGAAGCACAGGAGGAAGCATGGATATCAGCACTGCTCAGTTACTACTTTCTTATTTTTTTGCCTCATCTGACTTTTGATGATTATATAGACTTGCTGTTAGAAGTAAGACACCAAACCAGTCAGACACCAGAATGACCAGAAACTACTTTGCAAATGCAGCTGTGAGACTGGAGGATGCTTATCCCCCTCCAGGATTAGGTTTCCTGCTTTGATCTGCGCTGAAGCAACATGCTAAGCCAGGGAAATGAACTCAAAGGCTCTCATTTTATCTGGCCTGGCCAACCAATGGGCATTCAATGGGAATGCAGAAAATTAATAATTTTGTTTATTTCATGTCAATGACAAAAAAAACAAAGCATACCAAGCTTTGCCTCTTGGTTTGAGTTCATTACAGAGTTGAGCAAAAAGCTGATGGATTTGGTTTCAGTTAGACCTGCCTGCTCAAGAAGAAAAGCTGTGCTTTAAAAGCTGTGCTGTAAAAACACTGCAACCCAAATAACTCCTGCAACCTGAGGGCTGAAAAAGTTAGGCTGCACAAGTGAAAGAGAAGCCCACTGTGAGAAACCTCTTCTTGTCTGCTGCCATGAGGCCAAAGGCTGGGCTGTGGAGGTGCTGTCTCACTCAGCTCAACCTCATATGGTTTTCCAGCCTAAAGCACCAGCAAAAGAGAGGGATGTGGGTCCTGCTGCAGCTGGGAGAGCCTGGGGTAGCTTGAGCCTGAAGTACAGTGCTCAGGGATGGAAATCCTGACTGGGTGTGGGAAGAAGGATCTGCCATCCCTTCCGCAGTGACAGGGAAAACTCCAAGTTGTTGCATCTTGCTGTGTGGAGAAATTTCATTCTTCAGAGTGCTTTTACCCTGGTAATCCCTGCCAGGGATGTGCTGCCAGCCATGATTTTTCAGATACCTGTGTGGTAGGCAAAGTCTTCTGCAATCAGTCCGGCCTGCATTTCCAGTCAAGGTTAGTCTGAGCTCTAACTTAGAAAAGCAGCAAGAAAATGGGACACCACCACTGCCTACCTTCAAAGGAATAAAGAGATATGGCTTGGCACAGAGATCTCCAGCCCTAGGTTCCCTTATGTCTGAAATACTCAGTTGTGGTGGCAGGCTGAGCAGGGGTTAACAAGACAAGGCAATTGGTGTCTCTCCTTCTCTCTATCCCTGTCCCTTACTCAGCTTGAAGTCACTGGCAGGGGTTCACTGGAGAGGTATAGCCTTTGTGTCTATGCTTCACAGCCTGTGCTTTTGGCTTTCTGCAGTCTTTAGTGAAACCCCTGAGTGCACCTTGTCCCTGCCTCTCCCTGAGTGAATAATCCCAGGTTTTTGAAAGGCTCGTGTGGATTGGGCTGGGAGGTGCTACAGAAATGCCACACATTAGGTGATGTGGTTAAAGGACTTAGAGGAAACTTAAACGGTTCAATTGACCTGCTTGCCCTGCTTCAGAAAAAATTGCTTGTCTATCAGCATGAGATCTCTTAAACACCACGGTTCCCTTATACACTTAGCACTGCATGGGCTTTCAGTCTTACTTGACAATTGCTGTTTGACTCAGACCTGTGGTAAACCTTTGTCAAGATACTACTTATGCCTCAAAGAATGGTTGAACATGGACTGCTTAAACACCCTGCTTAAAAGAAGAAGCACTACTAAATACCTGTGTGGATTCTGTTAAAGAGAGCTGGGGCCAGCAGGACTTTAAATGTAACTAGGAAGGGGTCTCTGCACACATCCAGGGTTGACTCTGAAGTGGAGATGATCGTTGATTGATCGATTGATCGACTGATTAATTGATAAGAAATGGAAAGTAAGTCTTGAAAGATGAAGATGGTTCACCTAAGGCCTAGGAAATAAAGCTTCAGGGAGATTTTGAGGACCTTGCAAGTAAATTAAGCTTTATAATTTATAATTTAAAATGTGTAATCTAAGATTATATATATAATACAATTATATTCTATATTGTATGCATATATCAAATATAATGTATAGTATATACTACAATTCTATATAATATCTAAATATATTTTAACAAAATATAATTTGATCTCATCCTAAAGGTACCTACATAGGGCAGGATTTGCAATGGAGGAAAGCTCTTTAAAATTAGCAGACCGAGATATAATGGGATTTGGCAGCTGACCAAATTAAGCAAGGATTTGAGCACACATATTTAGCATGGTACTAGGTTGTCTGCATCCCTCAAACTCCTTCAGGTCAAAACACCTTGTCTTTTAGTGAAAGCTCTGTTTTAGTTCCAGGAAGAGTCATTATTGTGTTCAGGTTACTGACTGAAGCTGTGTGAATCATTATGGTTATTTCTGGGTCTAAAAAGGTATAAAATCTACTTCCACTTTTTGATCTTACTGACATGACAGAGGAATTGCCAGGCAGCATTACAGAGAGATATTCACAGCTTTTACAAAGGGATAATGACAGCTCGGAACAGGCCATGTAGCTGCATTTACAGACTCCTGAACTCCTCACTTTTGTTGATTATGGCTTGGTTTTTAGCCTGTGTGTTAAACGATCAAACTGCAAGCATTCGGCAACAACAAGGTGCTACAGTAACAGTGGGAATTTGTCGACATGAAACCCGTGTTATCCCCTTTCTGCCGCTGATATAAGCATAGTGGGAAAACATATACTTGTCCTACATGTCTGGGATTATATAAGCTCCCCTCTTACGTCAGCTTTTCCACTTGTTGGTAGGCATGGGGAAACAATCCCCACTTTCTCCTCCTTGTGGTGCCAGCTCTCACAGACTCATAGTCCAGTTTCCTCCTTGGTCCTGTCACCATCTGCCTCAGGCTTCTGCTCTCCGTGGGTTTTCTCTAGTGCTTCCTGGTTGTCATTTTTCACTGAAGGACCTTCTTCTTCTCTTTACCCCTTTGACACCAACATTCAAATTGTTCTGTGTGGCGTCTAGATACTCTGAGAGGAGAGTGCTGGGGAACTGGTCCCCTCTGTGCCAGTGCACTCCAGGAGCTGTGAATTGAGGGCTGTATTAGTCTGCACTGGCCCTGACATTATGAGCAATGTAAGGTTTAAGAGGACATTTGCTTAGCAACACTGTCTGCAATAACAGCATAATAGCAGAGTAGGGTAGAGCTGCAATACTCATCCTCCAGTTTACACATGGTGATGAAGAACATCTTGGGATTGCAGAACCACAGGCACATTTAGGCTGGAGGTGATGTTGGGATATCTCTTGTCCAGCCTCCAGCTCAGAGAAGGTACAACCCTGAGATCAGACAAGGTTGCTGAGGGCTTAGGCTTCTCTTGAAAACTCCAAGGCTGGAGGTCTCACAGCCACTCTGGAGTCTTGTTCCAATGACTAAGTGTCACAGTGGAGAAAAACTTTATGTCACATTGAATCCTTCCCTGTTTCAGTTTATAGCTGTTGTGACTCATTCTCCTGCTGTGCACTCCTGCAGAGTCCATTTCTGTCTTCTTAATATCCTCCACTTGGGTGCAGGCAGGTGGCTTTTAGGTCATTCAGAACTACATCTTCTATAGGTTGAACAAGCCCAGCACTCTTAGTATCTATTCAGTGCAAATCCTCCAGCCATCAACAGTCTTGGTAGTCTCTGCTGGACTCAATCTGGTACATCAACACCTCTGTTCACCCCTTAAACTGCCTTCTGCCTCTCTTTCTGTAGGTGAAACCATTAGCTGAAAATGAAGACCTTTCATAGCCTGTTTTTCATCACCAGGGCAGAAAACAGACACACTGATCCAGCACAGCTGTCATCTCTTTGTGTTCTTTCTTTCCTTCCTAGAAAGCTAGTTTTCTTTTTTTTTTTCCAGTGACTAAGAACATGGCACACAGGACCAGGGACAGGAGGTGAGAAGGGTTCATCCTCTTTGCTTTCTCTCACTTCTCAAAATTTCTTTCATTAACACTCACCTAGGGTTTCTTAATTAGCGCCTTCTGGTTTGGAACTGCCTGCCTTGTTGCAGAAAATCTGCTCAAGTTGTATGATAGGAAATATCAAACATTTTACTTGGATGTTTAAAGAGCTATTTACTAGATTGACAGCTGCTCTTACACCATGGATTACATAGAGACTGAGTGTTGTTCTCACCCTCAGGCTCTGTAGCCATCCTTGGCTTCACCTGTCCCTCCTGAGGGAACCTTCTGTGGTTCTGTACTTATCTTCTGGTGCCAAGCCAAATGGCAAGTGTGTGTCTGAGCTAAACCAGGAGAGTACAGAGAGTGAAGAAGTTATATCAGAAACAGGAAGAGTAACCGTCTGAAAAATCACCCAAAAGAGCAGCTATCAGTGAAAAAAGCTGGCATGAAGTCTCAGAACAGTCTGCAGATTTATTTGGGAGGGTGGATTGGTGTTTCCTCACTGGTGTTTCAAATTTCTTACTCATTCCTCAGCTGATCTAGCAGAGTCCACTTATAAAATCTTGTGAGAAACTGTCAGCATGGAGGTTACAAGGACGTTGAAAGGCTTTGTACCACATCTCCACTTGGGGATATGGACTGAAATTGAAGAAGTTATTTCAGTGAAGACCTTCCCAAAACACCAACAACATCTGGCAGGGCTGGTTTCCACTGTACTTGATTCTGCTTAGGTGCAGAATGTGAATTAAGTTTCTGTGGTCCAAGGACTCAGTATTATGCTAATAAGCCCAGTTTAGTCAGTAATCCCATGCCTCCAACAGGATGTGATTTCATCATGGAGTGAGGTGAGAATTTATCTCATATTGTGTACACACAATAGAATCCAAACTCCAGATTGTCATATAGAAAACAATGCCTTTCTTTGTGGTTAAATCATGGATTGCTTGAATAAATCAGATCTGTTACAGGTTCTCTACTGCTCTTGCTGGGTTGCTGATTCATTTACAGGTGGTTGCTGGGGGAGTTAAATGCAAACAACCATTCATGATGATCCAGACTTGTTAAGGATTTTCAAGCTAGGGAGAAGCTGGCACTCTTTCTTCAGTCGCCTTCTTCTCACCTTCAGGACAGTTGCAGCTCTCACTTAAGGATGTTATGCATCTTTATGGCAAAACAGGTGTTAAAGCAAGTATAATTACTGTAATTTGGATTTAATTTTCTGAGCGCAAGTGCCTCCTGTCTTCCTTTTGTTTCCTGCTTGGTTGCCAGCTGTGAAAACATCTCTTTCCAGGATTGTTCTTGATGCCAGGCAGGCAGCAGTGTAATGGGCTCATCCCCTGCTGGGCTGTGTCTCACCCAGCTCTCAAATGATGGTAACTATTCCTCCCAGAGAGGGGAAGAGCTGGATCAGCAGAGGGCCTGGAGAAACCACTGTGCCTTGACATTTCTGTCTGCATCTCTCAGCACTTTATGTGCAGGATCTACAGGGTCAACTGTTTCATGGGAGAAGCAGTGGGATATGGGGGGTTGAGGCAATATTATTTCTACAAAGCAATTGCTTCCACCACTCCTCTAAGCAAGTTTAGGCATCTCATCTGTGCTTGTGGAGAGAAACAACTCTGGTTGTCACCTTGAGCACTCTGAAAACATCACCAGGTTCTTGTTCAGTCCTCACTAGCTCCCCCCAGACCTGCAGCTTATCAACACATCTGTGTTTCAGAGATTTCCTCACAACAGGGTGACACCAGGAGTCAGTGCCTGGGCTCAGATCAAAATGCAAACACAGAGCCTGGGAAGAAGTGACCCCTCTTGAGATGATGATCTGACTATGCCATTGGAATCTGCAGCCAGAAGATGTGACAAGATCTCTGCCATCTCCATCAAGGAGATACCTTCCTTTAAGGGCCCCCAGGAGGAATGGTGGCTGTTTGCCTGGCAGCATTGCCCCAGCCACGTCCATCTGTTCCAGTTCCAGCAACAGAAAGATCAAGGCAAAGATCAGGCCATGTTTGCTGGTGTTTTGAGGCTTTCAGTGACACTGCAGTGACCGGCTTTGTGTCATTGTTCCAACTGTTAACCCAGCACTGCCAAGCCCATCACTAAACCATGTCCTTGGGTGTCAAAATATCTTTTAAATACCTCCAGCATTGGTGACACCACAGCGTCCCCAGGCAGCCTCTTCTAGTGCTTGACAAGCCTTTTTGGTGAAGAGTTTTTCCGTAGTGTACCTATCCACTTAGTTAAGGATGTGCATGAATGTCAGTTAACCTCTGTCAACAGGTCCCTTCTAAGGCCTTACATCTGCAATTATTTGTCAGATGATTTGTTTTGCCATCTTGGCCACTGTTTTGCTGAAACTACCAGCTGCTGGTTAACCTTGTTCTGTCTTTGATACTCGTGGGACTTACTTGGCAGTGGAGAGATTACTTTGGGAAACTCTTGGTTTAAGGACCTTGATGATTTCTACATAATTTTCTTTCCAGCATGCCTCCATTTGCAATACTTTGTTTCGAAGAATATCCATTCGTTTCATCAGCCAGCTGAGCAGATGGGTTTAACTGGTCTATGGCTCTGAAGTAATTACATTTTGGTACAACAGAGACACAGCAGCAAACATGTAAAATTAATTCAGGTGCAGCATCCCAGTCAATGTCTCAAAGCAAAGAGCACTTTGGGGAGGCTACTTCTGGACATACTGAGACTGTGCTGTTGGCAGTGTGGACAATCATTAGGAATATCTCCCTCTGGTTTCCACAGATGATGTTGGATTGGCTTTTCCCATGGCCAGTTCCTTCTTCAAAAATGTACTAGTATCAGAGAGATTGATTACTGCTCCTGTCTGTCTCTCCTGCTTCTGTTATAATTAAAACAGCAATATATGCATGAAGCAATTAGATTTTAATAATGCTTTTCTAAACAGGATGTCAAGGAGCTTAGTACGAAGACCTGGGCTGGAGCCAGATCAGCGTCTTAAGACTGGATTGTTGTTAAAATTGGCTGCCTCCTGCTTGAATAGCTTACACGAACACAGAATCTAGATTTGCTTTTTATTCAGAGTGTACCTCATCTTTGTCTCCAGACAGGAGACACCCTGTTCCTGGGTGGTAGGGTCAGAGTGAGACATGGGTAGGGACACATCACCATATGGTAATCTGGGTCTGCTGATGGGACAGGAGCATCCCCAACTCCAGTCCTGTTGCCATCCCCATCACTGCATGCCAGGAATCCCATACTCAGGTTCATCCTGGGTTCCTTCCTGCAGAGCAGCTTTTGATCAGGTCAGGGCATATCAGCACACTGCTGACAGTGTCTCACAGAAGGAAATGAATGGTTCTCTGGGTGCCTGTGCCCTAGAGAAGCACTCTCTGAGGTGCCTCCCAGCATGTTGCTGGAATTCTCCTGCACTGTTTTATCCTGTTTGCTTCTGGCTTGGGCCCTGCATTTGCAGTCAGATCAGTATGAATCCTGTTCTCTGCACAGCTCTTGCTCAGATCCTTGTGGACAGTCCAATGTAGCTGGGTCAGTGAACATGGATGGGGAGAACACAACATGTACACATGGATGTGTAACACAGCCTCAGCATCACTGCCGGATACGTGGGCTCAGAGGGCAGATGTCTCAACAGGCAGCAACAAACATCCTGCATGGACCAGCACTGTGCCAAGCCCATTCCAAGAGTGGACTAACACCAGCAATCCTCAGGTGCACCCAGGGCAGAGTGGTGCTGTGGTGGGACACAGCTGGGCCTTATGTGTCTGTGGGGCAGGAAGGGATTTCTCAGCTGCTGTAACTGTGTGAAATCCCAGGGAAAAACAACAGTTCTAGCTGCAGGATTTCCCGTGCTTGTCCTGCGTCCAGCTCCTCACTGACCTCTTTTAAGCCCTGATTTGCATGCTGCAGCGTCACTCAGTCGTGGCTGATGCGATTTAGCGTGACGTCCCGCGCTGTCCAGGCTAACAGTGTATCTGGTTCCCGGGCCTGGGAGTGTTTGCGTGGCATTTATCATTTGCCTGGCTGTTTCCTGTGCAGCAGGTGGAGAGAAGCTGTGCAAGTCATTTAATCTGAGGCAAATGGGGAGACTCAGTCTGAAGTAAACAGGATGCACTTCGGTGAGGTTGGAGGCAAACAGAAGGAAAGGGAAAGGAGGTTGGAATGACTGAGGAAGTGAACAGAAAAAAGGTCTCACTTGCCTGAGCAGAGATGTACTGGAGAGCACAGGCAGGAGAGGAGTGAGCAGGAAACATGATCTGATGCTGTGGCACTGGTTTGCAGTGCAAAGGCCTCTGCTTCAGTTTTGGGTACTGGGGTTGAGGAGTATGAGGAGCAGGAGAGCAACAAGGACAATACAACCATCTGAGAGGCTGGAAGCAGGGAGATGAGAGAGGTGAGCACTCCTGAAGAGATCCTGGGCTGGCAAGGTAAGGAAGGCAGTGCTCTGAGGTAACAAGACAGCAGGGAAATACGTAGGGAGAAGGTTTCAGTGGGTGTAGGAGGGACATGCTGACAGACATCACCAAGAGATGGGTTGGCAGTACCATTCCTGGGGGTGTCAAAAGAAATGGCTGTGTAGGTATTGGAACCAGAGTGGGACAATCCACTGCTTGGGGCCTCTTGTGCTGGGCACCCCAAGGACTGGACAAATATCTGTCAGAAGCAATTTAAGAGTAGCTGCTCCCACCATGGACAAGAATGCACTAGTGAACTAACCCCTCCTAGCTCTGGCCCAGGTGACTCTGTGATTCAAATGAAAAATACACAGGAAATGCATTGTTGAGATGACACAATCATTCACATGTCTGAAAGATGCAGTGCAATTTCTGCGGCATCCCTGAGTTCAGTCATGGAGAGCAGGAAAGAGAAAGAGAGGAATGTGGCTTGACATTAAATTGCAGACTGAGTTCTTTCATAAGCAGAAGAGTATCAGTCGTAATACATCTTTCATACCATTGGCATTTAATGTTATTACATATGAGGCTTCTTTGAGCAAGGACATTTATTTTTACTTCTAATAATAGCAAAATCCGGTTTCCTGTGTACTTGTATTTATCCAAAATGAAGTATATTCACATCCTCCCATACAAGTAGCAACCAAGAATATATTTCCTATGCAAATACTTCTATGAACTGTATTTAAAAAAAAATTAAAGAAGGTGCTGTGTTAAAAGAAAAACAGCAACTGGACTTTCTTAAGGCAGTTAAAAGGTGATCAAGGTGGACGTGTATATGTTGGTGTATAATTATATGTACATGTATATATACAGGTGTATAGGTACATGTATATGTAATGGTGGCCAGAGAAAAAGGCATTGACAAAACTGAAAACGGCATTTAAAAAGTTTTAAAAATATACTGTTCATACAACTGCAAATGTTCTCTCAGGAGATGCTGTGCTCTATGATATAACAGCAGTACCCAAGAGTTGCAGGAGCTGCATATTCACATCCGTGTTGGATTGCTTTTATTAAACTCTAATCCATAACAGCTTACTGAGCTGGCATGCCGAAATGCTAAAGTAAAGCTGAAGTAATAAAAAAAAAAAAAAAAAAAAAAAAAGAAAGAGATGCTGAGTGATAAGGAAATGTTGCTGGGTGGCTGACTGTGCTTCCTGCCAGGAATCAAGGGCTGCAGCTTAAGAATGCTGGGGTCACTGCATTCTGCCGGGCATATCCTTGATTTTATCCCTCTGCATGGGTTTGAAGTACATGTCTGTAGGTGCTGCGTGCGCCCAAGCCTTTCACGTCAGGTTTGCCAGCCCAAGTGAAGAAGTGCTGCAGATGTGGCCCCTCGTGATGGGTGCAAGAGTTCAGGAAGCCTGGTCAGCTTTTGGATTGTCTAAGTTACACTGAGGTTTGGTGTCTGGGTGTCACTGGAATTGCAGCAATATTTGAAGTCGAGCTAGAACACAAGGTATTGCCTGTCTAGTGGGTTTTATGGACAATCTCAATTAAAATCTCCTTCTCGTTTCCTTCCTCCCTGCTGCTTGGATCTGAGAGATCCTACAGCTAAAACACTGGGCACTAATGCCCCCACCAGCCTTTGCATCCCATGCCATTATAATACATGGCATGTAGGCAGACTTTGGGTACTGGGGCTTCCCAAAACATTAAAAGCTACTTAAAGTAATTGATCCCATCCCAATGAGCCAAATGGCACTGCAGAAAATCTGAATCCAGTAGGGCTGGATACAGGGTTTTAGTGGGTAATGCACTGCCTGTCCTCACAGTGAGGTGAAGGAAAGGGCATCCCATCCCCTCTATCCTTATCTCAATGATGGTTTGCATCACCAGGACTCCTTAGGCTTGAGGAAAAAGGTTTTTGGGGTTTTATTCCACTCTGACTCCTTCAGGAGGTCTCAGTGTGCCAGGACAGGGTAATTGCCTTGCACAATGAGCACACAATGGTTTTTCTCAGTGCTTAGTACAAGTCACTTAAGTGATATGACTGAAAATCTTTTCCATGTACCTTGTGAAGAGTTTGTTTTCTCACCAGGCTGTTCTATTTGAATAGAGCCTATAGATGTTGGCTAATCTCAGTGACTAAGGCTGATGACACCCAAAAGAAAGCTGTTCTTCATCTCACCCAGAGCTCACAGTTAGAGCATAGCCAAATTGTCCTCAAGGCTGACAAAACACAATGTGACCTCTTGGGACCCTGTTGCTGGTGTTTCCTAATCACAGGATCTGTGTGGAGCAGATTTAAGGGTATTGGCTCATTTCAGACCCATAATGGCTTAAGATGACTTTAAAATTTTTCCTTCTCTTTAAAGCTATTTATTTGGTGATTCATGAGCTGAGGGCCATGACAACATCCCTCTTTTGAACTTGTGTCAGACAATAGAAAAGACAAAGGACCCACAATTTTAAATGGTTTTGGTGGGTTTCTGCAGCTGGTACAGGGATAAATTCAGAAGGAGGTAAAAAGTCATTGTAATGCCCAGTTCAGAGGAGCTGTGGGGATTACCATGAGACAAATCTGCACTAGCTTGGCCTTGCTCTCTGAACTTTTCATGTTAAATGTGGTCTTTTTATGGCTAAATTTAGGTGCCTAAATTAGTGGTCTGTAAGAGACATTGCTCGAGGCTCTGCAGTTAGCAAGAACAGGGAATATTCTTCAGGGAACAGCTCCTGCTGTGTGCACAACTGCTTGGCGAGAGGACACTGCAGTGGGGGTAAGCAAGGAGGTGGAGTCCCATCCAGCCCCTGGCAGAGCAGACACAGAGCTGTGACGATTCCCACAAGCTGTGCTCCCTGAAGGCCATGGATTTGGCCAGGCTGTTAGCTCTCTGCTGCTGCAGAGCCCATCCATTCCATCAGGCATTCCCTCCCCTCTCCTAAGGATGTTTGTGAACCAGCCAGCTCTGTGGTGTGCTGTGGGCAGCTACCCACTATTTAGGGACAAGTGACTCCTGCCCACATGCCCTGCTCAATTCTTTCTGGTTTATTTCCAGTGACAATCCCATCCGCTTCCAGGTCTGATCCAATTGTGTTTGCCCTTCCTGCCTGTTGGATGTCCTGACCTTTGCTCCCACGCCTTTCCTGGCAGATATGTGCTGCTGAGCCACAGGCTAGTCCCAGCACTGGGACTTACCCAGTTTAAATTGAGACTTCCAACAGCAAAGGCAGATCAGCTGGAACCCTGAGATCCGTGTACCCTGCTCTGCTTTGGCATGGGCCAGTGCAGATTCCAGGCAAGGTCTCTGAGTCAGGATGTGAGCTTGAGTAAGGTGGGGGTTGCCCTGAACTGCACAGGTTGTACCTGAAGCTGGAGGTAAGAGCACCCTTGAGGCCAGTGATCCTGTGTGGCTGCTGTCACCTGAATGACCCAGCCATTCCCTGGGCTTTTCTGCTGGTTTTATTCCTTGCAAAAATGTTTACTATGACATTTATTTCCAAACAGTAATGGAATTAACCTAAATCCTTATCTCCGGTCTGTCAGCTGGTCCTTCCGTGGGCCAGGAGTGATGCTGTCAGATCAGGCTGTGAGTGGCCACAGTGCTCTCTGTGGTTGAAAAGCATGTTGCTGTTGCCTGTAAATGGACTTCTTGAGAGCCCAGAAGTGGTCCTGGCACAGACCTCATCCCCAGGTCAGCATAACTCCAGCTTCATATGACAGCACTGGTTTGCAATAGGTCCATGATGAGGTAGATCTGGGAGGCTTCAGGGCTGCACTTCATATCATGTTCCTGATGATCCTGTTAATGTCTGGTTCGTGGCCCAGGGAGATGAGGAGGAAAATTTTCATCTGTTCATGAAGGAGTTTGGCTTTCCTTGGTCTTCCTGACAGAAATGCTCCAGGGAAGCTTCATCTTTTGCTTTCATTTGTTGAGTTCACCAGACCAGTCACTAGTGTGTTTTGATAATGGAGGAACCCTTATTCTGGACCATGAGGAGAAGGAATAAGAAAAGATCCTCTCCCAAAGAAGTATACCTCTGAACAGCTGTCAGCCTGTGTGCCCCTTCCCACTGAAGATTATGAGAATAAGCAGTTTTAGATGTCTTCTTGAAGCTTCTCACCCCCTTCAAAACAACTCTGTAAAAGCTTAAATCCTTGTTCATGGGAAGCCAGTTCTTAGGTCACTGGGTTGCTTCATAAAATGTCTAGATCCTGTTCCAGCATGACTGTATCCAGAAATCCCATCGTGTAAGGACTGACATCAGTGTCATGACAACAGCAGGACAGAGACAGGCCTGTGCCTCTTAGCCAAGGCTCAGTAGGGTAGAGGGTAACCTCTGCCTCCAAGGAAGTTGTGGGGACTTTCTTACGTTGATGTCAGTGTGGTTGACTTCCTCTGTGCTTTAAAACATAAACATGTTTGGCCTTGTTTAATCGAAGCTTTAGAGCAGATGTTTTATGATTATTCCACCAATGGGAAAAAGACAATGGAAGCTGGAAAGTGCCAGCATCAGGCTTTTATGGGAGAGTTTTATTAACTCAGCAGTATACTGTTCAACTAGGGAATGAAACCATTAGCCAAGACTCCAGTTTAAATGAGTCCCATAACCTGAATGCAGAGTTCAGCATGTGCCAGCCTGGGGATGGGTGGGGCTGAGGATCCCAAGGGTCAAGGGATCTTCAAGCAGCTAGACCTCATCCTCATCTTTGTTCTAGTCCTCACCCCACCCTTACCCCTGAGGCTTCACCTCAGTCATCTCCCACCTCCTGCTTCACTTCCAGTGCCAGTACTCACCCCGGGGCTGAAAGGACCATCAAGGGTCCTGCACATTGCCTGTAAGCCTGAGCACCTTGCCTCAATTTCCCTGCTTGACAAGCCAGAGGAGACCCCAGACATGAGGTAAAGGAAGTATAAGGACTATGAGAAATCTATCAACAAATTTAGCATGGACACAAACAGGAGGTCTCTTGCACATCTCTCCTCCCTGACGTCGTGTTCTGTAAGCAGGGCAGTCCATCCCCACACAGCACCTTTTCTGGCCCTGCCATGAGCTTTCCTGCCATGTCCCTCATCACCGTTTCAATGGGAACATTTTGCTCTCCAATTGGAAGCAATTAACAATAAAGTCGATGCAAACGCTGCTCTGAGCAGCTCCAATACTCATTCCATGAGCTCCTCAGGGACAGACCTCCCATGTAATCTCAGCTCTGCAGCTAACAGCTTCACGGGGAGGATGTTCTGCCCTGACTCACTCTCAGCTCCGGATGAGCCCTATGGATGTGGGAGCAGGGATGTAGGTGGAGGACAGGCTCAGCTACACACATGGTGGCAGAGCCCCGTGAAGTCCTCTCCACACCTGGCTGTGGCATTTGCTGGAGGCTGAACCTTTTGGCAGCTGCGTGTGGAAGTGACACTTCCCTACCTTGTGTCTGCCCTGGGACATGGCGATAGCTCTGCTCGAAGAAGGACTGCTCCTCACAGGTCTGATGCAGACAAAGCCCCTGGATTTGTAGGAAGCTGCCCCGTGCATCCAAGCAGATCCCACAGTGCTGTGCTGGTGCCATCAGTGGCCTAGCCAGCTCACAAGCACAAGTGCCTTGGGAGAAGCAGATGACAGAATAAAGGGAAGCTTTCCATTCCAGTGCTCCCAAAAGGACATTATAATTTTCATTCCCTGTGTCATCTTGCTTGCTTGGTTATGTGGCGTTAAATTAGGGCTCTGGTTCTGTTACGGCTCATTACAGGCTTGCATGTGGCTTTGTTGCAGTGTGCTCAGAAGCACCAAAGGAGCTGAGCCAGTGTGAAAGTTAAAGTTTTAGGGACAGTTTAGTGACCAGGAGCTGAGCCTTGCCTGAGACTGGTGAATTCAGCAAGGCTTAGACACAGTTACCATGGGCCTGCAGGTCATCAGCCAGGGACTCTCCCTAACCCTACCAGTGGAGAGCATCAAAGGGCTTGGGATGGAGATGGATTGATGGGAGGTGGCTTCAGCATCTTCTCTTCTCATTTGAGCAAAGCATGTGCCTCTTTTGCCTGTCCCGAGGACCTTTGTGTGGTGCTGTATGTGACAGAGTGCCAAAGGGAGGGGTTTGAATGCTGTCAGACAGCAAAGCAGCTTTTTTGCAGAAATAGCTAAGTCCTGAAATACCTCAAGCAGCTGTGTTTATCCCAAGGCTCTCACTCAGAGAGATGCTCTGCTGTGGTGTGGGCCATTATTACAAACATCAGTGGCAGTGCCCAGAGCCACGAAGGGTGCTGCTCACCTGTTGGCATTAATACAAACCAGCACTGTCCCAGCATGCAGCCAATGGACTCAGTAAGTAAAACAACCTGGGCTCATCCCAGTGCTCAGAACAGTGGTGGGAGTCTCTTCTTGGAAGCAGAGGGGTTTCCAAATATCTCTGTCACCATCCTCCCTCCAGGACTGCTTTCATCTCAGCAGTGTCCTCTGGCAGCTTAGGAAACCTCTGTTCCCCCGAAGTTGCTCTGGGCTGGGATGAGGGAGGACACGGGGATTCCCCGGGGACTTCTTTGCTCGTTGTCATCAGTCAGCAATGCCCATGTTTGCTAGAGAAACGCAGTGAGATCCATGCTGGCTCACAGCTTCCTCCATGTGGTGTGCTGGCATTTCTTCAGCGCTGGAGGGAAGGTGTGTGCTTGTAATTGTTGCACCCGCGGCCATTAGCGGGGCTGATTCAGCGGGAGGAGAATTGATCTGTTCTAAGTGGGGAGAGAGGGAAGCTGGCAGTGTCCTTTCTCCGATGTTGAGTGCTGCTGCTCTGGCCTTCTGAGAGCACAGAGAGCAGAGGCTGTGCTTTGGGGATGCCAAGAAGAGCCAGCACAGCAGCTTCCTGCAGGCTGCCTCCAAGCGTGGTCAGGGATGTTCCTTTCCTTTTGCTCTGCTGCAGCATTGGAGGCCCACTGCCGCCTCTCCTGAGCCCACCTGCCAGACAAAAAGTGAGGACACAATGGTGCCAGCCCTCCTGCTCACCTGTGCTTGGCAGCTGCTCTCTGGAGTGCCCGGAGCCATGCTGCACACAGACAAGTTCCACAGCCCCAAAGCAGGGGTATCCCACCAAATCCAGAGGCAAGAGGAGATCCAGCAGGCTGGCTAAGGGGAAAGCTGTGACTGAAAGGCAACGCTTCATGATGGAAGTGAGGGAAACTATTTTGGAGAAATCCCATGGCGTAGATGCTCAGCTGCAGGAGGGCTTGGTGGGCTCAGTGTAGCTTGGAAAATTCTTCTGCTGCAGCTGTGTCTTATATTTTGAGAACCTGGAGAGCCTAAGCCCAGTTAATCACTTTCCCAAAGTGCCAGAACTCTGTTGAGAGCAATGCTGCAGTCCACAGCACAGCAAAAACATATTCTGCCCGATGCACTGAGTGGAATTTGTGCCTTCAGCAGGGACATCATCCTCTGCCAGGCCTGGAATGCTCCTGCTGCTCCCAAACAAGTGAGGGCTGAACTGGGCAGGTTCTTTCCCTTGTGCTATGTGATTTTTCTGGTAGTTTTACTTTAGCTCAGGCAGGGAGCCACTGGGATGCTTGGGACAGGTGCTAGGGGACTGTGGGAAGTGCTTGTCCTCCCTGCCCATGCTGGAGTGTGCATCAGAGTTGGCACAGGAGAGTTTCAGTGAGGAGTTAACAGTACACCTGGGAGTCCTGACTCACTTGTCCCTACCAAGTTAGGGGCTTTCAACACCCAGCTGCCCTCTTGGGAAAAGCCATTTGGGTGCAAAAGGGATGATCCCTGCTCCTGTGGCTGCCTCTGTCCAGGAGCACCTGCACGGGATGGGCATGGTGGGGCTGTTTTGGGGAGGTTTGGACAGCTGCACTGCTATCACTGCCCTAGCAGTCTTGCATACCTGGCACCTACCTGCAGCTTGGGGGCATAGCTTAGAGGGTGGTCCAGTCCTATGGGGCTAAGAAGGTCTAGGAAGAGAGAGGCAGAAGAGGCTTTGAGTCACTGTAGATCAACAGATCCACTCCCATTCCCATCCAAGCACTTAATTAGTGTCCTTGCCCAGCTCTTAGGAGCTTTCACACAACTCATGGCACCTTAGGCTTGAAATATGAGGATGAGCAGGTGCGTCCCTCTGCGGATCAGTGTCCAGTGAGGGGTGAGAGACACAGCACTCCAGCAGCCCTCCCTGCATTGGACCCCTCCTCGTCCCTGCTTTCCTCCCTGCTCACAGTTCTATCCTGTTTGATCTCTTGCAGCAGAAGAAAGGCCAGGAGGTGAAGAAAGGTCCTGAGGTGGAAATAGCAAAGCTGGAGAAGCTGCTTAGCCTGGTGAGAGAGCCAGGGAGCAAGGAAGAGAAGTGAGAGGGGAGAATGATGACTCTGTGGGCAGCTTTCTTGGCCAAACAAGCTCGGCTTTGATCGGCGGCTACTTGGCATGCAAGCCACGGGCCCCTGCTGCCCACTTTTTGCACAGCAGGAACACTTTGCCTTTGTGTCCGGACAAATAAATGGAGGTGGTGGGAGAGCCGTGGTGTGCAGTCATGTCTGGCTTAGGCAAATCTCACCATGCTTGGCCTTCCCGAGCCACATGGCCCTTGGCTTTCCCAAGCCTTGACTGGGCTTGCACCAGATGAGAGCCCTGTGGAGGGCAGGAGGGGGCCTAGGAAAACCTCAGGGCTGCAGCTTCACGGCAGCCAGTCCCACTGTGTGAGTGGTAGCCAGAGACTGAGCTCTGAGCTGCAGCCCCCCCAGGCATTTGTGCAAGTCAAATGGAATGCCACACCTGGATTTTGGAGTGGCAGCTTAAGCCAAAGGGTGCCAGGAAACCTGGCCTGGTGCCCTAGGACTGTGAAAGACGTTCCATGCCTCCAGACAGCACATGGCAGCAGCTGCCAGTCACCAGCTGTGAGAAGCTCACAGCTCCCCTCTCCCCAGGGGCCTCAGTGTGGGGCTGGGGTGCCTCTGCCCAGCTGGTGCCTGTGGGAACTGCTGGGCAGCAGGGTTTGCAGAGCCTTCCACGGCTCTGTGTGCAGCAGAGGATTAGCTGCTACGTGGCTGTGGTGGCAGCAGGAGCAGCAGTGGCCTCACAGCATGCTGATGAGCGGCGGCTGTCACCACCAGATCCTTGTGCACAGCTCCCAGGCCTGGGGACCAAAGCCACCAGACAGGTGTGGTGGCAGGTGTCCTCCATATGCTCAGCTGGCCTGTCTCCCACAGGCATCCTTGTAAAGTAAGGCCACACCTTGGAAACTCTCCGTGCCTCTGGCACAGAGGTTGAGGAATGCTCCCTGCTGACTCCCACATGCCCCCAGGCCAGGCAGGCAGGCAGGAAACACGCAGTCAGGTTTCACTCAGCATTTAAAAGCCACAGAGGATGTGGACATGAGCCCTTCCTTATCACCATGCCTGAGCAAACCACCCACAGTCCTCCTGTGCCCGCAGCCCCAGGGCAGCTGCTCTGCAGCCCTGCACAACAGGCAGGACATGCCACATCCCTCCAAATTTTCCAGGCACTGGGTAGAGCTCAGAGACACAAGGTGGATCCTACAATCTGTTTATTAGTATAGTAAAAACAAGGCTGCAAAGGGATGTGTTTGCTACTCCTGACACGGGGAGGAGCCGCAGGCTCTGCCAGGCCTGGCCAAGCCTGAGCAGGAGCCCTGACTGGCATCCCTCCTACCCCACCCTTCTGTCCCCTTATTGCAGTGGCTATGCCAGCAGTGACTGTGGCTATTGCTCGGCTCTAGGAAAGGCAAGGCAGAGCCCTCCAAAACCCACAGCACCCACTGGCAGGGCAGGGAATGCAGCTGCCAGGCTTGCAGACAAGCCAGATGACAGCATCCCTCCCCACAGAGCCACTGTGATCCCCAGGGAACAGGCAGGGTCAAAGAACCTTCAAAGCTATTTGTCCAAGCACCCTCATCTCCCCAGGTCTCCCATCTCCCCAGGGAAAAGCCACACCAGGCTGCTCTCAGCGGGATCGGGGATGCCTTCAAGGGCACGTCTACTGCTCACAGGCAGGGCAATTACCACTGACTGGCCTCGGCCGGGAGCAGACGGCGGGAGGGCAGGGACACGCACCCAGCGAGGAGGAGGAGGGTCGTTTGCCTAGCAGCATTGGTGCTAATGCTGGAGGGGACTGACAAAGACAGGCTGAGGATGATCAGGCAGACCATGCAGGCCCTCTTGTGCCTCGTTAAACCCGCTGCTTGTGCAGACATCTGCAAAATGCCCACCTGAGGCTGAGGGCACATGGCACCCAGGCCCACCCCCAAACATCTGGACTGGTAACACCCTGCTCTGCCAGGGTGTGGCTGGGGCTGCTCAGGTTCCCCTGGGCACACCCTGCCATGGAGCAGCCAGCCTGCTCGGGAAGAAGCACTTGTGCCAGCCCTGCTGCCTCCCCTCTCCAGGCCCCCAAACAGCTTTGCTCAGGTCTGTGACATTTGTTGCCACTGTCCCAGGCCATGAGCACTAGAGAAGAGCCCACAAGCTCTTCCCAAACAAGGGGTACACTTGATAGCAGAGCTCCTGCTGTGCTCACTGGCCGCTGGGACAGGCATGACTGTCCCTGTGGCATATCCCCATCAGTTGTCTCTCTATCCCCATCATCACTGTGGGCACTCACGGGAACTTCACACACCAAAACCACAAAGGCAAAGGACTGTGCCCCCTGTCACAGCCCCTGCAAGCAGTTGGGTGTCCCCTCAGCTTTCATCGTGCCTGGTCCAGCACTCAAGTCGCAGCAAAGGCATCCAGTCTGGCACAACTCCTTCGGCACAGCCGGATACCCCAGTCGCCAGGCAGGTCAGGGCTGCAGCAGATACTTCTCTTCGTTCCTTGACTCATCCACATCAGAAGCTGGGGTTTTCTTGGGACATGAAGGGGTCCTGCAGGCTTTGCAGAGGATGAGGAAGAGGATGAGGATGAGCAACGCGATGACACAGTTAAAAGAAATTGCCACGATCGCTCCGGTGGAGAGAGCAGCCGCCATGGCCACTGTCCCACAGGAATCGGTGGGGCCCGCAGCCCGGTCTCACACTTGGGACGCTGGGGCACTGATCGAGCGTGCAGCCTCCACCTGCTGGCATTGGCAGGGGACAAAGGGGACGGCGTGGTGCTGGCGGTGGGATGGCGATGGGGCCAGGCTGGCAGCAGGACAGTGTCACTCCGTCAGTTCGGCCGCTCACAGCTGTGTCCCGGGCTGCACCACACCACAGAGAAGCTTTCTCTCGGCTTCCCCTCCCCCGGCAGGGCAGTGAGGACACAGGGATCACTGTTCTCCTTCAAGCACCTGGAAGAGAGAAAGTCACTGTCACCGTGGGCATGAAGGGACAGGCAGTGCGAGCCCCTCGGGGACAGCGACCCTAAAGCCCCCGGGGCTCCGCTGGAGTTCGAAGGCTGCAGCAGCTCCCAGGTCAGAGCTGGCTGGGGGACATTTCCAGCACCCCTTTTCAGCCTTGGCTCTGCCCCTCATCCTCTGCGTGGGCCACCAAGCTGGAGGTGTCCCCAGTGGGAGACCCATCACCTCATCCCGGCCCAAATGCTCCTCCCCGTGCACTCCCGGGTGACTCCGGACAGCCTTGGCCCCGCTCCGATCCCCTCGCCACCTCCAACTCCTTTTTCTGCCGGCGGGACGCCGCGACAAGGTCCGGCATCCAGAACGGGGCCGGGGCCGGGGCCGGGGAGGCGGGCAGCAGGCGGGGTGACAGGGCAGCCCCTTTGTGGTTTTTACCGGGGTCGGGCAGAGCCCCGGCTGCGGCGCTCCCTGGGGACTCTGACCCGCACCCGCCGCGGAGCGGGACAACCACGGAGCTCCCGGAACCGGACAGCAACAGGTCCCACCAACTCCGCCCTCCCGCCGCGGGGCCCCGGCGTTACCCACCTGCCTCCGCTTCTCCCCGGGTACCGCCGGGACCCCGGTGCCGGCGGGAGGGCGGGCGGCGCTGCCGGGGCCGGGGCCCCGCTGGGAGCGGGCTGGCGGCGCGGGGTCCCGGCGCGGAGCGGCCCCGGCGCGGCCCCGTGGAGCGCTCGGAGCCGGCGCGGTCCCGCCGCGGCCGCCCGTGGGTGCCGCAGCCCCGCGCGCCGCCCGCGCCCTCCCGCCGGCATCGGGGGGCGGGCCTTGATGGAGCCCCGCCCCCACCCCGCCATTGGTCGCCCCTTCCGCCCGCCGCCTGCCATTGGCAGAACGTCCCACTCGGGACACGCCCCCTCGCTCGGCTCCCACGTGAGCGGTGACAACACCGGGCAGCGCGCGCTCTGCCGGCCCGGGCCGGGACCCCGCCCGGTACTGCCCTGATACTTCCAGCAGTACTCTCACGGTACTGCCCCGGTACTCCCCCACTACTCTCACGGTACTGCCCCGTACTGCCAGCGGTACTGTCACAGTACTGCCCTGGTACTGCCCCGTACTGCCAGCGGTATTGTCACGGTACTATCACCGGTACTGCCCTGGAACTGCCCCGGTATTGCCCCGTACTGCCAGCGGTACTGTCACGGTACTACCCTGGTACTGCCCCGTACTGCCAGCAGTACTGTCACTGGTACTGTCTCCGATACTGCGCTTGGTGGTGGCCTCAGTTCTGCCCTTGGTGCTGCCTGTACTGGTCCCAGTGCTGCTCTCCCGCCTGCCCTGCCCTGCCCGGGGGCCACCGGCTGCTCTCCCTGCTGCGCCTGCCCTGCCCCTGCACACACCTGCGCGCACACACAAACACACACACGAACACACGTGGTCCCACACACATCGGAGCTCGAGGATGCTGAGGATGGACTTTCCAGGCTGGGCTGGGGTCCTTCCCGGGTCACAGGAGCTACAGGCAGTCAGGTGTGGGCTTAGACCCCATGATAACTCAGGGAGAGAAGGGAAAATCAGGACTTCGGAATAAGATCAGCCTCACCAGCACAGCCGGCTTGTCCTGTCGGTGTGGACGCTGAGGTACAGGGCAGCCTGACCCTGTCCATAGCTGCCAGCTTCCAAATAGGCATTGGAGCCAGAGAAGTGCTCGTGTGGGGCATCACCCAAAGAGTGGATATTCCTATCGAAGGACACTTAACGGCATCCAAAGGAAATGACTGGGAGACAGGAGGAGGGGCTGGAGGGGCCCTCAGGGTCCTCCCTGGAAACCCACAGGGATCAGCACCTGCAGTTGCTCTGAAAAGCCACATCCAGGCCCCACACATGCCTGGTGACACAGATGTACAGCAGTGACTCCAGGGTCTGTGGCAGCCAGGCACACATGGTGTGTCTCCATGGGAGAAGAGGCAGCTGGATGAAGGATGGGTGAAGGGCAGAGCCATAATGGAGCTGGGACATCCCTCAGCTGACCTGAACCCAAGGGTGTGATGGTCGGGTAAAGCTCCGTCCTGAAGGGAGAGACACCAAGTCAGCCGAGGATAACTTCCAGTGAAACAGAAATAACAATCACTTTGCAGCTTTGATGAGGTGGCTTTAAATGTGCCACGGCCATGAGGGAGGGTTACACAGGCTGCCTGAGAATCTAGCTCTCGGCTCTCTTCGAAGAGGGTGTTTTGAGTAAACACAGACACATTGCCAGTTGAAATGTCAGAAGCCATCTGATCAGACACTCAAGCATCTTCCTTGGCATTTATGGCTAATCTGCTAATTAGTCAAGAAAAGCAGTCTCCTCCTTAGATGTAAAGGAGCAGCAGCTGGGAACAGCACAAAGATAAAACAGATTAACTCTGCCCCATCCCGAGGACTCACATCTGCTTGCACAGTAGATAGGTCGAAGCGTTTCCCTGACTACTTCCAGGCAGTGGGGCAGGAAGCAGTGAGACCTCCAGAAGACGAGGAGGAGGCATGTAAACCTGGCACAGTCCTGGCTGCACTGGGTGCTCGTTTGGATGCAAGGCAGGTGTCTGTGCACCATGCAGGCCGGTGGAGTCTTGTCTGGTTGCACCTCTCCTGCTCCTCCTCATTTAGGTAAAATCTCTTCTTTCAATGCTTGTATTGTTACCATTTAACCACAGTGCAGAGTTCTGGGTCCAACTGGAGCTCACTACTCAAGCAGCAACATGGGAAGAGCGAGCAGGACAGGGAATGCTCAGGCCACCATGTGAGCAGGGGCTGTTCAGGTGAAAGCTCAGCCTGTCAAAGAACAGCTCTTCTCTCCAGCCCAGAATTACTTACCCAGATCTGCTCCAGGAGAGAAACCACTGCACAAGAAAAGATGATGTGTCCTTTGCCTCTCTCAGCAGAGCTCAGGACGAATCTTTTCGAGGCTGCAGTTCCAACCAGTTAAAAAGATGGGAAATAAAACTGGCAAAAAACTTCGCAGAAAAAAAAGGAACTTTAATCTATTTTGGTTGTGAAAGGAGCTTAATATATGGGTATTAATCTCCCCTTGGATCCGGGTCCATTTACAGTCACGAGAGGAACAAACGCAGAGCAGCAGGAGGGCTGGAAGAGCAGAGCTTCAGCCAGCAACCACAGCCCCACCACCAATGCTTACAGGGTGACCTCCAGTGGGATGAGGAAGACATGACAAATTTCCAAGTTACATGAAGTTACACCTTTATTTTAAAGCCATCTTTGTGCATTATCAAGGAGCAAAAAGGGGAAAGAACAGGATCCTTTGGAGCTTCCCATTACCATCACCCCAGGACAGCTGCAGGGCCACAGAATTTCAGGCTGGTTACAACACGAGTAGACTGCTGCCTGTCTGGAGAGAGAACTACGACTGTCAGCTCCAAAGGGAGCTACATGCAGATGATGCCAGACAGAGCTGTATCCTGGCAGTCTTACAATCAACGCCCCTGACAGGCTCAGCAGAAGGACTCTTCAGGCACAGAAATGGCTGGCCCAGCCCTGTGCCCTGCTGTCTGTATGCTCATGAGCCCGGGCGATGCTGGCAGCTGCCTGGGGATTCCACATCAGGTCCTGTCTCCCCTTTGTACTGGTCAGAGCAGCCTGCACTTGGCACACAGGCGGGTGTCTCTCCCACAGCCCGGACTGCTGCACCCCCAGGCACCTCAAACCTTGCTAGGCTAGCAGCCTCTCGCTGGGGCTCACTGACAGCACAACAGCTTTTGCTCAAGCAGAGGCAATTCTCGTCTTCCATGAACCCTAAAGGAGTACAGCCTGGCAGCGTCCGGCACAAGAACTTGGCAAAACACATTTTCAGATAGCTACGATCACACCCAGTTTCAACAGTTTGCTCCTCCTGCCCTTCCCTCACCTCTGCGTGCCCCTGAGTCCAGCAGCAGCTGTGCAGCCACAGCCCCGGGCTGGTTTCTGCAGCTCCCCCGAACCATCCTGGAGCTGCTGCCTCAGGGCCCCTCCGGCATTCCCCTGGTGGACCGAGGGTGCTTCCCCGTGCTCCCAGCTCCCCGGCCTCCACCCTGCTTCCTCTTCATCTGTCCCTGCGATTCTGCTTTCAGCGTCTCAGTCCAGAAGGCATCAAAAGATCCTGGGGCCTGGTACCCCGGCTCCTGAGGATCCAGGGCATCTTTGCTCAGTAGGACACATATGGCGGGAATGTTTCTCTTCACTGTCAAGGCATCAAGGCCGGCCTCAGGCACAATGGGTTCCCAGATTTCTTCAATCTGTTTGAAGAGCACTTTGGTGATCTGGTGCAGCTCCTTGAGCCTTCGTTTCATGATTTCCACACAGGTGATGGTCTTGCTGACGGCCTTGCCTGAGCCAGTGAAAAGGATCTGCCTCACCGAGTCCTGCTCCATCTTGCTCATAGCATAACCCATCAGATTCCTAATTTTGCTCCCATCCTTCACCTTCATTTCAATAATATCAGCAGGCAGGTCACTGAAAGGAGTGGGACAAGGTTTCTCCACAATTTTGGTCTTCTTATAGTTCTCCATTCTGCAGTGCTGAAAAGGAAAACAGACCCATGAGCACCCAGCCCACTGTAACTGCTGCACAAAGAAATTCTCACCACAGTTGGCTATGGTCTTTTCTCTGAAGGGCACTCTGAACTATCGGGGTTGGATATCCTGGAAAGGCATAACCAAAAGATTAGCCCAGTCCTCATAAGGACATACCTACAGTATGAATGTTATCACATCACAGGGCAACCTGAGCCTTGGCAGGCCGGCTGTGAAAAAAACCAGCATTAGTGTTGTGGGCCTAAGCAGGGTAACGTGACTGCTATATCTCAAGAGAAGAGAGAATAAACAAGTGAGCTGGAGTGACTGAGAACAGACCTCGGGGATGCTGGCGACAACTGCACCAGAACATGCACAGGATGAATTCAAGCACAGTTTACATGCAGCACCTCGTGTTACAGAAACAGGCTCATAGGGACTTGGCCAGCCCAAATGAGAGTAAAACACTGCATGTCACAAGGGAGATGGCAAGCCAGGGGTTGCAGGAATAAAAAAAACGTTTCCTCTAGGGAAAGACAGAAAAGCCAGGTCTCACAGCTGCCACCTCTGCTAAGGCAGGTGCCATCGTGACCTAAGTCCGCTTGGCCCTGTGCAAGGCACTCCACGTCCGCACCGCACAGCCCAAGGCGATGAAGGTTGCAGTACTTTGTTACCCGCAGGCTCCTGAGTCCCGCTGGGCTCAGATTCTGCACCCCGCACCTCATCCCCCTCAGGGATACGGCAGCGCGGAGCCCCCGCTCCGAACCCTGGGAGCACACGAGGGCCTCACCCACACACAGCCGTCGCCGCTCTCGGTGCCTGGGGGCCCGGGAGGCCGGGCTACGGCCCGGGGGGAGCCGGGCTGCCGCAGTGGGATGCAGGAACGCCGGGGCGAGAGTCAGGGATATTCCGGTGTGCAAAAACCTCGCTCACCTGCGGCCGCCTCAGCGCGCCCTTCTGCACAAGATGGCGGCCGGCACCGGGAGCGCGCAAGCGCGAGGCGGATGGGCGGGCCTTGGTGCCGGGGCCACGCCCATCAATCACCCGAGTGGGCGGTCGGGAGATGGGCGGGGCGAGGCGCGGCCCCGCCCACCGGCCGGCCCCGCTGATGGAGCGGGCTCGGGGCAGGGCCCGGGGCAGTCCCCGCTCCCACCGCACATCTTGCTCTCCCGGCACCCCGCGCACACACGGTGTCCCTGTGCGCGCCCACGAAACGTTGTGCATGAGCTCCCAGCCTTACCTGAGCTCCCTAGGCAGCTAGCTGGAGGGAGCGGGGCTTTTCCGCAGGCCTGCACTGTGGTTTGACAACCAGCGATGTTGGTCATCAGGGAGAGTACAGGGACGGGCAAGCTCTTCTGGACTTCCTGTGGGGATCCTGCCCCGTTCCTGCCAGGACTCCCAGGTCACATTCAGCTGGGCAGTGTCTCACCAACCTGAAGGGTTTGAGACCCTTGCAAAAGCATGGCCTTGGAAACTCCAGGCAAGGCATGGCTTGAGCCCCTGTCTTGGGGTGACTGTATGATGCCTATATCCCCAAATCGTCTGTTCTGTTGGTGTTGAATATTAAATTCTGCCACTTTAAGACTGGTTCCAGGAGTAAAGTGGGGGGGAAGAAGAAGTGCAGAGTTTGTTATCAGAAACTGCACTGGCTCCCCCGCATTCCTGCACACAGACGGTGTTGTCTGCAGTGGACAGGGAGAGAGAGAGCTCTCTTTTGCTCTTGGTTAGTTTTCTGGCTATCTGAGGCAGAGAAAACCCCTGGATTGTTCTTTTTTCCCTTTTTCTTTGGAAAGGGAAAGGGCCAGCACGGTCTTTGCAGCCTCAGAAAAGAAGGCAGGATAAAGGCAAAAGCTGCTGCCTTCTCTCAGCACAGAGATGGGAGAACAGCAAGGTAGGAAAGTTCCATGCAACCAGATTCCCTTGGGCACAGACAACTCACATAAATAGGAAGAGTGCAGGGCACAGTCTAAGGAAGACTGTGGGACTGGAAGGATTTTACCTGCCCTTGGCCCAAGGCTGAAAGGAACCACTGGCCATCCCCTGGAGGCTGCCAAGAGATCACTGCCTGTGGAAAAATTCCCAGCCTGTGCCAGGAGCAGTCCTCACACCCAGGGAGAGACAGACAACCCATTTAGCATTCCAGGACTTTACTATGGTCCACCACAGTCAGCACAGGAAGGGGTTTTAAAAGTATGTTAAAACCAAGATGCATTTCAGAGAACTGGACGATTTGCAAACAGTGGCAGATTAAGGAGCAGCGTGGCTTTGACTGGGGGTTGGGACTGCTCTGTGTAGAGCTGGGTGCCCCAGGATCCTGCCACATCATTCCAGCATGCCAAGCGGGAAGGAGCTGGGACCAGTGGGATGCAAGCTGTGCCACAGGGGCCCTGGGCACGCTGCACTCCCAACTCTGCCATCACTCTGCCACAGGTTTCGCTAGCTTGGCCGCTTCCAGACGTGTCAGGATTTCATTCCACTGCACAAACTGCTTGGAGAGAAGAAGGGTCTGGACATGGTACTTAAGGAAAGTAATGTTGAAACCATGAGGAAGAAACCCAGGTCAGAGCATCCTGACAGCACCATTATGGTCCTGATTTCTTGGGAGAGGCCCAGGGCACCAGTGGATTCAATCCACCCAGTGGCTGAGCCACTGCACAGCACCAAACTCCCACGGGAGCCCAGGAGGCACCTGTGAACATCACTGCCATGCAAGGGCTTTCTACAGAGCCTCCCTAACCACTGTGGTTTTTGGGATGTGCCTTGGCACCGGGATCCTACACAGCCAGGAAAGAGACACGGGTGCCACCACATCAGAAAGGCTGTTAAACGCAGGGTTGGAGATCCAACAGGATCATCCCAGGGGGAAGAGGTCAGTTCAGCTGTTCAAGGCCTGAAGTTCAAAGGATACCATTTTGTTGTAATCCTCAAGGAGTGTCTTGACACTGTCAGTGAGATCATGACGCTTCTCCTGCAAAGAGGGGAGCCACACTGCATGAGCAATAAATAAGGTGAAGGACATCTCTCCCTTCCCAGTCCCTGACAGAAAGCACAGCAGGAAACTCATTCAAGGCCAGCACTGAAATCAATGCTCAGGCCCTGGCTGTGGGTGCCCACTGCAGCTAGACAGGTTTTCACAACTAAGAGAAAGGTCACAAACACTGGTCTCATAAAACACCAAAGCCCTCAGGCTTGCACTGCTGCCTGCCTCTACTCAGTATCTAGGCTTTGCTTGCCCCAAAACAGAAACTGACAGCAAAATGCTGAAAGAGACCATTAGGAACTGCCCAGGCTATGCACTGCCAGCTGGAGGAGTGCTCATACAGGGAGGGAAAGGGTGAAGGGACAGGGTGACAACAACATTCCGGAGAATAGGACACTGGAGGAACGCAATGCTTCGCCTCAGTATCTCAGTAAAAGGGGGAATTCAAGATGGCTAAACTCACTGCCACTTACTATGTGTCATTAAAAGCTGTTTTCAGCAGGATTACGGTAGGCAAATTTCCAGCTTGGATACGATTGACATAAATCTTGACTCCTTTTCACCCTTGGAGTACTTAAACTTTTTTAAGACAGTAGTATACATATTCTGATTGCAAAAAACTGCCATAAATGAGCTATTCAAGCAATTAAAAATACAGTACAGTCACTGGCAAAAGGCTCCTTCTAGTCAATACTGATAGGAATATTCACGGTACCTGCTGCTGTATGTGGATCTGTGAGAGCCGCTGCAGTTTGGCTGCATGGTCAGGAACCGCTGGAAGCACAAAGCAGAAATCATTTTGAACTGTTTTACAGCACATGGGAATAGTTCCCAAAGTAAACCCCAGTCTTCCTCCATGTCCACAGCATGGCAGAAGTCCATTCACTGAGTGCAAGTGTCCCACATTACAGATAAAACTCATATAGGATTTAAAAAATCTACTTAACTACCCTGCACACGGCACGAGCTCAGGGATGCCCACAGCAAGAGCTACTCAAGAACTACACTGGAGTAAACCAGCTAGATAGCGGAAAAGGCATCTCTATCTACGCCAGGAACAGAGATGACCTGGATGTAAAAGAGCTCACAGGAAGGAATGAACTGCCAGATCCACCCTCTCTATCTCAAGCCTGCTTCACAAGCTACTCTATCACATCCTTGACCTTGTAAGGGAGGCTAGAGCAGCAGGAGGCAGGAGCAGACCAAGTCTGTACTCAGTTTACTCTCACACCACTAAGCTGTCCTCTTCTCTAGTCTCAGGCTCAAGAGAAAATAAAGCAAGCAGGACAGGCCACAGCTTAGCAAGTGGCATTTTCAGCTCCAGCTTGCAGAAGAACATGCCTACCTTGGATACTGGTGCTATCCAAGATGGGCTGGAGGTTCTTCACCTGCTCCAGAAGGGCTGCACGGGCAGGAATAGCCTGTTCCTCTGGTTGAGGGGGGACAAGAAGCAACATCACTGAACACAAAATACTGCTTTGACTTTTCAAATCGTGGTAATTTTTCCAGCTGATTTGTCTTTACAGAAAGGGGCTTGTTCATGACTTTATTTACACTTTTGTGCTGTTTGTCCCTTGTCTTGATTCACACCAATTTCATGCAGAATCTCCACCAAGTTCTAATGACAGGACAAAGAATAATGGGTACAAATTGAAAGGGGAAATTTAGGCTGATATTAGGAAGAAATTCTTCACTGTTTTCCAGGTTTTCCAGGAGATCATGGATGCTCCATCCCTGGCAGTGTTCAAGGCCAGGTTGGATGGGGGTCTGAGCAACCTGAGATAGCTAGAGAGGGGTCTCTGTCTACGGGACACCTCCAGTTGGGATGGGATGGTTCTTAAGGTCCCCTCCACCCCCTTAACATTCAATGACTCTATGGAATTCCACTCAGAGATTATACTATCCCAGGTTGATCAGATTCCTTGGGTCAAAAGAGGACGAGGCTAGGGGGTGTTGAAATACACCCAAATGTCTTCTATTTTTGTCGCAGCCTGAAGAATACTGGAAGTGGGGTAAGGAAA
The DNA here is from genome assembly GCF_052056855.1 of Sturnus vulgaris. NCBI lineage: Eukaryota > Metazoa > Chordata > Aves > Passeriformes > Sturnidae > Sturnus > Sturnus vulgaris. Next base: position 73,798,648 of record NC_142283.1, on the reverse strand, counting down.
CCATTCGAGCTCCAGCTTTTCTTACCAGCCTTTGATTAATTTGGGGCTAAAGTGAATGATCAATATGGGAGAGATCAGAGCTGATAAAACTGCAGCATGGCTGTGCATGAAAGAGCACTGAAGGTGACAGACATTCTTGTACAAACCATCTTTCTGATACCTCCACAGGGCATGCCGTGCCACATCTTTACAACTGAAGAAAAGAAATCCATCCTGATCCATCTTAGGTAAAGGACCCTTTTTTTTTTTTTGCAGTGCTACAAAAGCCTCCTGTTTCCCCTCGTTTAATGCCATACCTGCCAAGATGAACTGCAGCTTCATAGCATCTGGAACAGCCATCCTGTCAATGTACTGGGGGTCAAGATATTTTATTACATCTTCAACTGGAGGGATAAACAGGGTTGGAGACAAAAAGTAGGGGAGATGTTATGGCATTCACAAGAGCAGCTTCACCTCCCACTATGTATCAGATTACTCTGCAAACACTGCTCACTTAACTACGTTTTTTTTCCCCCCAGATTAATTAATTTCTATGTGACTTTGGAGCTCCATGACCAAGAACTGACAAATGGCTCAAACCAGGAAACCGCTGCACTAGGGACAATTGGAAGTCTCGCTTTTTGTCTATTTAAGAATGATCAAAGGTGAGTGAAATCTGCTTCCTCCCACCCTCAGGACAAAACCAGCCAACAGCCCTCCATCCTGGTCCTTAAAGTCATACACAAATACATGGTTAATGCTTTGGTTTATGCATGGTTTATACTGAACAGCCACTGCAGACTTTCACTACTGACTAATGACCCTCCCAGCCCCTCCTGTGACAACACACAGCAAGACCTGGCCAAGAGACAGCATTGCAGGACAAAGTACCCTCCAGTTTGCAGGCAGCACCCCAGATCTGCCCACCGAGTGTGAACTTTATTGCTCCCACCACACACAGAGGGCAGAGCTACTTCAGCATGCCCAAGAAGTGCAGGAATTAATTTCAGGAGCTCATGCTCCAAGAGCTCTGCATTTCAGGCAGAGCAAATCCTGGCACTGACATAGGCACATGGAAAGTGAGCAAAAAGCCACCCGTTTCCCACCCCTGACTGCTGAGCTGGAGGATAGTGAACAAAAAAAACCTCACTCAGTTACTTATTTCTGTACCAAGTAATCCGAAATAAGGGCCCAAAATAAACATGTGTGGGGAAGGTACTTTTGTTTAGAGCATCGAAACAGTTTAGAACTCCCCCCTCCCGCCCTCCGCGATCGAGGGATCCCTTCCGCAAGACCCGCTCACTTTTCTTAAAAAGGATTTTGATCCTCTCCCTTTTGCCGGCGATATTGCTCAGCGCCACCTGCACCTTCACGAGCTCGTCCGCCACCTGCAGACACACAGAGGGAGGGGCCGGGGCTGTCAGGCCCCGCCGGGCCGCGGCACCTCAGGCCTCACCGGGCTGCACCAGACGGCCCCCGGCCGCTCTCCGCAGCTCCCCCCCGCACCTTCCGCGGCCCGCAGCCCTCGCCGCTGAGGCCGATGCGCTGCTCCAGCTCCTCCAGCCGCCACTGCAACCGCCGCAGCTCCGCAGCGCCCGCCGCCATCTTCGTGCCGGGCGGAAGCAGCCGCGCCTCACTTCCGGCGCGCCCCGGCGGTTGCCATGGCAGCACGTTGCTAAGGCCCGCGGTTGCCATGGAGACGGGAGGGAAGGCCGCGTCTGGCGGAGCGCGGCGCCTCTCAGAGGATGCGGGGCGGTCGATGGCGATTTGCACTGCAGAGGGAGGCGTGCAGCCCTCCCGCCGCCTGGGAGGGTAGTCGATGGCCGCTTCATTCCGGCGTGATCCTCCAGGAAAGAGGCGCTTGGATGTATTAAAAGGAATTGACATAGCGATCCGTGTGGATGCAGGCCCTTTGAAATCCGGGAGGCTGCCGCCGGCTTTCCCCCAGGCCTCTGTCTGCCCGCGTTCACCTTTCTATTATCGACTGCCACAGGTGACACTCGCGAAGAAGAGAAGCACTAATGAATTGCGCAGCCAACCCCAGCCACACAGGTGCCTTCAGCTAGCACTCTCAATTACAAGGATTTCTGACAGGGATTAAATGAATTAATAGTAGCAGCATCTGCGACAGAAAAAGTTGAGAGAGTTTCCCAACTGCAGAGCAGAAGTATCCTAGGATGCACCGGGAAGACTGTAGCCAGCAGTCAGGGAGGTGATCCTGCCCCTCAACTCAGTCCTGGTGAGGGCACATCTGGAGTGCTGTGTCCCTTTCGGGACTCCTCAGCACAAGAAAAGCAAGGAGCTACTGAAGAGGGTCCAGTGAAAGCCACAAAGATGATTTGGGGTCTGGAGCATCTGACTTCTGAGGAGAGACTGGGGCCCTGTTCAGTCCGGAGAAAAGACTGAGTGGGATTTTATTAATGCATTTAGTATATCAAAGGCAGATATCAGAGGGGATGGTGCCAGACTCTTTTCAGTGGTGTCTTGTTACAGGATGAGAAACAATGGCCCTAAGCTAAAACAGAAGGAAAAACTTCTTTATGTTGATGGTGGCAAAGCAGCTGCCTAAGGAGATGGTAGAGTCTCCCTCTCTGGAGACATTCCAACCCCACCTGGACATGTTCCTGTGTCACTTGCTCTAGGTGACCCTGCCTGGGCAGGGAGGTTGGACTGTGTGATCTCCAGGGATCTCTTCCAGCCCTGATGATTCTGTGATTCTGCGAATTTTCAAAGCATCTTCTGAGGTCATTCTCTGTATTCCAGGGTGCAGCCTGCCACTGCCTCGTCATGAACAAATGACTTCAGCAGTGCCAGGATGAACATGGGCCTGGGTATTGCACTGCTGTAGCCCAGGCACCAGGGAACACCAAGTCAAGGTTCCAGGCCACTCTTCAGAGTGGCTAATAGCAGGTACTTTGCTAGCATTGCTAGTAATGTGGGCTGGATGGCTTTGGGGAATGCTCCCATTGCCCTTTGCTGAAAGCTAAACCCACTGTGCCCGGACAAATCGTTGTCCTTACAGGTATGCTCCTACTGAGCATTGTACAGGCCTACGAGGATGCAGGAGGGAGCTGTGGGGTGGCCCAGTGCCCCAGCAGCCCTTGTGCCCCCCCATATCACCTGCAGGAGCTGTGCAGAGCACTCAGACTGCAGGAGAAGGCTGAGGCTCCATGTGTGCTGCCTCTTCTTCCCAGAGATCGATAACCGGGATCTTCAGAGGGGAAGAGCTGAGCTTTGTTCCACAAAGGCAACAAACAGAAACGGCTTCATTAGCAGAAGCACCTGGGGGCTGCAGGGGAGGGCCAGGGGCTGTGCACACAGCGATAGCCTGTGCTTAGAGGGTATCAGCTCTACCACGGCCTGGGCCCAGCATGGTGGACAATGCCCCAAACACACAAATGCCTGAGGGTCCCAGACCACCCAGTACCCTGAGGTGAGAAACTCAGGCAGTCTTGAGGGGCTTTGGGACTATCCCCATCCACCCTTAAGAGTCCCATCCAGTTTGCAAGCCTTGGAACAGAGTGCAGCTACAGCACTGATTGCTCACAGTCCAGCACACAGGGTCTGTTCCCTGCTCCTTGGGAATGAGAGCAGGCCTTTGACCACATCCCCATCCCTGGAGCCCGCAGGGACACACTGATTCAACCACTTGCTCCCCAGCCCAGTGCTGAAGCTGGATCCAGTGCTCCATCATCCTCCACGTCCCCTCATCCTCCACCTTCTCCCTTCTGCTCAATTACAGTCCCTGCAGGACATGGGGAAGCAGGCATCAATCACGGTTGGTTACTCAGGTGACAGCAGCTGTGTCCCCAAGCTCCCCAGGGAGCATGGAAACACACATCACCCTCTGAGCCTGGTAATGAGTGGGGACGCGGGCCTGCATGTGCCCTGCCGGCTCCCTGGGGCTGCGGTGCTCGATGAGCTGTGGCCAGCACTTCACAGCAGTGCAAAGGGACACAAGACCCCAATTACAGCTGCATCAATCCCACTCCAGCTCTGCCTGGTACGCTCACAAACAACCCCCACACACGTACACACGCCTCTCTTGTTCATGAACCTTCGCCCATCCCTGGTGGCCAGACCCCCAGTCCTCTGCAGGGGTTCTGTGTCACCCCAATGCCCTCGACACGTTTCCTGCGTGACACCCTCACCCCTCGTGTCTCCCTCGTGTCCCGAGGCTGGGTCCGGGGCGGGCAGCATTGCTACAGCACCCTGGACAGCGACATCGCTCCCCGGATGGGCCTGGGGGTCTGCGCTGGCGGTGTCCTCTTGCCCTGGGAATCCGCGCTGGGGATGTCGGCGGGAGTCTGGGTTGGAGCTGCCCCCAAAGGACCGGGGCTGTTCCCGGAGTATTGGGGAGTGTCCTCGAGGGGCTGGGTTGGGGTTGTCCCCAGGAAGCTCAGGGTGTCCCCAGGGGTCTGAGTCTGGCCTCAGGGGGGGACTCTCAACCAGGAGTTTCTGCCCCCTTGGGTGCCAGGGACCAGTCTTCGTGGTTGCCTGTGGCCGGAGTGTCTGTCCCCACGGGGGTCCCCTGTGCCTCTTCAAATGTACAGGTGGCTGCACAAGCGTGGAAGTCCATGTGTGAGTATTTGAGTGTGCTGGTCTGAGCGTACATGCCACTGAGTTTGTACGAGGGTGCACAAACGACCACACACATTCGTGGGAACCTCCCAGCTCTACCATGGTCACCTGTGTCTGCTGTGGGCACTGCTCGGATACCAGGCTGGCGCAGCACTACTGGCATCTCGCCACGTGCAACCTCACAGCCCTATGGACACGGTCTCAGTGGCTCCAGTGTCATGTTTCCTTCCCTGGCACAGGGCAGCCTAATGGGATCCCCACCTATGGGTGAACTGCCACTGGGGGCTCATGGGGGGCACAGCTGGAGTTGGTCTGATCCAGCCCATGTCTGAGAGCTCTGGTGGGTGTAGGGCACTTGCTTGCAACTTGGAGATCTCCGCAACTGAGCTGGAGGTAAGCATGAGGTGGGCTGTGAAACCTCAAGCACTGCAGCTGTTACCCCAAGGTATCACGGACTTTCGGGGTGTCCTGCACCCCCAGACTGGGCGCAGGAGCTCGGCGGGTGGCACCACGCCCTGCACACCACCCTCAGCACGGGTTTGGTTCAGGAGATCGTTTCATTTAATAGATACACGGAGTCGCGCGGCTGCGGAGGGAGTGTGGGGAACAGGCCGGCGCTGGCGAGCCCCCCACGCTGAGGTAGAGGTGAGTGTCGCTCCACGCTCACCTGCTTTGGCACCCTGGAGCACACGCAGGAGGAGGAGGCGCCTGCCCAGCCCCAACGAGGTAGTTCGGAGTGCCCTCTGTCTCCCTGTCACCCATGTGGGGCACCCAGGCAGTCTTTGGTGGTGGGGAGGCTCTGCTGGACAACCCTGCCCTCCCTCCACCAAAAAGCCCCACCCCGACATTAACCCCTAACCCCAGCCCCACCCCAATAAGCTCCACCCCCACCATTCCCACCAATATCCCCATTATTTGCCCCCCCCAGGGTGATCCCCCTGAGCTGAGGACCTGGGGGGCTGAGATGCCACCACCCTGGGGGTGTCTCAGGGCAGGGGCAGCAAGCCCAGGCAGCACAGGAGGGCTGGGTAGGGGTGTCTGCAGTGGGTAGGGGGTGCAGTATATATATAGGGGCTGCAGTGTATAGGGGCTACGATTATTAGGGGCTGCAGAGTATGGTGCCTGCAGTGTTTGCATGGAGGGTGTGTATGGAGAGGCCATGTGGGCATCAAGGGTGAGTGCAGGCGATTCAGTGTATGCACTGAGGCGTGTACAGGGGCAGTAGTGCGTGCATTGATGTGGGTTAGGGGCTGCAGGATGTAGGGGATGCAGCATGCAGGTCCTGGGGGTCCCCAGGCATCAGGGCAGCAGGAGATGTATAGGAGGGTTACCTGGGAGCGTGCTTTGGGAAGGAACGTATGCGTGTGTGTGTGTGTGTGAGAGAGGGCACGCGTGGGGATGAAGGGACAAAAGGGCCAGCGCGGGTGTTCACAGCCTTGCATGGACGCAGCTCAGTATTGCAGCAAGAGGCACCTTTGTCCCACCGTGGTGGCCCAGCTGGGTCCCACAGCTCAGCTCCCCAGACTCTGGGCACCCTCAGCTGCTTTCAGGGAGCCTGCTTTATGGCGAGGCGCTACCGGGAGTGTGGCTTTGAGAGGAGGCTGGGAGCAGGGGGTTTGGGGCAGGCATGGGGTTTGGACGCATCTGGGCACTCCCTCCACCAGGTGCCAGGGTGGCTGAGGGCCGGCGGGCGAACAGGACACCTGGGGGACAAGAACAAGCAGGTTAGGGCAAACCCAGGGTTGAAGAGGATCGTGGCCCAGCATCCAAGCTGGGGAGTGTGGGACCAAAACTCATGGGAGCTTCAAGCCCCTCTTTTCACCTGTGGTGTCTCCCCTCCCCCAGGCATCCTTGCCTGTGTGGTGCAGCCGGTAGGGTGGCCCAGAGCCCATTTGGCTGGCAGCCCCACATGATGCTTAGCCCTGACCTTTCCAGCTCATTAAATATTTAAGTTCTGAAGGCAAAGCCATCGATTTTAATTGTGGGGTGTCTCAGCAGGACACGCATGGATCTAGGGGGCACGGGATGGGCTGCTTAGCGAAGCTGGTGCACACTGGCACCCCAAAGGATCCTCTGCTCCAGCAAAGCACCCCAACATCTTTCCCTGCACCATGCTCTGCAATCAGCCGAGTCCCACACCCAGCCAGAGATCCTCTGGGCACACAAGCACTGGGGTGGCCCCAAATCCAAGCCCTGCCTTTGGGACCTTGGGATGTGGTATGACCCAAGGTGCAGGGTCCCTTCTCAGCCAGAGTCTGTCCATCTGTCCATCTATTCAACTTTAGCCATTTATTGCTAGCACCTGCTTTGGGCCAACTTCCATCCTTGTCAACCCCCTCCTTCTCCTGCCCCCTCTCCCCAAGCCCTGCCACTTCATTACGATGGATTTTATAGTAAAGACATCAGATTGAAGGAAGGACTTGCTGGCCAGGCAGTGGCTATAAGTTATTGGATTTCCCGGCCGCAATTACACGGGCCAAGCGGCCCTTCTATTTACCTGTGTAGACAACTCCATTTATTTCTATTGACATGTTGATACTGCTAATGCTGTTGGTGGACAGGTTCAATGCGGTCTCCTGTCTGTCATCTGGGGAAAGGAAATACCAATATGAGTGTTAAGCAAAAGAGAAACAAGAACCTGTCCGAGACAGATAAGCTGGGACTCAGTCCCTCTGGGCATCCACACTCCTCTCCAGTTGCTGCTGCTGCTCCCACCTCGGATGCCAGGGAAAGAGACAACCAAGGCTGAGGTGTTTCATCTCGTTACCTCGGTTGGAGATCTTGATGTTCATGGGGAACTGGGAGGCCATGGCCAGGAGGTTGTGCTGAAGTGCGTGTTGCACCAGCCGCTGCTGCTCCTCGGCTGTCAGGGCCACCTTTTTCTCTGGGGGCTCCCCTGTCTCCAGCTTCTCCCGCAGCTGCTCCAGTACCACTGCCTGTGAGGCAGCTGCTGCTTGGGCTGCTGTGAGATGGTGGCCGGCCAGTCCCACCGGGATAGCGATGCGCCCTGGCACTGATGCTGCCAGCATTCCGTCCTCTGCAATGACCAAGAGAGCTCAGCCGGTCCCTCATCACCACTCCACCTCACCCAGAGGTGCCAACTCCACCCCAACAGCAATGGGGCAGGGCAGGCCACCACTCCCAACATCTGGGCTTGGTCCTTGTCCAAAGCCAGGGAAAATACACTTGTTCACTCAATGAAAGAGACTAAAAGAACAACATTGCTCCTATTTTCCCCAAGCAAAATGGGCAAGAGCAGACAGGGAACATCCCTGCTGCTAGAGCAGTGTCCATCCCTGGGAAGAGATAGTCATTGCCAGGCAGATGGAATCCTTACCCACCTTTCTTAACACTGTGCACTTGGCTGAGCTGGCCACAGCTGTGTGTGGAGATGCTAAGAGCTGGCAGAGGCATTTTGGGGGTGCCCAGCAGGGTTGGGGTGCTGGCTGGCGAGTAGTTGAAGAGTGCAGTGCCGAAAGTCTGCCTCCGCCCCTCCCGACGGTTGCTGTCGATGGCAGCTTGGAGCTCTCCGGGAGAGCTGAGCGCCCGCTTCTCACATTCGTAGGGATACAGGTACTTCATGTATCTGCACGGGGAGAGAGCCAAGGGAAATCCACGGTCATGCATCTCCCAGCCAGTGCTGTGCTGAGCAAAGAGCCCTTGGAAGGAGCAGAGCCCTCCATCCACTTTTGTGGTATCCCATGTCAGACCCCATGCAGGGCTCTGGGACACCTTAGCCAGCAGGTGCCCCAGGGCAGGTGTCACCACCCTAGGGCAGGTGCCACCACGCTGCCAGGCACTCACTGTGTGCGGAGGGTGAAGGCAGCGCTGGTGATGGAGGTAGGTAGGTTGAGGCCCTTGGTGATCTCCCGCCAAATCTTCTTGTTGATGACTTCGACCAGGCCACCCTTGTCTGTCACCAGCTGGTACAGTGTGTACAGGTCCAGCACTTGCTTGGCCATGATGGGGATGCGGTTCACTGGCGTCCCTTCCACAGGCACACAGAAAATAGAAGAGGGTGTGGGGGGCTGCCCACAGGGGCCCTTTGTACCTGGGAGCACAGCCCCCACCCTCTCCCCAGCTGCCACTGCAGGTACTCACAACGGGAAGCACATCTCTCCATGCCCAGGTGAACACTCATGGGCACCTGGGGTGCAGACAGGACCCCAGGGTGCCTGGCACTGTGCCAAAAAAGCAGGGGAGACCCCAGCATGCTGGCAGAGGGTCAGTCACCTTTGATGGAGCTGTCAGTCGGCTGGGTATGCTCTTATGTGGGATGGGCACAGTACCTGGAGTCACAGTGGGATGGGCAAAGTACCTCCTCCAACCTTAGATAAGGTTGTCTCTCCACAATTCTCAGAGCTATCTGTACAGCACCAATCTAACAAATCTCTCAGAGCATCCTAGAATGACTTGCTCTGTAATGCTCTTTCAAAACCTCATAAAGAGAGACTTCATCTACACTTTAGAGACCCATCCTATAACCTTTCTGAAGAGGGATGACCCCCACGACCCTTCTGGGAGGACCATTTCTCTATGGAGAGGTTTTCTCTTCCAGCTCCACTCTTCCAAAGAGTTTCTGGAAAACCTCTTGACTCTACAGATGGCCCCAGTAGTTTCCTCTGCTTAAAGGACTTTAGTGCCCTGCTTCAATAAACCTGACCCCAAATCCTCTTCAACTGCTCTCAGCAGAGACCCTGATCCCTGGTGCCCCAGCATCACCCTTTCTCTATGAGGCTAAGAGGCAAGGGAACATGGGTTCACCAGGGTTCTGTGAGCCCAGTATAAATCAGCATGGTCTCCACAGCCACCAAGCCTGGCTAAAAACCCCTCCCCACTTTCTCTGCACCCCCAAATAACCCAATAGCCTTGCTGTGCTCCATGCCTCCTTGGGATGATGGTCTGAGCATTCACTGGAAGCTGGGCAGAGGAGGGACAAGCATCACATCCTATCCCACCCCGTCCCATCCTGTGCCATTCCACCCCGTATTTATTCCTCCTGCGAGGTGGCAGGGCACAGGCAGTATTGGAAACCCATCCATTTGGCCGAGGGAGGCTGTCATGACTGCGCTTTGCCCCTCAAACGAAGCCGTCATTCACCGCCATCCTCCAGCATCCCTAATTTATGGCCCTGATATTGGCTTGGCTTCTTCACATAAGCCTGAAAAATGAGCTCTTTTTATTCTTTTACTGAGTTCATTTAACTCTTTTTTTTTTTTTTTTTTCTTTTCTGTGTGTGTGTGTCTGTGTTGTTCACCAGGTTGGGAAGGGGGAGAAGAGTTTATCCTCCTGGGAGAAAGGCAGAGATATCGACTTGACATCTGCTGTCGGTAGCTCACCTGCCCTGCTCGGGGCTGCTGGCAAAAGACCCATCACCTCGGGGGGCCCAGTTTGAGGGCTCTCCTTCACCCCCAATGCCAACGAATTTGCAGGGTCCTAGCCCTCAGTCAATGGTCCATGGATTTCTTTTCTCTTCTCCCCTCTCCAGCCTTGGTGGCTTATGAAAGTGCCTCACCATTAATCTCAGGGCTGTGTGAGGTGCATGGCTGATGCCTGTCCCACTGACAAAGGCACCTGTCTGCATCCCCACAGAGTGATGGCCCCAGCCCCAGCCAGGGCCAAGGGCACAAAAGCCCAGGGAGGTGATACAGTCATTGTGGTGCTGCAATTAGCGCCTTGATTGATTAATAGCCCTGTGCTATCAGCAGGGCACTCAGCTTGGTGCTGAAATATAAAGGGGGGGCCTGCAGATCCCAGTAAGCAAATGCAGGAATAGCCCCCTTCTGTCCCTGTCTTTGAGGTGCCTCAGAAGCTGGGGCATGGCCATGAGCTGCCTCATTGCCTGTATCCTGTGTCCGATGGTGGTGGTGGTACCGCCTCCAGGAGCCACCAGGGCCAGCTGTGCCTTTGTGCCATGGGCTGGCCTCAGAGGGTCTGCCTCACAACACATTTTTCAGCCCTACAAATTTTCCACTCTTCTGCTAAATGTCAGTGCTGATAACTGTCCTGACAGACAGTAGGGGAGACAAAGTCCCTTCCAGCAGGGCTCACCCTGTGGATATCAATCCCTCCTGGAGACCTTGGGGACATAGCCTGGGTGTCACAGTCCCCTGCCTATGCACCTCTGGGTGCCTCAGCTGCGTCTGCAGTGGTTCTTGGGTATTGTTTCTTAGCCAGCTCTTGAGGAACCCTGAGACGCTGTCCTTGTACCTCAGCCCTTCTGTCCACTTTCTCTTTGGTACCCCAGCCCAAAATCCCTGTCTCCTCCAACAGGTTCATGCACACCTGCACGTGTGCATTCACACCCCGCCTGCCCTCCCCAGAGGGATAGCACCCACTTGGAGAAGAGGCAGGACCGAAGGGATGGAGGGCACAGGAGTGGGACATCCAGACACAGAGGGATGTGCAGCAGTATTGTCAGGGAAGCATTAGGCTCGCTCCCTCCCTCCTCCCCACACCAGCAGGCACTTACTTAATTAGCCCCGGCCCCAATAGCGAGGGAGTTAATTAGCTCTGGAGAGAGAGATAATGAAGCTGCAGAGCAGCCCATGAATCTTGTGGCTGATGGATGCTGGGGGGCTGAGGCAGTGCTGATGCTCCCACTCACTCCCCACAGCTCTGCACCAGGGCTAGGGGACACCCATAAGGCAGCACCGAGCCCATCCACAGCCTACAGCTGGCCCCAGTGTGAGCCCTATGGCCGTACCAGCCACTCACCACACACCCCTGAGTGCAACAAGTTTGTGGTGTCCCAGCCCAACCCAAAAGTCAATCTCTGCAGCTCCACAGCCAGGTGGGGACCCTCACCCTTCCAATTGGCAGGGCAGGCGGGTGACTGCCCCTCTCTGCCCTCCCTCACCCCTTGCACAGCCAGTCCCAAAGCTCCCGCACCCCCCTCAGCCTTTCCCCGTTAATTAGCTCGGCATTAACCTCTGCCTGGGGTTTACTGGCTATCGAGCGACTTGTTCATTAATCCACACACCAGCAAAAGGCTCTAATTAATACGGCCGGCCACACGCCCGCGCTCGGCAACTTTTAATTGTCGCAGGCCCGGCCGGGGAGGGCGAAGGTTAAAGCATTTATCGAGTCCCCGCGAGCCGCTCGGCTCCCCATGCCGATAGCAAAGATTTCCAATGAGGATGGGTTTGGCTGGCGAGCCCTTAACCCCTGGGTGCCCGGCGCTGCCTGGATTGCTGGCCCCGCTCCAGCAAGCCGCAGGCATCCCTGAGAGGTGCCGATGGTGGCATCCTCACCAGGCACTAACAGGGAGCCCTAATGGGCATTGCCAAGGGCATTCCCACCACGCATCCCTAAAACGTCCTGAAAACTGCTAATAGGCATCATTAAGGGGTGTTGCTAATGCTTGTCCACCAATGGATATGTTAATGGACATCCCCACCAGGTGTTTCTAGCGGGCATCCCTGCTGGGCATCGCTAATGGGCACGGGGTATCGGCAGGCATCGACAGCTGCCGCAGCTTGGGGTCGGGGGGGGGGGGCAGGGGGAGCATGCCTGAGGGTTTTGCAGAGCCGTGGAGCAGCTCAGAACCTGAGAACAACATACCGTGAGCCCCCCCACCAGCAGCCGAGGCAGGGGTGGCAGTGACACCCACCCCAGCCACCCACCTTTACCTCTCTTCTGCATGAAGCCAAAGAGGTCATCCAGGAACTCCTTGCGTTTCGGGTCCTCATCCAGTTCATAGAGCTGGAGACAGGAGACAGAGAGGGGTCAGTGCTTCCAGCACATGCAGGTGAGAATGGAGAGGGGAGCAGTGCCTGGGGCGAAACACTGCCTGTGCCAGACCCTGGCATCACCTCTGGCCCCACCTGCCTGCTCTGCTATCAACAAGAGGCTCTCTGTGCACCACTAACAGAATCCTCTGACACACCCTCCGCCTGCGTGGTCTCTCCCCGTGCCTGGGGTCTGGCATGGGGCTCCCCACAGACCACTGACTACTTCGAATCTTTGCTGCAGAAATGCTGAGTCTGTGCCTCAGTTTGTCCTGCCCCTCGCCCTCTTAGGTGCAAGAATCACAGCCCAGTGGCATCAGCAAACCCCAAGCCCCAGACAGGACCCCAGGATCGCAATGCTCAGCTCTGCTCTGGCACTGCCGAGTGCTAGTGGTCCCCGAGTCCCACCATGGGATCAGCGTCCTCCTCAGCCCTCATCCCCCACAGGGACACAGGCCCACCCGAACAGTGCGGGCTGATCCCATCCTGGGGAAGGAAAAGTTGGCTTGACCATGGCACTGGGCACCATCGAGGGAACTGCAAGTGCTGGGGCTGCCGTGTGCACAGGATTGCACAAACACAAACGTGGCAATGAGGATACTTCTGTGTGCTGGGTGGTCTGGACACACGGACACAGCCTGAGGGACAGCACTGGGGGGGTGAGTGCAGCCCCTACAGCAGGGACACGAAGTGCCAGCTCCGTGCGAAAGTCCAGGCTCGCCTGATTCCAGCACAGCGCCTGAGTGACCATGACAAATTGGAGCCTGCCAGATCGATGGCCCAGCAGTAAAAGTCAGAGCACATGAAGGAAAAATTAGCACCAATCGAAGACACTATAGACACCAATTCCTCCCAGCAAGCCCGGCAAGAATTTAAAGCCATTGAAAAGAAACAAAACTCAGCAGTCCAGAATGGATTTCCAAAACATATACAAAGAAATGCAAGCTGGAAAACAAAGTCAGGCACAAAATAGAGTCGTTTAAAACACAATTGTGCTGGGAAAGGCCGTTAAAAACCAATAGAAATGGAGCACACCCCCACTCCACACAGAACATCATTCACCAGAGAGATAAAGGGAGCTGCGCTTAAGGGTCGTCAGACTACAGGGACAGGGGGATGTGGGGATGGGGGGTGGATGCCATGGGGACACATGAATGCAGCGATATGGGAATGTAGGAATGTGGGTTGTGGGACTCAGGGAACGCAGAGGTAGGGTGATGCAGGGACGCAATGGGGACACATGAATACAGGGACATGGGAATGTAGGGATGGCAGAATGTGGGCACCTACAGGGATGTGAGGATGCTTCTACAGACCCCATCACTGAACACACACACCTAACACAGTCCCTTGTCTAACTCAGGTGCCAGCTGTCTGTCCCTTGTCAGAGACAGAACGGTGCTAACTGCCTGTCCCTAGCTTCGTCTCGGGTACAACTACCAGACTCATACCATACCCACAGGTGATGAACGCCTGGCTCCATGCAGCTCCTCCTTTGCTGCTTCCCTTCTCTCTGGATCCCACTTACCTATCACCTCCTTGCTGCTGTGTGCTCTTGGATAGCCCCGGGTGCCAGTACCGTGTCCCTCTCCGCTACAGTGTTCCCTGCCTTGCTCTGTGCACCATCCCCAACGTCTGCTCTTTTCCAGGAGGTCCCTGAGCCATTGATTACAGTAACTAGGTCAGGCTCTGAGCAGAGCTCCAGGAAGCTGCTTTGATTTCTGCCCCAGGAAGGCTGTCAGCCAAGCTTTGCCTGCATTTCCCTGCCTGTCCCTGCCTCTGGAAGGCCTCCACACCAAGCGCTTTGACATCCCGTGACATCTGGCTTCTCAAGGCAGGGGCAAATCCCCAAAACTGGCAACTACCACTCTTCCCGCTGCAAGGTTACCTTCCCGAGGGGTTACCCATGGATGGACTTCAGCACCCACACACCTCTGCCCTGGGTGCCACCCGTGTTTCTCTTCCCATAGATGCAAGCAGATCTCACTCAGACTGCTACTGACTCCAGCCCCCAAAACAGGTGTGACCTCCAAGGGCCAGGTTCTATTTTTCCACTGTTTATTAACCTCTAACCTTTTATCTGTGGGGCACTGAGATGCAAAAACACATTACATCAAACAGGGAGCAAAGGTCAGCTTTTAAGTGGAGATGAGAGCAGAGCTGAGTAACTGGGGACAAGCTGGCACAGCCCTTGGGTACGCCTGGGATGCACGGGGTGTTCCATGAGATTTGGGGATGCTCAGGTTGAAGAAGAGGTCTCCCAGGCACACACAGTCGCTGTGCAGGGACACATGCGTCACCTGGGTGTACATAACCCCACACGGACTGCCACTATCCCACGTGGGGGTGCACAAGCCCATGTGAGCATATACAACCCTACTCAGGCATGCACAACTACGCCTGGGCTTGTGTGCACAAGTGTGCACGGACTTGTGTGGGTCCACTCAACCCCACATGAGTGTGCACACTCGTGGGCATTGCACATCTCCACACAAGCACAAGGCAGAACCCTGCACAGGGACACAGATCTCCCCTAGTGCCACACAAAAGGTGGAATGGGCAATCCTGCACAACCTTGTGTTGGTGTGTGCAGCCCCACAGGGGCACGCAGAACATCGCAGGAGTGTGCACAAGCCTGTGATGCACATGCACACACAATCCACATGGGCACAAATCCCTACACAGCCACGTCTGGAAGTGAACAGCCTCCTACAGGCATGTACAGCAGTCTGGTGTGTGCCCAGACTTCCATAGACACACACCAGACTGCAGGAGCATCCACAACTCCATACATACATCACGGGCACGCACTCCAAATGTGCACACACAACCCCAGATGGAACATGCACATTGCTGTATGTGCACCCACCACCCAAGACTGGAACACACACCACCAGACAGGCATTCACAACCCCATATATACATGCACAACTCTGGAGCAGCACGTACGACCCCAGAACAGAACACACAACTCTAGCCAGGCATGCACAACCCTAGAGAGGCACACACAAATCCCAGTTAGGCATGCACAGCCCCAAATGGGCAAAGAGAGCCCCATACATGCGTGTACAACCCCAGACAGACATGCACAACCCCATATATGCACACACAAATCCTGTATGTGCATCCACAACCCCAGATGGGCACACAGAGCCCAGAACAGGAATACAGAACTCCAGAAAGAGATGTACTGTCCCACACATGCACACACAACCCCAGACAGGTACGCCACATGGATGGGCACTCCTGACCCTGCAGGGCACGTGTGTCCCAAGAGCATCCCCCCGCCATGTGCCTTGCAGCAGTGGTCTGAGCCTTGCCCAGGGACAGTTGTGCAACACAACCCGCGGCTCCTGCTTGCGGTGACCTATGAGCAAGGACCCTTTTAATCGTGTTTGTATTGATATAATTAGTAACTCATTTAACGCCATCGATGTAACTATATTCCTCTATAAACGGAAGTATTAAACTGTCAAGCCCCAGGATCGATATCCCGGTGGTGTGCAGTACAGCCCTGCTCTGCCGACCTCGGGGACCCACCCATGCTTGGCCACCCCACTAGCCTTGGAACCCCAGCAGCACCCCACCTCCACCTGGCACTGCTGGCCTGGGTGCTTGTGCTGGACTAGTTCAGTCTGTCCTCATTCCACATCCCACACTGGGTGCAGCTCTGGGACCTGCTCCCTCCTGTCATCCCATTGCCATGGCGACGTCTATATTCCTTAAGGGATGGGGATAACGGTGCTTGTCAGGCAGGTTAAAGGTCAGCGGGTCGAACATGGTTTATTAACAGGACCTGAATAGACCTTGGGCTTCTTTCTCCTCCTCCTTCTCCCCACGATTAAGCAACATTGTTAGCACCACTCATTCACCAAGGAGATGACTTTCCTGGAGCCAGGAGGGCTTCTAGAGATGAAGCCTGGGACCCTGAGATCCCTTAGTCTAGCTGACACCCTAGACAGCTAGGAGGTCAGAGGAAGGATGTGACAAAGTGCCAAGCCACCCCCCAGGCACTTCAGCTTGCCCCTTCCTGGTGAGTCCCCACTCAGTCCCCCCTGGACCCTGCTGCCAAAGGAAGCAATCCCAGTGGGACCTCCACAGTCCCCGCTCAGCTGCCACCTCCTGCTGGCAGCAAGGGCTCAGATAGGCAGCCAGGATTTAATCCACTTAATATGAGCTGTATCGATCCTGGATCCTGCTCAGCTCCCCCCCACCATGCAAACCCCCCAACCCTGAGCTGCTTAATATCCACCACATTGATTAGCCACACTGCTAATTTTTCCATCTGGCCACTGTTCACGCAGCGCACCCAGGTAATGCTCACCTCCCTGCACCCCCCAGCCACACACCACGGGTGGCTGACTGCTGATGTACTGTTTTGGAGTCACTGCACCTCTCCAGAGCTCGACTGTTGCCTCTGAGATCCTTCCCAAGGAAGATGGTTCCAGCACAATCAGGCACCCAGACACTGGTGTTGTCCCTGGGCGCTGCTGGCATGCCTCAGTTTACCCTGCAGGTAACCGCAGGATCTGGCCATTCCCAGTTGAGGCACAGCCCTGAGCACGCTGGGGTTCAGGAGCCCCAACGGTATCCACAGTTAAGAGTCTTCCTTTCTATGGGGCACACATAACGAACTAAGAGTTTGCAGGTCCCTCCCCGCCCATCCCCATTGCCAGAGCTGGGGGGCAGTTCACTCCCCGCCAGGCACGAACCACCCCCTGACCTTGCAAGCCACCACTCGCCTCTTCCACCAGTTGTTAATAAGTTAATGGTTACGGGACAGCTTTGCCGGGACGGCCGGCTGCATTCGAAGGCAGTGCTGGCTCCTGGGGGGACACTGCTCCCCGACCCCACAGCCCTGAGGGGTGCGGGGTGCTCACTCATCCCAAAACCACCAACGTCAGCAGCCACCCCACTAGCGTGGCCGGACATCTCTGTTTGGGGACCTCTCCCAGCCCTGTGGTTCCCCCTCAAAGCCTTTCATCATGCTTAATATTTAACGGCGCTTTATAGAGCAGGCAGGTTTAATCAGCGCTGATAATGCGGCAGATCCGGCAGGTCATTAAAACCCCCCTTCCCGCCGCAGCCGCTCCCGGGAGGGCTGCCTGCTGCAAACATTAACCCGGCCCCGCACAAGGTTTGCTGGCAAGTGCTGGCCTTGGGATGGCAGCCCCCCATCCACAGCCTGGCCCTGGTGCGGCGTGAGGGGCTCACAGGGTCCCCAGCCTCCTGCTTCACACACTCTGCAGGAGGGGAAACTGAGGCAGGGGGTGCTGGCATAGCTTCCCCACAGGCTGCGGCAGAGGAAACAGCCGCCCACGGATGTGTGGTGCCACCATGGGCACCATTCATGGCCCCTTGTCCTGTCTGGGGGCTGTGACACAGGAGAGGCAGCCCTGGCTCCTGGAGAACACACGTCCCCCACGATCAGCCCCGTTACTCGTTCATGGCTGAGCAGGCAGGGAGTCAATGAGCGGATTTGTTCGGGTTAACCTTCCTGACCCACCGGGCTTGCTACACCACTGCCTCCCCCTCCATCCTCGCCTTCCTCTCCATGTTGCCTCCCCCTTCATTCTCGTCCCCCCCCACCCCTGATCCCTCCATGGCTGACTGAAGACGTGGGACACCCTTCCCCTTCAATCCCTTCCTAGCTGACTGCAGCTATGGGACCCTGCCTGTGACCAGCACCACCCCAGGTGTCCCCAAGGGACACACACATGCACCCCCATGGTACTTGCATGGCTGAGCACACAGGGCATGCTCTAGCACACATCGGGGTCTGCGCATGCACACACCTGCTGTGGGGCTGCGTGAATACGGGGTGCACACCTGGGGGGCTGTGTGCATGCCTGGGATGTGCATGGGCTGTTCAATCCCCCTCCCCACCATGCACCTCTGGCCCCACCCTCTTCCTGCAACTTCTGTTAAGGAATAATGTAGAAGGAAAGGCTGGTGGCACCCCCCCAACCACACCCTGTGAAAGCAACCCCAGGCCCTGCCTCAGCCCCTGGAAGAGCTGTGATCCTGAGCAGAAAGAGCATCTGGACCTGGTTCTCACTCATGCCCTCCCACAGACATGGGACATAAGCTCTGGATCCATGATGGAGAACACAGCCTCACCAACAGAGGCATCTCCAGTGGGTGCCCTGTGCCCCAGGGCACAGGTTTCCATGTAGAGTCTGCTCACCCTCTGCACACTCATGCACACTGCACCTTGCTCTGCAAATGCACACACATGTGCATGCCCTCCTTGTGCAGCCTCACCCTGGACAAACAGCCCCACCATGCACTCACACAGCCCCTGTATGTGCTCCCCCTCTGCACAGACCCTGTCCACACTAATGCATCCCTACACACTCTTCACATACACACACAATCCATGCGCACATCCATCCATCCATCCATCCATCCATCCATCCATCCATCCATCCATCCATCCATCTCCCTGAGACCACAGTCCACCACGCCAGATCTGACCTCCCTACTGCAGCCCTGTCCAGCTGGCTGGCAGCACAGGAGATTTACCTCCATTATTAACATAACTAGTGGATTACTGGAGGCCCAAGTTGATGAGAGGGTGCATCCTCCCCAAAGACTCAAATGGCATCTGATTTCAGGGAGGCAGCGGGGAGGGAGCTGGAAGCAGCCTCAGTATGAGCTCCTGACAGTGCATCTCTCCCCTCCACAGCCAGGGTACTGTCACATCCTCAACTAATTTTAACACCTCCTCTTTGGAGCCCCAGCTGGAAGATAGCGTTGTGGCAGCTTCTGAGGCTCTGAGCATCCCACAAGCTCCAGAGGGGCCAGGAAGTGCCCTGGGGGTAGCACTGGGAGTGGGAGACTGGAACCATCAGGACTGCTCAGTACTGTGGGCTGGGAAACAGGTTGCCTTGGAGAGGACTTAGCCCTCAAATCCTGCTACAAGCACCATGGGTCCATGCAATTCCAACACAGTGATGTGTGTGCACATGCCTAAACACACTGAGACACCACACATGTGCCTGTACATGCACACTGGTGTGTTCGGACTGGTGTGGGCGCCCACACACACACACACACACCTACAGCCATATGGATCCACACACACATTCCAGCACTTCCATGGGCTCATACACACTCTGTACACTCATGTGGATCCATACAGACACACAGGGTCTCCCAAGGATCTCTACACACAGAGGCACTCACGTGGACCCACACACACACCCCCCCATGCTTACAGGTGCATTTATACAGATGCACACAGTCAGGTTGGTCTGTGGGTACACACCCCCCAGAATACCTGTGCTGCCCTTCCAGCCACACTCCAGCAGCCCCCTGGTCCTGTCCTGTGCCCTCTGCTGCTGCTGTGTTGCCAGAGATGTTGGAGCTCCAGGCATTAGCATGCTTACCCTTGCTGCTGATGCCACCTCCCCGCTGCAGGTGGTCCCAGATTAGGGGCACAGCTCTGCTCACAAATTCAGTGGAGAAAAGCCTCCAGGCAGACATGGACTGGGGCAAACACACAGTGTTCACTCTCCCTTCCTTGCCTCTGCAGTGTAACCAGAGACCCTCTAACTTAGCCATGGGAGCCCTTGGTCCTGCACTTAGGTTGAAGATGCATTGATGGTGAGGAGAGGGCTGTGGCATGGAGACCACGACCCTCTCATCCGAGTCCCCCTCTTCAGCCACCTCCATTCTCTGAACACTCCTGCCTCTATTTCCTCCATCCCCAGGAACAGCACCGAGGACAAAGCAATATGGACAGAGATAGGAGGGTGGATACCACAGACCCTTCCACTCAGTTTTGGGATAATCCTCTGTGGCACAAGGAGATCTTTGTCTACAGGGGCGCACACCTCCAGGCTCTGAGATGTGAGTGCACACATTCACAGCTGGCAAACCCTCCCTAAATGCATGTTAAGAACAGGTGGGTGGGTGCAAGAGGCAACTGCTGGCATGAGGGACAGGCAGGGCAGGAGGAACAGCTACTCCAGGGTTAGGCTGAGGACAATGGCAAACAGCTGCTGGCAAAACCAGCCACCTCCAAATTAACCACTGTGGCTACCAGACACCCTGGAGTTCCTAAAGGTCTGGCTGGGGCTCACCCCCTGCAGCTGCTCCTGGGCAGGGAGGAAGGAGCTTCAGAGGATCCTGATCCCCCCAGTCACAGATGGGTGTGAACATGCTGGAGGGGCCCTGGCAGGGAGGGCATTCTCCTGCCAGCAAACATTCCACTAACAGAGAGCTGGATGCAAAGCCCAGATGTTTGAGTCCCTCCTACCCCAGGGATGGAGAAGAAAGCCCCAGGTTCTGGGTGCTGTTCTATCACTTGGAGAAAACCAGCACACCTATCCCCGTATATATGCATGGCTTCCCCAGAGAGAAAGCTGAATTCATGGATCCTGAAATTGAGACCAGAAATGCCAGGCTCTCACCCGTGCCCTCCAACTTAAACATAATGTAGCACCATAGAATTAACACCTGGAGACATCCCAGACCTTAGGGAAGCTGGGACTCATAGCTAATGCATGATCAGACCCCCCTTGGTGCCCCCCACCTCAGGGCTGGGTCTGCCTGACAGCCCTGGGTGTGGAGACCTCCCAGACCTTTGCCCAGGTCTCTACCCATGTGTCCTTATCAATGTACATAAACTGGCGCCGGGGGCTGATGCAAGAGGCAGGGGTGAGGGGGTCTCTCAGCCTCGTAATGTTACAGCAGCCCTCCCAGGCAGAGCAAAGGTCTCACCAGCCCCCCCCCCTCCAAACCAGCGCCTCGGGAAGCACATAAAACTTCAGCATACACGTGGGGTATTTCCCCACACAGTTCCTCCATGCAAAGCAGCATTTGTCCATTAACCCTGTGGGTTCCACCACAACCACCTCGTCCTCTGCTCCCACTTTTAGCACCACTGCTTGTGTGGAAACCTTTTCCTGTCTAGTCCTGCACCAACCTCCCACCCCATCCTCATCAAGGCATCCTCCCCACTGCAGAGAGATGGGGAAGTCTCTCTCTAACCACTTTCTGTCAAACAGCCTAGATTTGGTGATCACTTAGCTCTGCCCCCAGTCTAGGAGGATGAGAGCAGGAACGAGCCCTGAACCCCACCCCGGCAGCTGGCGTGATGGCTTGGGCAAAACCAAGCAGGGACTCCTGGTGAGAAATACAGTTCTGGCCACTACAGGGTCTCTCTCCAGCTTGTAACCTTGTAACCACACTGCCACTGCCCCAGCAGCTTTCCAGCAGACACAAGCTGAATCCCCCCCACCTCCCGCACAACATCACAGCCCAGCCCCTGGGAAACCTCCAAAAGCTGAAGCACAGCCACCCTCCCCACTTAGTCCCTGCAGAGAGTGGAGAACCTGTTTCCCAGGCTGGGTGAGCCACAGCCCTGCAGCCTGGGGAAGACCCGGCAGGGACACGTCCCTCCCATGCAGGGGTACGTCCCCTCCTGCATGATCTCCGGGGAGGACAGGAGTGACAGCCACCCCGCAGACCCCAAAGCAAGCTGGCACTGCAGCTATTCCGAACTGCAGAAGGACATCCCGTTGTTCCCTGGGCTGGCTGGGACACGCCGCGAAGTGGTAAACACAGGTGTGGGTCTCTGGATGAGGGGTCTGTCACTTTTCCAATCAGGGCTGGAAAAACCCAAAGAGAGCAATCAAGGAACGAGCCAGCTCTCACCCTGAGAAGCTGTGGCAGAATTTATCCCGCACCCCAACCTCTCCTGTCATTTCTCTCCCACTATTCACAACATTCCTGCCCTGCACAAGGAGCACGGGCAGCCCCAGACAGGGGCAGGGCAGGAGGCTGAAGGACGAGAAATGCCAGGGATGCTTTCCTAGCCTCCCCGGGAGGGAGGAGCTGCTTCCCACCTCCCGGCTGACCCCAGGAACCGGACAGTCAGCCTTTTTCTGTGCAGCGGGGTGTAATGTAACACTTCCCGGACGAGCTGTTTGGCCTGTGCAAGCTCACCCACCCCGGCCCTCCCCGGGCTGCTTCAAGGCAGTGTCAGGCACTGGCAGCATCTCCGGGCACGGCCGGGAAGCATGTGCTGCCCGTGCCCTGTCTGCACCTGTACCTGCTGCCTTGTAGGCAGGGGGTGAGCCCCGGCTCCCCAGATAACAATGCCTTGAGCAATTTGAAACAGTAGCCTGAAGTTGGGTCCCTGCTGCTGTTCCCTTCATCTCCTGCCAGAACTGGATGAGACCGAAATGCTCTCATCCTCACCCTCAGCAGTGCCGTCCTAAAAAGCCACACAACAGCTGTATGGGGACATCTGTTTTATCCCCTCACCACATCTTCCCTGTCACCCACTGTGCTTCTCTCTCCCCCATAACGAAGCTGAGTGTGTGAGGATCACAAACCTGCTCTGGTGCTGTGCGCTCCATTCCCACACCCTTCCATGGAGAGGCACCCGCTGTGCATACCAGAGCTTGCACAACACGGCTCAGGTGAGATCCACATGCACTAAATACAAGGAGACTTTTTTCCCATCCTTTATACGAGCTGCTGAAAGCCCTTTCCCTGTGCCAGATCTCAGCTGCAAAAGGTTCTCCCTTACGCCCACCAGGAATGAGGGGACAGGCTGTATGTGCTACTCCCTCCAGTACAAGAAATCAGTGAGCTGCGTTGACCAACCACAATATGCCCTGAGCCTTGGAGAGACACACGGGAACTCAGCTCCATGGCTCACCAGCTCCTTGGGGTGACCACACATCAGAGCCCTCGCCCTTTTTCATCTCTGCAAAACCTCCGTGGACAGGGGTCAGCCTGTTTTACCCCATTATGGAAAGCACCAGGAATGGAGCTGGCACAGATCAGGGTGGGCACAGGGAGATGCCTGGACTCTGGACACCCTATTATGATGCACGACCTGCGGACAGGCACAGGGGACACTGAGGAGGTGGGGTCACGAAGCAGGGTTGAAATGGTGTTTGGCAGAAGGGAGATGGGGAGCACATAGGATGATGACGATGCCTATAGGATGGGACAGGGCTTAGGGACAGTGAGGAGCATTCAGGGGGTACCCATTTAGGAGAGGATGAGGTTTGGGGGCAGTAGATGAGTACTGGCGGGGTTTCATTTTAGGGTGGCATCGCAATAATGTCTGGGGTTTAATGGGGACATGGAGAATGTCTGCTTGGGGTGGGTCTGGGCTGGGGCGTGGTGTCGCCCATTTAGGGTGGGACGCAGACAGGGTTTGGGAGCAGTGGGGGACGTAAGAGGTGTCCATTCAGGCAAAGCTGAATGAGGAACCCGTTTGAACCCGAGTTTGGGGACCATGGGGGGACACCGGGGATGCCTGCCCGGAGTAGCCGGTGCCGGGGCAGCAATGCCTCCTTACCTGCTTGAACTGCTCCTCGTAGGTCCATTCGTGGTGCGGGGGCGGCAGTGGGTCGCGAGGCTCCCCTTCTTCCTCCTCCTCTTCCTCCTCCTCGTCGTCCTCCTCCTCCCCCGCAGCGGCTGGCGGCGGGCGCGGGCCAGAGGCCGGGCGGCGGCGGGGAGCGGCGGGCGGCGGCCCGGGGCCGGGGCCGGGCTCCACCGGGGGCCGTCGGGGAGCGCCGTCGGGGCCGCGGGCCAGGCGGGCCGCCTGCTGCCGCTGCAGGCTCTCCATCACCGCCGCCAAGCGCAGCCCCCCCGCCGCCCCCGGGCCCCGCGGCGGGGCGGCCGGCTGCGGGCACAGGGCACGGCCTCAGCGCTGCCGCCGGAGCCGAAGAAGGAGGAGGGAGGGGAGGAAGCATCCCCCACCCCGCCCGCTCTCCCCGCCGCTCCTGGGGGCCTTGCCCAAAAGTTGCCCGCAGAACCGTGGCCGCGCCCGGCGCGGCTCCTGCCGCCGGAGGGGCTGCCTCTCCTGCCGGGACCACCCGGCACCCTGCCCCGCGGGGAAGCCGGCCCGCCAGTACCACATGCCCGCTCCTCCGGGGGACGCGTCCGACCCGGGGAGACTGCTTCCTCCGTCCCGCTGGGAGCCCATGTCTTGCTGGGACCTCAGTTCCACTGGGAACCGCGTCCTACCGAGGACCCCTTCCCTCCCCGGTCCAGCGGAGACATCCGCCCCGACGGGGAAACCTCTCCTACCGAGCCCCCCACCGCCCCGTCTCCGCCGGGGACCCCGTCCCGATCCCGCCGGAGGGTCTCAGTGGGCGCCCCGTCCTCTTGGGACCCCCCTCCCGCTCTCATCGGGGTCCCCGATCCCGCTCCCCGTCCAACGCGGGTGTCCCTACCCCGCTCCCGCCATGCACCCCAGCGTCGCCGGGGCCCCTCCGGCCGCTCCGTCCCTCACCAGGGCAGGTTTGGCCGCCAGGCTGGGGTTTTCCACCATGCCGCCGGCTCCGAGCGCCGCCCGGGGCTCGCCCTGCCGTCCCGGGGGGCACGGCCGGCCGGCTGCTCCGCCCGGTCCCGGCCCCGGCCCGTCGCTCACATGGCGCCGCGCCCGCCGATATTTCTTTTATTCCGCAGCAGATGAGGGTGGGTGGGATTTTTCCCTCTTTTCTTTCTTTCTCTCTTTCTTCCCTTTTTTTTTTTTTTTTTTTTTTTTTTTTTTTTTTTTTTTTTTTTTTTTTTTTTTCTTGCAACAAGTGGCAGTCAGACAGCAACACCCCTCCCCGCTCTCATTTGCTAGCGCACGTCCAGGGAGTCACCCGGGGAGGGCTGGGCTTACGGCAGCCCCGGGGGATCGCCCCGGACTGGCCCGCCGAGAGCCAGCCCGGGGCCGGCCTGCGCGGGGGCCGGGGGCGCAGCGAGAGGGGGCGACCCCCAGTCCGTGTGTGTGTGTGGGTGCTGGACGACAGGAGCGCATGGGGCTGTGTGCAGGCTGTGCACACACAGATGTGTGAGGAGAAGGGAGTGTGAAGGAGGGAAGGGTGTGTGAGGGATCTGCGCACCCGTGCGTGAGAGGGTGCTGCACCCATCGCACACCTTTTAGAGGGTCTGTCTGTGTGTATCGATACCTGTGTGCGCCGGGAGAAGATGTGTGTGTGTTTTCGTTGCCTGTGTGTGCACAGTGGGATGGATGAGCCTCCCCCACACGTGTGTGTGCAGGGTGTCCGAGCACCCCTGTGCCTGTGCACAGTGGGAAAAATGAGTGCATTACACGTGTCTGTATGGGAATCCCCACACACCAACGGGAGTGTGCCCGGTGTTTAAGGTGCGTGTACATCCTGGGGGTGCCTGTGGAGGACGTGTGTCCATCACCTGGAGCAGTAACCGTGTGTGTAACTTCACACGCATGTGTGAAGTCGTGTGCGCTGTCAGAGGGGCTGAGTGCTTGCAGTGTGTGCACACAGATGTGTGTTTGCTTTTGGGGACAATAATAAATGCCCTATGTATGTCCATGGGGAGCCTGGGTGTGTGTGTGTTTCACGTTGTCCTGTTGGTGTGTGCAATCTCTGTTGGGAGGGGTAGGAGGGGCAGGCGTGTGCACACGCGCTTTTTTGGGGCAGGTGGGTGTGTGTGCTCATGCTACCAATCCTTGTGCAGGCGCAAAGGGGTGTTTGGGGCAAGCTGCAAGTGCTGAACCCTGAGCTCCATCCTCGAGGGCTGGGGTATCACGGCAGTGTGACCCATGACCCTCAGCTGGGGACATGGATGGGATCTTTGTGGAAGATGCTGTGGCTGCCTGGCCCCTGACTGGAGGGGTCAGATGTAATGTGGCCTGGATGCCCAAAGAGGCTTCCTGGCACGGGTAGAACAAGGCCATGTATCTCTGTCACTGGAGTGGCTCAATGCTCTTGGCTTGTCCTGTGTCCCTGCTTGCAGTGGGGTAAACTCTGGCACCAGGGTATCTTCAAGTGTGTCTCCAGATGTCAGACAAGAATGTAAGATGAGGTGAGAGCACAGCACCTCTCTGCCCTGGGTGCTGCCTGCTGGCAGCATCCCCAGACTGTTTCCTTACTCTCCCTCCACCTGCCTGTTTGCCAGATTTTCCTGACTCCTTTCTCTATGGAGAAAATGGCCAGGAGGCAAAGGAGGCACCCGCTCTTCCTTGGGCTTTTTCTGGCCAGGGCAGCTGCAGAGTTTGCATGGGGAGCAGCATTACCCCACAACTCTGGGACACAAGGGACAGTGGCTTTGATCCCATCCCACAGCCAGAGCAGTTTGTCACTGAAACTCCTACTGCTGCACTGGGTTTGAGTGGCATGGGATTACAGGAGGTTGGGTGGCAAGAGCTGGTGGCTGGTCCCCTCTACAGCCACCTGTGTGCTGCAGGGGCCAAGGGCAGCTAGCATGAGCCGAGTTCTCTCTTTCCCTCCATCTTGAGGAAAAACAGCCACTGGCCATACTGGTGGCAGGAGCTTTCTCTCAATCTCCATGGCCCAACTCTGTCCCCCTCACTGCTTCCCTCCGTGGGGAAAAGCTGCTGCTTCTGTGCTCTCCAGTTTCCCTATGAACATCTCGTGAGAAACTACCCTGTGTCCTGCCATGGCTCTGGTGACTCTCAGGGTTCCTTAAGCTCCTGACACCTCAGCAGCATTTGACATAGTGCACCATGCTCACCAAGGAAAAATCAGACTGTTCCCTGGGAGCGCAGGGCAGCTCCCGACCCCGTAGGGCCCCCAGGCGCTGTTTATCTTTGCGCAGGAGATAAATTAGCTGTCGGCCATCCTATTTAGGGCTGGACAGCTGTAGCTTGCACTAGCCCACCCCATCCCACTGCAGCAGAGGCAGGGACCTCCTGGTGCTTGCCAGCCCCTCTGAGTGCTGGTCAGTGTGGCACTCTTTTTGAATTCCCACTATTTCCCTATTTCAGAGGGATCCACAGGGCCAGACGACCCTCAGGACTCATTGCACAGGACCCCATGCCACATGGCTCCAGCTTCCCCTCCCAGTGCTGCTGCCTTGCACCCCAGTGTGCTGCACCCTCTGCTCAGAGCTGTGCCATATCCCCTACACTAAAAGCTGTGCTGGATGGGGTGAGACAGACATGGTGACTTCTCCATGGCTCAACAGGAGCCCAGGTGTTTGGGGAAGCTCCCCTTCCTGCAAGACAGAGGGGTTGAGGTGCTTGGGTCAGGTGCACTCAGGCCAGCTAGTGGCAACACCAAGGTCTCCAGGGGGTGCAGCGTGTCCCATTGCCTTGGGCATGGCCACCAAGGGACCTGTCGTACTCTGCTCCTCTCTAGAACTTCCACAGTGATAACAGCACCTCTGGGGTTCTGCACATGTGTCATGAAGGATGTCAGTGCTCAGGCTCTCCTTGGGTCAAGCAAGCAGGACCGCATCCCCTTTGCCCCCCTGCTCGTCATTTTGCACCAATGGGGTGTGGTGACGCTCCCAGCTGGAGAGAAATTCCCCAAATGGCTATTGACAGCTGTGGCTGAGGCGGCACAGATAGATAGATGGGCACAGCAGACAGTGGAGCAGAGTGAGAGATACTTGGAGCAGAGATACCGCAGGAGGAATCGAGAGATAGATCCTGTGGGCTGATCAATACCCACGGCATGCGGAGGGACAGCAAGATAAAGCAAGTTGCAGGGGGAAGGTGTTAGTAGGGCAGCGATCTGCATTTGTCCTCATGACAGCTCTGGGGGGATGCCACTCATGGTTGCTTTAGCTGGGACTGGGGTAGAGCTAGACCCAGGGTGCAGGTGGCCCATCTCCAGCCACTCCATAAAGGTTCGGTGCTCTTTGAGGTGCCCTGGGGTCCCATCTGGCCTCTGGACATCAAAAGATGTGTATTTCCTGTGTGTCCTGGTACATGTTCTGTCATTCCAGGAGTATCTGCTGTCTGTGGGCATTTTGAAGGATGATGTGTCCCTAGGCAGCCAAGGGGGAAAGGGGCAATCCCTGGCCCCGGCACAGAGGCTGTGCTGCAGCGGGGTGACTGCAGATGAGCTTCCAACCTGGACCTCAGTTTCTCCATGAGAACCTAACGATGGCAAAGCTGCAGGCAGCTGGGTCAGGCCAGCATGGACTTGGGCATGGATGGCACCGGAAGAAGAGGCAGAGGCACTAACAGCCTGCAAAACTTGCTGTGTCCAGAACTCACCTCCTATCTGCTAGTCACTGGAGACACTTACCTGATTAAGAGGTTGCAACCACCAAAGGGTTGCTTTTCGTGACCCTTTAATGAATTCCTGGCACTCAGTGCTTTGTGCTGGGATGGGAACAACCCCTCCTGCTGCAGCAAAGCATCCATGCTGCGTGGTTTCTCTGCTTGTTGTGGTTTCTTTCTTCATGCCAGCTGAGCTGGGAATGCTGAGGAAAGAACCCCCGGAGCAGCCTTTTGCATGGACAGGGCTTCTGGCCCTGCAGCCAGGCTGGGGGGGATCCCCCGCCCGGGATGGAGTTATTGACACGGGCGCTACAGAAAACACTGCTGAGATTGTTCACACTAATGTTATTTAGCAGCAATATTTCCGTAATAAAAGAAATCAATGGGCAAGAGAAAAGACCTGTCCAGAGCTTTGATTTTCTTATTTTAATGGCATACTTATTTACTCCCACCAGCGTGCCCATCGGATTTTCATTACGCGGCCTTCGCTGTAAGTGGAGCGGTATTGATACGAGCTGCTGAGTTAGCGCCTTGCCACACGGGCCAGCTCGGCTGGGATTGCTCGTGTTCCCCAACGGGGCCCTGCCAAACCCCAGGGAACAGGCCTGGTGTAGGGCCAGGGAGGCCTGCTAGCCCACAGCAACAAAACATACATGCACACACACAAACACAGCCTGCCTGTCCATGAACACACAGGGGTGTATACCTGCTGCCATGTGCACACCTGCAGGCTGTGCACAAGCACAGGTGTAACACACTTGTGTCACCTAAATGGGCATACACACACACAGAAGAAAAAAACTCTTCTGACTACACCCATGCACGGATGTCCTACCCACATGTGCCCCAGAACTCACACACCTGCACTTGCTCTGTATGGACAGATGCCTGATTGCTCTACCTATGTATAAATGTGTGCCAACCCCACTTGTTATGCCCACACCTACCTGAAAACTATTCTACTTATACACACACACGACCTGTGAACACACACATACACACACACACACACGCACACATATGTGTGATGTGTCTGACAGCATGTGTGTGCACCTATGCATGTGTTTTGTGTGTGTGTGTGTGTGTGTGTGTGTGTGTGTGTGTGTGTGTGCAAACCTCTCAAAACCACCCGCTATGTGTGGGTCCAACCACCCTCAGGGCACCACAGACTCAGCACTGCCACTATCCCTCGAAATGATGGAGCCCCCTCAGCTCTGGGATTGTCATGGAAGCGAGGACCTGGCACCAGCCCAGGCTTTTGGTCACCAGTGACTGCAGTGGCAAGAGGAGTAACAGCACCATCTTCTGCCAATCCCCAGGAGCTGAGACAGGGCTGATCCTGCCCAGAGCTGTACCCCCAGCTCCCAGGACCTTAAGTGGGATGATACCAACTTCCCTGGGGACAGCCAGCTGTCAGCAGTACTGCTGCTGAGGCTCAGACTGGTCTTCACTGTGGCACGGCTCAGCACGCTCCAGAGACTCTTCCGGAGACCCAAGTATGTGGGATGAACAACTTTATTACTGGTATCTCTTTTCAGGTAGCAAATTAAGAACTAGCCCATGTGCAGGGCTGCTGGTCAGCAGAACAGGGACAGTCCAGGGAGCAGGAGGATCAACATGCTACAGGCCTGGGTGGCCAGGGACACACTCGTGTGTTTGGCAGCAGAACGGAGGTGAAAGTCCACCAAGCAGTGAGCTCACACGGGTCTCACCTCAGGGGTGCAAGCAGGGTGCACAGCTGGGTTTGGCTGGAGGATTACAGCACTCTCCTGGCAGCCGGGATCCCATGCCGGGAGCCGAGCAGAGTGGCTGTTCCCAGGGGGTCTCACTCACAGCCAGGGTAGGCGTTTTGAGGGGCGAGATCTCATCCTGAGCTAGTACAGACGTTTGGGCACTCGAGGACACTAGGTACGTGCATAGCCAAGAGGCCACGCAGAACGGGGTCTCCATTAAGGCGACAGACGGTGGATTTCCCCCTTGGGGGGCACTGCCGGGAGAGGACTGGGGAAGTGACCTTCTTCCAGCCCCAGCCATCCCCGAAGGCAGATGACACACAAGGGAGCAGGGGGCCCTCCAGCACGGAACCGGAGCATCCCCCCACTGCCAGAGGGTTTCAGCACTGATCCTGCCCCGTGCCAGGGTGACACTGCGTGCTGCCAACCCACATCAGCAGGGATGGAGCCACGGGAGATGCTGCCAGCTGGACACAGCACTCTGCGCTGCCCGCAGTCCTGGCAGGCTGCCAGAGACACGGGGGACTGAGCGGCCAATCTCTGCAATGGGTGCTCTGGTCTGGTCTACCCTGTGCACCCTGCCCCAAGGGCAGCATCGTTCCCCTGATGTCTGAGGAAATCTTTTGGGGCCCGGGGATAGCCAGCTCCAGCTTCTCTCCCGCTGCATGCTGAGGGCACATAGGGGTGTTCATACACTGCAAGGCCACTCCAGCCCTGAGGGATGGAAAAGCAGGACGTGACTCCAATAGAAAGGAGGAACAGGCAGGTAGTAAAGAGAACTGACGTTCTGTGTTGCTGTGACTGCCGAGGTCCCTCTGTCCTGGCACCCTGTTCGTCTGTGGGGAAAGGACAGAACAATTTGGGGAAGGCACAGGGGATCTCCTGCTGCCTCTGCTAGAACCTGGGCTCGGGGAGGAAGAGAAAACGGCTGGGAAGAAAGGAGTCAACTGGGCTCAGCAGGCCTCCCTGGTGAGACGGGCTCAGCACCCAAAGGTGCTGAAGAAGGCATTTGCTTCCAGGAGCAGGCCCTTTGCGTAGACACGGAGGGTGTAGAAGAGGGTGACAAAGTCCTGAGTGCTGAAGAGGGTGTCAGCCAGGGCGAAGGCAAGTGTGGAGGGGATGAAGCCCCGGCCGTACTCCACCATCCAGGTGCCTGCGCTCCACTGCACTGACGTGGCCTCTCCTGCCTGGTGCACGATGGTGTCCCCTGCCAAAACACACAACCAGCACGGCTCCTAGTGGCTGCCCCACATCACGCCCAAACAGGAGACACAGGACAAACCCACCTCAGCCTTGCTCCCTTTTCTCTTACTGCCACCCACTGAGATGCTGGGATGTGCCACTGAGGACCCAAACTGCTCTATCCTGAGCTATTGGTTTCTGTCAGCTTTCAGAAGCTGTCAGCTCGGTTTCTTTTCAGTATTTTTTTTTCACCTTTCTTTCAGGAAGGGCCTTTACAACAGCAAATGGCTGTGCCTGAAAGACATGGATGCAGCCCACGGGTCACCATACTGCTGCCCTTACCTGGATAGTAGATCTCACTTCTGGTGGTCCCCTCCTTCCACTGCCGGAATGTCCCCGAGATTATGGTGTCAGAAATATCTGCCCAGTAGCGACCTGTGGGAGGACAGACAACACTGGCTCAGTGTCTCCCTGCCAGGGACAGCACAGGAGCCCAGGTATGAGTCATGGAGTAGGGGAGGGTCAGGATGGCAGCCCCTCAATACACCAAGAAGTGCCAACAGCTCTGGTACCCCCACTGTCTGTGTGAAGAGCCATATATCACCAGCCAGGACTGCTTGGTGTCCTTAAGCCCTGTCATTTCCAATTTCTTTG
The DNA here is from genome assembly GCF_052056855.1 of Sturnus vulgaris. Lineage (NCBI taxonomy): Eukaryota > Metazoa > Chordata > Aves > Passeriformes > Sturnidae > Sturnus > Sturnus vulgaris. The sequence continues at coordinate 73,766,813 of NC_142283.1, read as the reverse complement.
GCATTTGCTCCCTCCTGAAGCACTGGGAGATGAGATGTGTGCCATTGCCTGCCAGCTGGATGCGGAGAGTCTTGGCCACACAGCATGTCACACACAGGGACCTGCAGATGCTGCAGGACACCATGGGGGCTGGTCCCCTTGCAGGGAGTGTTTGGACAGCATCATTCACCCCATACAAGTAGTGAAGCAGTGGGGTCCCTGTGCTGGGCACACCATGGCCAGCTGCACCTGAAAAAGTGGAGTAGAAATAACTCAGAGAACTCCCCTGCCCAGCAGCCCCTGCTTACCCGAGTGTCCCCCAGTGTCGACAGCAGTCCCAAAGAGCAGCACATACTCGGTGAGCGAGGCATGGAGCAGGCACATGGAGCCCATCCATCCGCCTGCATTCACGAACACCCACTGCAGGTCCTCGTCTGGCAGGATGTGGCCTGGGTGCTTCTTTCGCAGCTCCACAATGATCTTGGAGAAAGCCAGCTCATGGTCCAGCCCTGCAGCACCCAGGGTCACTGTAAGTCCCTGGCACAGAAAAAGCTCAGCCAACCACCCTCCCGAATCCCCTGCCACAACTACAGGGTCTCAGCACACCCTTGGAGAGGGCTGCCTAGGGAAGGTATCTCCTCTCTCCAGCCCTCAGCTCCTGTTGACTCAACTCCACCACCTCCCTGGATGGTGATGGAGGATAAGCAGCACCGAGTGCTCCAGTCCAACAGCCCATCCCAGATGCGGGTAATATGGGAGACCCAAGCAAGGTGACAGTGCCCCTGTCTTGGTGACATGCAGCCCCGACCAAACTCCCTGTGCCCTATGGGGACAGCCCTCTTTTGAAGCCTCAGGCCTGACCCACCTGGAGCTTCAGCCCCAACCTGGTTGGATGATGCCGCTGCCCTGGTCCCCATCCCTCCTTTGCTCCAGTCTCATCTTCCATCCCGTTTCCTCCGCGTTCCCAGTTGCTGTCCCCCGGTACCGATCTCCTCCCTGTCCCAGTCCTGCTGCCCAGACCCAGCTCCCTGCCCCTCCCTGATCCCGGCCCCCCCGTACCGGACTCTCCTCGCTCCTTCGTCCCCGCTGCGGCTCCCCCCTTCCAGTCCAGGCCGCCGCTCCCCGCCACGTCCCCGACTCCTCTCTGCATCCCCAACTCCTTGCCTACCCCCATCCCCACTCCCACCCCTCCTCGGCCCCGCTCCCCGCCGCCCCTCCGCGTCCCCACGGGCGGCGCGTACCCGCGTGGTGCCGGCCGAGCTGTGCGATCTCGGCGGGGCTGAACTCGTAGCGCTTGGCCGCCAGCCACCCGCGCAGCCCCTGCAGCACCAGCGCCAGCGCTCCCAGCGCCAGCCCGGCCCGCAGCGCCCGCCGCCCCCACGCCGCGCCCATCCCGCGCTCCGCCGCCCCCGGCACCGGGAGCGGGACCCGGGAGCCGGGCCGGGACCGCCCCCGCCGCGGCCACGCCACGCACGGCCCGGGCGGCTGCGCCGGCGCGGCGGGGCGGGGCGGGGCGGCAGGCTGGAAGGGGCCGGTCCCGCCGGGTTTCCGGGAGTGGGGAGGCATGGAGCCATCGCTGGCGGGGACGGCGGAGGGGGGCGGCCGCTTCCGCGCCAGCGGTATGGACGGGGTTGCCTTCCTCCATCCTTCCCTTCAGACCCCCGGCGGAGCGCAGCACGACCCCGGGAAGCGGGAGCTGCGGGGACCTTCCCTGTCCGGCGCAGCTGGGACGGGGAGGAAGGGGTGAAGCTGAGGAGCGCATAAAGCGGCGTGCAGACCCTCTGGCTTGCCCCTTGAGGGGCCAGGGTGCGAGTACCCTCTTTGCGGGGTCTGCCGCTGACGCCCCGCTGCTCTCCCTCCCCGCAGAGCACCAGCACGTTCGGTACAACCCGCTGCGGGACGACTGGGTGCTGGTATCGGCCCACCGGGTAAAGCGCCCTTGGCAGGGCCAGCTTGAGAAGCCGCCCCCCGAGGATGTGCCCCGCTGGGACCCCAAGAACCCCCTCTGCCCCGGGGCCACCCGGGCCAACGGCGAGGTAGCACCAGGGACACGGAGACCCGGGCTCCCTCTGCCACTCCCTCCTGCCTTCATACCATCTCTCACCCCGGCAGGTGAACCCCAACTACGAGGGTACTTTCGTCTTCCCAAATGACTTCCCTGCACTGCAGCCTGATGCTCCAGAGCCTGGTAACTTTGGGGAGCGGAGCAGGCTGCTGGGGACCCCCTACTTGAGTCCTAGGGCTGCTGCAGGGTAGCCTGGAGAGGCTTGGGTTCTGCCTCAGCACCTTCTCCCTGCCCACTCTGTCCTTCCCCAGATGACAGTGATCACCCTTTGTTTCGAGCTGCCCCAGCCCGGGGTGTGTGGTAAGTACCTACATGGCCCCAGCGGGTTTGGGACACAGTTTGTCAAGAGCCTGTGGAATGGTGCTGGACTGGGTCTGCTACCCTCATACAGTGCCTGTTCTATATACACCTGCTCAGTTTTGGGGTCATTCTGAGGGTTTTGGCGCTGTCCTTTGTCTCACTGCACCCAGCAAAGCTGTGAGGGTCTCCAAAGACACCTGCAGTCACAGCTATGTGTGTTTCCTCTACAGCAAGGTGATGTGTTTCCACCCCTGGTCGGATCTGACGCTGCCCCTCATGTCCCTGCCAGAGATCCGGGCTGTCATCGATGCGTGGGCAGAGCTGGCGACTGAGCTGGGGGCTTCCTACCCCTGGGTGCAGGTGTGGGACTGGTGGGGGCTGCTCTTTTGTGGGTGAAGCTGGGAGGCCAGCACTGTGTACTCTGGCAGTACTTGGGGTTGGGAGCATCCTAGTTGTGTGTGGGTCTCCTGCTTTGTGCCCTTTTGAGCCTTGGTGTCCTGCTGAGCCTTTCCATGAGGGTGTGAGGCTTTGTTTTCCTGAGGGTTGTTTCCCTGCTGTGCTGGGGACACCAGGACAGCCTGCAGTGGGAGCCCTGCGGCTGGGACCTGCTGGCTGCACCTCTTCTTCTTCTTGTAGATCTTCGAGAACAAGGGAGCGATGATGGGCTGCTCCAACCCGCACCCCCACTGCCAGGTGAGGTTGTCCCACCTGTGAATTGGCTAGCTACAAGTCCCTGTGGTGACCCTACAACAAACCCTGAGGGCAGATGTGAACGGTAATCGCCCTGCCCTGGTCCCGAAGCTTTTTACAGTGAGGATACCCCTGTGTCTGTCTTGTCACCGCCACCCTGGGGACTGTCCCTTGTGGCTGCCACATTCCAGACTCTCCACCTGGTGGCAGCAGGGACCTCCGGATGGGCAGCATGACTTAGGGGTACCCCTGCAAGTGAGGGATTTGAGCGCCTCAATGTCCCTGCCAGGTGTGGGCCAGCAGCTTCCTCCCAAATGAAGCGTGCCTGGAGGACCGGACCCAGCGCCAGCACCTGAGCCAGCACGGCATGCCCATGCTGCTGGAGTATGCTGAGCAGGAGGCTTGCCGAAAGGTGAAGGCATGGATGTTGTCTGTATCCCCTCCCTGGGAGCTGGTTGTGTGCCGGGCTGGTCCCTCGGAGTGCCCTGGGGCGCTGGGACTGCTTATGTCCCCATCAAGCACGGCGTGTGACATCTCCCTGTAGTGCTACAGGCTGGGGACAGAGTGGCTGGACAGTGCCCAGGCAAAAAGGGGGTGCTGGTTGACAGCTGACTGAACATGAGCCTGCAGTGTGCCCAGGTGGCCAAGAAGGCCAATGACACCTGGCCTGTATAAGGAGTAGTGTGGCCAGCAGGAACAGGGAGGTCATTCTTCCCCCATACTTGGCACTGACGAGGCTCCACTTTAAATACTGTGTCCACTTCTGAGCCCCCCAACTTAGGAAGGATATTGAGATGCTGGAATTCATCTGGACAAGGGCAGCAAGGCCGGTGAAAGACCTGGAACACAAGCCCTATGAAGAGCAGCTGAGGGAGCTTGGGGTGTTTAACCTGGGAAAAAAAAGGCTTAGGCGAGACCTTATCACTGTCTACAGCTCCCTGAAAGGAGGATTTAGTCAGCGGGGGCTTGGCCGTTTGTGCCAGGCAGCCAGTGACAGGACAAGACAGGACCGCCAGGGGAAGCTCAGGCTAGACATTAGGAAAAAATTCTTCACTGAAAGAGTGGACATTGGAATGGGCTGCCCAGGGAGGTGGTGGAGTCAAAAAGACTGGGTGTGGCACTCAGGGCTGTGGTTTAGTTGATAAGGTGGTGTTAGGTCATAGGTTAGACTTGATGGTCTGAAAGGTCTTTTCCAACCTAGCTGGTTCTGTGATTCTGTGTCCTGCAGGAACGGCTGGTGGTGGAGAATGCAGACTGGCTGGTTGTGGTGCCATATTGGGCTACCTGGCCCTACCAGACCCTGCTGCTGCCCCGCCGCCATGTCTGTCGCCTCCAGGACCTCAGTGACAGTGAGAAGGACAGTGAGTGGCTCTGAGCTTTGTTTTACCCACCCCACGTCCTTTGGGCTGCACCTCAGTTAGGAGGCAGCCGTGCTGGTGCTGGAGGGCTTAGGTCCTTGGGGTGGGGCCTGCTGAACCTAGCTGAGGAGGGGAATGGCACCTCAGTTTTGTTAGGATACGAACTAGTTGTTTGGGCACAGCCAGCACTGCTGGTGAGGGTCGTGTCGTTTTGGGGTGATGAAGCACAAAGCTCCTTGCTTTGGTGGGGAGCATCTCCTGCTGCATTGCTCAGGCTCCCTGTGTGAGTGGGGAGGGGTGGGAATTCCCAAGTGCATCCCTGCTTCCTGTCACTGATGTCCATCCAGGGAGAGGTGCTGCAGGTGACTCCACTGCACACCTGGCAAGCTGCTGACCAGCTCAGGGTGTGAATCACTGTCATTTTCCTGCAGGCCTGGCCTCCATCATGAAGAGGCTGCTCATCAAGTATGACAACCTCTTCGAAGTCTCCTTCCCCTACTCCATGGGCTGGCATGGTGAGTGGCGTGGCTCTGCAATCTTCTCATCCACATCCCTGTCCCTCCTTGCGGCTCATTTGGTGCCTGTACCTCCTGCAGGAGCCCCCACAGGCCCCTACCTGGAGGAGGACTGCAGGCACTGGCAGCTCCATGCCCACTACTACCCCCCATTGCTGCGCTCTGCCACCGTCCGCAAGTTCATGGTGGGATACGAGATGCTGGCACAGGCACAGAGGGACCTCACCCCGGAGCAGGTGAGTGCAGCTCAGGGGGACTGGGGGAGCCAGGGGCTTGTGTGCCAGGGCTGTCCCTGGGAGCAGCTCCTGGCTGTCCCTTGTGCTGTGCCCTGCAGGCAGCTGAGCGCCTGAGGAGCCTCCCCGAGGTGCACTACAAGAAGAGGGCTGAGGAGCTGTGATGGGGAGCAGCAGAGCATCCAGCCCTCGGATGTGAGTGTGAGGGGGGAATCTTACTGCTTTCCACCACTACCTGAAAGGAACTCATAGCCAAGTGGGGGTTGGTCTATTCTCCTGGATAACTAATGGTAGGACAAGAGGGAACAGCCTGAAGTTGTGCTAGGGAAGGTTTAGATTGGATGTTGGGGAATATTTCTTCACCGAAAGGGTGGTTAGACATTGGAACAGGTTGCCCGTGGAAGTGGTGGAATCACTCTGCCTGGAAGTATTCAAAAAAATGTGTAAATGTGGCACTTAGGGCATGGTTCAGTGGTGGGCTTGACAGAGTTATGCTAACAGTCGAGATTTAAGATTGTATCATTTGGTATGCTCACTAAGGCCACCAGTCAGCTGGGAGTGGTCTGAGAATTCATGTCAGATGTGAGCCCTCTGAGCTCCCAGATTCTCCTGAACCTTGTCACGGCTTGGCTGGTTTTTGGGACTGGTTTTGCCTGTTTGGGGACTCAGGGCCTAATCCCGTGGCATCCTTGTGTAGGTGGTGTTCCTTGTCTCTTGCACCATCCCAGGCTCTATCTTCTGCCCCCATGACATGTTCCTACCACCACTAAAGGTCTTACCCTCCTTACCAGTCCAGTCTCACTGGTGGGACTGGGAGTTCTGCCCCGTGGAGGTGCACAACCCACCTGGACAATAAAACCTGGAAGCAAAGTGCCTCTACCTGTGCTTTCGTGGCTCTTAGCCCTAGGTGGGAGGTTTGGGGTCTCTGGTGAAGACCCCCATCTGCTGGTGGGGAGTAACACGGGGCTCAGGGGATGTGCTGGCAGCCCGATGCCTGCTGCTCCCGTCCCTGCCCTTGCGCTGCCTCCTCTTCCTCCCTGGGGGGAGCTCTGAGTCTGTCTCTGAGTGCTGCAGGCTTGTGGAGGAGTGGGAATCAGGGAGGAGGAATGGATGTAGCTCAAGGCTTAACTGGGACTTGCTGCACGAAGGCTGCTGGCTGCCATGCTCAGCCCTGGAGCTGTTTCTCTTCATCCTCTCTGGCTAGGACTGCTGGGCAGCAGCCCTCATGCTGCCTGCTGCAGGTACAGGGGCTGCTGGGATGCAGGTTCATCACTCACCTGAGGGCTGCCAGGGAGTCCTCTTCATTCCTGGTGCTGCTCCCCTCTTCACTGTGCCCAGCCATGGGGTGGGATAGTGGCAGCGTGGACCCTGGGCCAGGCTGGGGGATGTGCTATTCACCTCTGTCTGTGCTCTCCAGCCATTCCCTCCAGGAAAGCCCTTGGACTCTGCAGGAGCAGGTGATGGACAGTGATGCCATCACAGCTGATGTGGGGGGATGCCAAACACTATGTACTCTCACTCTTCACAAATAGTTTGTATTTGTCACTAATGAACCATTCTCACAACTCTCTAAGGAGACTCTTCTCCTTGTCAAATCTGTGAGTGTGCTCCTGGGGGCTAGAAATACCTTGCAAGGAGAGAAGTGCTCTCCTGCTACCTCCAAAACAACAGTTCGTGAGGAGTACTGTATTACCTGTGCCCCATCCGTGCATCGCTCCTCCCTCTGTATCCATGGGGCTGGGACAGATGGGAAGGCCTCCTGGCCTGTGTGATGTTGGATGCCCTCCTACATGCTGGTCCTATCTTTTGCCCGATTGCTACATCCAAGAGCCCACAAACTGCCCTCACCTGACCTCAGTGCTCCCCAGGGTCTCCGGGGCTGTGGGGAGGAGCTGGTGGCTGACCCTTGAACTTGGAGCAGTCATTGTACACAGCATTTCTCACCAGGGCGTTGGGGCTGCCTAGCTGAGAGTCTGGCCTCTTGCAAAACTGATTTCTCCTCTCCTGGGACAAGCAGAGTCGGTTTGGTCTCCGCCACCATCCCGATGGCGAGCCCTTTCCATTGCAACAAGTGCCTCCTCTCCAACTTCCCCGCTTATTCTCCAGGGTCCTGGGAAAGCGGCAACAAATTGCCGTAAGTGTGGCAATGCAGTTCGGGGTAATTAGCCGCTGAACCGGTTGTAACGAAGCTAGTCATCTCCCTGCACGCGCAGTTAGCTCTGATTTAATGGCCCGGCGGCTCCCAGCCCGGGCTGCCGCGCCTCGCCCCGCGGCCGTAAATGAAACTCGCAGTTAAGTCAAGCGGTATTAAACTTTACAGTCACCGTCTTTAAGAACGGGACTCTCTCCAATAAATCAGGGCGAGTGGGATTGTAAATACCGAGGCAGGATCCATATTGCTTAATTAAACAGCACCTAATGAACAGCCTGTTTGTTGTGCTGTGATTTAGGATGAAGGCTGGGGAGGCAGTGCGTGCTGGTGCCCGTGCCAGGGTGCCCTCTGCTGCAGGTAGCAGCTGCTCAAGTTTATCTGCTGCTAAAAATCTCAGGGATGGCCTGAGAGTTAATTCGTTTTGGTTTTTTTTTTGTAATTAAAACAACCCCCTCCCCTAAAATCTGAAACAGGGTGAAAGCAGCAGTTAGAGGAGGAAGAGGAGGGGATACACCTAGGAGTGAGAGCTTGACCCTGGTTATGCTGAGCTCCCCATTTCCTCACAACAGATCCAACTTCCTCTTGACTTCGTACTTCTAGCTTGTGGACGGGGATGTGAGAAGCTGGAAGGAAGCAATGAGCTCTTCCCATGGCACAAGGATGCATCACAGTGGTGCAAATGGAGCTGCTGGGGATGGAAAGGCATTGCAATTCATAGGAACCATTGCTGGTGTGCTGTAAAGCCCAAAGCCTTTTATATTTTGGTAGTTGCAATCCAATTGTAATTAAAAAGTGATTTATTGCAGGGATATTAAAAAGATCTAGCTGGTGAAGGATGAGGGCGTGGAGGGCCTGCAGGGTACCCAGCTGTTGTTCTTGACCTGGGAACATCAAAGGGAAACTGAGGCCCATTGGGGTTTCCCATAAGGATGTTCTTTGATGCTATTTCATTTCTCCAGGGTAGCTGTTGGAAATCCTGGGAAAAGCATCTCTGTGACTGGGTCATCCTTGCCCTGACTCTCCCATCTCCCAGCATAAGGACAGAAATGTCCTCTGCCATCACTGCCCTGAGCTGCTCTGGAAGGATGAGCAGGGCAGGTGGTGGGAAGAATGAGAGGAACTCAAGCATGGAATTAATGAATTAAAATCCATTGGGGTCCCATAGAGGTGTTTACACCCTCTGTGATGCATTAATGGGTCTTTGAGGGATTAGGAAAGGGACAGAATGCTGCTGCACCAGGCTGGCACAAGCTGTGCTCTGCAAGGAGCAAGGAATACACCCAATGGAGGATCCAGAGATGCAGAGATGCTTGAGGGGGTGTGGCCAGGAATTTATTTTCATTTCTGTCTCGTTTTCTGATGCTTGAAAGAAAGAAATGGATCGATTTGCCAAGGGATGTGGCTTCCCCAAAGCTCCTGGAGCTTTGTCTCTACTGAAATGAGCCGATGGCCTTGCCCAGGTTGCAGCAGTGGCTGTGTCCACCATTGTGCCTGCCCTGTTTGGGAGACACAGAGCACCCCAGCTCTGGCACTGACTCCTTCTGTGGCCGTGGGTGAGGCCAGTCTGGGAGGCAGCCCTGGTGGACAGACACTATTTGACACTGGCACTTCATGGTAGAGGGCAACTGCCAGAGGCAGGTCCATCACTTCTGGCTGGGTGTCCATGTCCTTGACACCTGCCAAAGGCTGCAGAGCTGCAAACAAGCTGAAGATCTTGAGTCCCCAGTCCTGCCCACCCCTCTTCCTCTTCTCCCAGCGTTCCAGTGCTGGTGAGACAATAAAATACTAAGCAAAGGAAGTTAATCTGTGACTGGTGTGTTTTAATCAGAAAGAAAAGTTACGAGTTGAGGCCTGCTGGCTCCTGCCGTGCTGCAGTTTTACTGTCCCTCCTGATACCAGGTTAATGGCTGTCATTTCATTTCAGTTTTACTATTGGATTTGCCCTTATTGTTGAGTTCTCCTTGTCTGCTGCTGCCTGTGACTGAGTAGGGGTTTTGGCAATGGAATGAGGAAGAAATTAATACATTTTTAGGGAGGAAGAGAGGAAGGATGAGAGGAAGAAATGGAGGAAAGGAAAGAGAGGACGGTGAGAAACAGAGAGGGAGAGAAGGGTAAATCCCTCCAATTTCTATTTAAAATACATCATCAGGCACTTACCATGAGAACAATTAATGATTTTAAGCAGATGCTAAACACTCTGGTGCCCTGAAGCAGACAGGCTCCATGCAGTGGGGAGATTTTGTGTACCAGGAGAATGCAAATCAAAACCCAGACCCCTTTTAGATCTGAACTGGCCATGCAAGAGCAGCTGGGGCAGCAAAAAGCTCAGGGCCATGTGGTGCATCTTCCCTGGGTTTGCCAGCTTCCTTGACAGGAGTTCAGACTAGCAGGGAACAATTTTGGAGGTGTCTTGCCCATGTTTCAGACAGCTGGTGTGCTTTCCTCTGCTGATGGTCCCTGAGTCCTTCCTGCAAGGCATTTTCAGAGCCCTTGGGGACTATGAGTTAAGGAATGGCTGCTGTTCCCAGGTGGACACAATGGGATGCATGGATGCTGCCTAGCAACCTCTGCATGGACTTCAGGATGGCAGCCCCAAGGGTGGATGGAATTTAGTTGGTTAATCATCTGATAATTAAATACTGGTAATTAAACTTAATTAATACAGGTAATTGAACACTGTCACATTACAACATCCATGTAAGTAACTGGCCCCCCGAATTTCCTGGATGCCTGGTGTTGGGGAGGTACCTTGGGACTTCAGCTCTTGGCAGTGGGGACCTGTCATTGCATGTGGTTTGAGCCTTTCTCATCCTGAGACCCCATCCCAGAGTCAGCAGCCTCTGTTTAGAGCAAGAAAAACATCAGGAGCATCCAGATTCCAGCTGGATTCAACCCAAACAAAACTCTGGGGATGGAGGGGAGCAGGTGTGGGTGGGAGAGCAGGGGACTGGTCTGGGATAGGGGCAGCCGAAGGGAAGGTAATCTTTGACTGCCAAAGGGAGTTATCCACCACCAGTGCAGATGCTGGGAGAAGGCTGGAGCCTCTGCAGCACCCAGGGTCTGGCTGAGATTGGGAACCCTGGCTGTGCCTGGCACGCCCCTGCTGCTGGAGCCAGCTGTGAAAGCTCACAGACATCTGTGCATGCCCCGTGGGGAGGGATCCCACTTCATCCTGATGTTGCAGAGAAGAAATCTCTACGTTTTTGCTAATTATCGTGAGTAATGCTGAGAAGTCTGCTACAAAGCCCCAGGAACAGCAAGACATTGCAATGCCAGGATGCATCTGAGGTGGAAAATCATCCCCCGGGGCATGCTTGGGCATGAGGTGACTCCTGCCAGAAGCAGAGCCCTTGGGAGAGAGGAGGAAGTGGAGAGATACTAATTAGATGTTAATAAATGAGTAATTAGTAGATCTCCAGCCTCCTTGGTGCCCCTGGGGGTATCTTGCCCAGCTCCAAGCCAAACCATCTGCTTCAATGTACCTAAGGTGGCTTGAGCCCCACAGGATATGGCTGGAGCAGGGATGAACCAGCTGCTGCTCCTCCCCACTCACAGTGACAGGCTTGACCACAGCAAAATACCCTCATAAATTGCCCTCATGAAACAAAACTTGACAAATAAAAGCCGAAAGTCCATTTGCAGCCTGTTTGCTTTTAGCGTTTAAAACCTCACTTATTTTGCCCGTATTTATATCAGGGCGGCTCCTCCACTCCCTCATGGCTTTGTGCTTGGGCAGGGAGACAGGCAGGGAGGACTCCTGGGCTGCCTGTGCTGTCCCTGGGGAAAAGGCACTGCCACCCTCTTGTGCCTCAGTTCGCCGTGGCTCAAACAGGATCAGTCACACAGAGGCCATTGGCTGATCAGGCAGTGGGAGCCTCTGTGACAGCCCTGCAGATGCCTCTGGGCTTTTGTAGGATCCTTGGGACTTCCTCAGTGTGACACCCTTGCAGTTACTCTGGCTTGGATGGTTCCATCCTGTCTGGCACAGGTGTTGAAGGTATGAGGAAAAAGGTTTCCCAGCCCTGGGACTGTCTGCTGCCCCAAAGCAATGCTGTGCAACAAACCCCTGGAGGAGCACACCATACTGCCGGCTTAATATTTATTTCAGACAATAAAATTACCTAGTTTAAATTTAATTTTTTTAATCAAATTTTTAATTCTCACACGGGCAAGAAACAGAGTGAGAGTAAACCCAGGATGGGTCCCCAGGATGCCAGCTTGCTTTTTAACCCTTCCCATCCTGCTTTCAAATTCCTCTTGGGATCAGAGATGCTCAAAAAGCGTCTGTCTGGTTCCAGCTGCTTCCAATGCGCTTCAGTAACAGCAGGACCCTGCTCCATCACAGCCTGTCAGGTCACCTCAGATGTAGCAGATCCATTGGCACAGGAGAAAAGGAATGACCCCCAGCCTCTGCTGGGGTCTAAAATTCCCCCCGCCCTGGAAAGGACTAGCCGACACATCAGGAACTTGGAATGATTATGATAAAACCTGTGGGACACCAAGGGCATCACTATGATTTGTGCTGTCTAAATGTTAATCAGAATAATAATGCCTATTGAGACAGCTGTTTTAAAAGGCTGTGATGTCGGAGTAAAAATTCCAATAAAACTCTATTAGCCCTTCCTCGTTACACTAATGGTGCCTGCTGCTAAAAGCCCCCTGCTATAGACACCCGTATTAATGGGCTTATTACAGGAAATAAAATCTGAGGCTGAACATTACAGTGAAGCCTGATTAATTCAGCAAGGTAATCTTTTTTTTCTTCCCCCTCCTCTCTGCCTGTTCTTTTTCTCCCCCTCTTTATTTAATGAATGTACTTCTTGAACTGCCAACTTTTGAGCTTTTCATGGAGTTTGGGGATGATTTTAAACTGATCTCGTTCACAAAGAGATGAATCTTTGAGCCAGCTCCTGGTGCAAATGGGGGGGAAGGCTTCTCAGATATCTCAGATATCAAACCAGGGAAGAGGAAAAGCAGCCAGGCTAGGAGTGAAGAGGTTAGAGAGGGGGAAACAATGGATGTCCCAGGGATATCCACCTGGAGTAGTGGCTTGTGGGCTGGAGCAGCCCGTTGCTTGTCACCAGGCAGGTGCATGTGACATTGGCCAAGATGAAGCTGCTGGGGACAAGCAGCATCTGCCCTCAGCTGCTCCTTCTCATCCTTTCTTGTCCTGGTTTATCCTCTTCTGCTGTCACCTCTGTCCCTGCAGGGAGGTCTGGCTGGGTCTCCCATTTGCAGGTGCCATCCCAAAGCCAGTGTGCTATCACCCAGTGAGGCTGGCACCCTGGGCTCATGCTGAGATGCAGAAACACTCTGGCAGACACACCACTATTCATTCAGGCTATAAATAACTCCCATAAAAATCTTCTTCTTAGCCTTTTGTGTTCAGCCAAACCCTGCCAATGGGAAAGGAGATGGCATCTATTTTATAGGCGGCTGGAAGCCGGCTTTGCATTTTTCTGGCTCACGTAATCCCACAGGTACCCTCGTTTCTTTTCTTTTTTAACAGACTTTTGATTCACGTTCCTCCCAGCCAAGTTTAATTAGGCTTCATCTCCTGCTGCCCAGGGAGGGGAAGGGAAGAGGACAGCTCTGCTGTCCTGTGCAAGGACAGGGAACACGGGGCCAGAAAGAAGGAGGGAAAGGGGAGAAAAGGGGAGAAGGAGGAAAGTGAGAAGGAGGGAAAGCAGGAAGGAGCAGACAGGCTGTAAAGAAGGAAGGAAGAGGAGGAGGCAAAGAAGGAAAAGGAAGGAAAGTGGAGCCCAGGTCTGTGCCCATCCTGGGAAGCCCAGAAGGGTATCCAGGTTCTAGACTGAGTAATGACTGCATTTACTGATTTTCTAATTAATCACAGCAAGAAGCTGTGAACACTGTGAGCTCTTGGAGTAGTCTGGACATATTGGGTAACGGGCTATCAAAGTCTGGAATTCCTTGATCCTAATTCCACACAGGTATATTGCAGTCATACATGAGGTCAACATGCTGCAGGGAGTTAATGATTTAATTATAATGTAGGGAAGTTGAATTGCACTGGGAAGGAGAAGATGGGATTGCACAGACCCTGCCAAGCAATCCTCAGGGGTCTGCAGGTGGGGCTGTAGTTGAGGTTTCCCTCTGGGGATCTTTGACCTCCTTACCTCAGGAAATATGGTGGTCTTGGATTGGGGATGGCTGGAGATGTTTTCCCTATCCTGCCTGTGTCCACCATGCTGTCAAGGCAAACGCCCCATTAGCAGCAGGGGTCTCTTTTACCCTATACAATAACACAGCCAATCCTCCCTTACTTACATGTCCACCCTAAAAACGAATGCCTTCCACATCACTAGTCCCTCAGATCTTGATGGATAGGTTTTTGCTGTGATCTCACCACCAAACCCTTACCATTGCCATCTGGCAGTGAAGGTGAGGATCAGCATGGGAAACCCTGTGATGAGGGAGAACACTCTGGGGAGTAGGAAGAGGGGACAAAAGCATCCAGAAGGAAGAAAAAAAAAAGATGAAATCAATTTAGTTACAATAAAGCCTCTTACTGTATTAACTGCTAATCCACAAATACACAAACACACAGAGGGAGTCCTTGGAATAAAGGCATTTAATTAAGCTATTTGCTTGAAGCTGGCTCTGAAAGGTCTGGCACGATGGAGGAACAGGCACAGTGGGAACCCTGTGGGAGATACTTGCCAGGACCACTGGTGACCTTCCCCCTTGGCTCAAGGCCATGGAGCAGTGCTGTCCCCTCCATGGGGACACAGTCCATGCTCCAACCACATCTGGATCTCTCTGGACTTCCCTTTGCTGGTTGGGGAGAATATCTCCTGGCCCCCCCATGGATGCCGAGGAGCTGACTTTTCATGATGTTTCCCATCCAGCTGGGGTGTGAACTGTTGGCATCACTGGGCCATTTGCTTTTTCCTCCTCTCCTTTCCCTTGAAGGGAGGGGGCCACAGTCAGGGGGGTTATAACTCTTCTCTCCTCTCATTTGATCTGCCAGCGGGCTCAGCAGGGGGAAGACCCTGTCTCGGCAGGCTGCCCATGAGATAAAAGGCAGAGAGGGCCAAGCCAAGACATTTTTTCCACTGTTTCCCCCCACCCCTTCGCCCCTTCCTCCATCCCCCCGGTTTTCTTGGCAAAGGACGAAACAGGGAAATGAGCGTACTCCTTTCAAAGCCCTTCTTCTTTCAATATTGAACAGGGCCTGGATTCCCTTCTGGATGCCTGATTGCTGGCATTCCCGCTCCCCATGCAGCCTAAACTGTAACAGCTGAGGGCTGGGGAGGCTGCTGGGGGACTTCAAGCACGTGTGGGGAGGCTGTAAGGGAAACACCAGCCCCCTGCTTCCCATTCCAGTACTGGGGCTGTGCTGCATCCCACAGACACCCAGCCCCTTGGGGTCCCTCAGCCCCATTGCCACTTTCTGCCTCCAAAACTCTGCTGCTTGGACATGTCACGAGGTGTGGGGTCTCTGCTCCTGCCAAGCTCATGGGTTGTGAGATGTTTGGCTGTGTCACTGTGTCCTGCAAAGCCTAGTGTGGGTCGTGGGAGCCTTCTCCACTGTCCTGGAATTCTTGTTAAGGGCTTGAGAATCCTGTCCTGCCCCGAACTGGGATGAAAGCCACACCAGGGAACCTGGCAGAATGCAGCCCAACTCCCACTTGCTGCATTGGGCTCAGTGGAGTGTTTCATTTTAACTTTTTCCAGAGGTTTTCATTTGATTTCACCCTTTTCTATTTGATTTTTTTTTAAAGGAAGATAATGATCTTGCATTTCCAAATGAAATCATTTGGCACCTGGGTGGGGTGACGGAGAAAAGATTTATTTTTCATTTAAAGCTGTTGAAACAGGATAGCTAAAATGTTGCATGTCTTTTTCTTTTTTTCATTCTTTCTTTTTTTTTCCCCGAAGGTTTTAGGAAAGAGAAATTTGTTTGAAGTGACCTTTTCTTAGGAAGTGTTTTGATGAACTGGCATTTTCTGGATGAAAAAGCATTTCTGCCCAAAGTGTATGGCCCTTCTCAAAAGAAAGGGCAGGAGCAGAGGGGCCATGTGAGCTGCAGAGGGTCAGGGCTTGGTTTTGGGATTTCTCCAGTGGTCTGGGAAGGATGCTTGGAGTGGTGTGGCAAATTTGGTGCCAGAACCTGGGGCATAATCACCAAGGTGGTGGGGGCATCTCTGGTGTGGTGGGTCTCTGGGGCTGCTGGTGAGAGGAGTCCAGTGCTGCACGGCAGCAAGGAAGGGGAGCTCAGCTGGTACAACCCAGATCTCCAGCACAGCACTCCCCAATTGCTCCTTATCAACACTTTAGCATCTCTCATACCTTTATCATGCTCTGTGTTACTTCCCAAGGAAGGAGGCCTTAGTGTAAAACTTTAATTAGCAACAAGCACTTCTAGTTATGCTTGAGGACCTTCGAGGCAGGATTTGGATTTGTGAAGGCGCAGCAGGGATGGAGATCTGCTGGGTGTGATCCACAGTTCTCTTCCTGGGAGAATGTCCCATGGACACGTTCCCCAGCCCCAGATCCTGGAAATGCACATTCACTGGGGCTGAGGAAACACAGTGTACCTCTGTGCTGGCATGATCCTGCCTTACACCCAGGGCTGCAAAAAGCTTTTCAGCTCTAACAGCCCAAGGGCTGAGCTGGACATCCCATGGGGCAGCACCCAGATATTCTGCAGAGCTGGTGCCCCAACCAGGAGCCCACTTGGCCAGTGCAGCCCACACTCTCTCCGAGCCCGGGGGGGCTACCTCTTCTCTCCTGCATCCCATGTGCATATGAGAGGGGTGGGAGTTGGGGATGCCCCAGGAGATGCTCTCTTGGAGGTTGTTCCCTTTTTTTAATCCCATTTGGCTGTCCTCATTTGCTGCTTTTCTGCACATCTCGTGTGGCATGTCGATTCGCTATCGCTCTGGTTTATTAATCAGAGTGTCAGGCAGGGGCAGATCAAATGGCTTACAAGAGCCTGAGTACGTTACAGCAACGCTATTATCTCTCTCCACTAAAATTCGTAATCTCCATGAAAAATTAGAGCAAGCTGCTCTGACAAGCCCCATTCTCCATATGCCCCATGAGCAGGACCCTAATTATTTTACCTTTCTTTAACTCTTTATTAATCCCATCCTCCACCAGCTGCCTGTTATTTTGCCTGAGATTCGTGCATTGACAAAAGAGATTGGCTTCACACATGCTTTAAACTCCTGGTGCTTGCAGGCTGCCAGTGTGAGACTGCTCTACTTGCATTGAGATACGTGCCAGAGAGGTAGGCAGCTGCTTTTGTGGGGTCCCTGACACTTTTTGGTGTGACCTTGCCTGGCAGGGTGGCAGTGTCTGAGGATCCTTCCCGAGGTACCCAGCAGGTGGTAGTGCTGTATAAGTAGCTCCTTGCAGCCTTTTCTTATCGGAGGATTTTAATGTTTTATTCAGCTGCAGGTTGATGTTATCCATCTCTTGGGCTTCCAGTGGGGGCTCACCACATCATGAGACTTTCTTTTCATATTTGACAGGCTGGACACAGGCACGGTTTGGTTCTTGTTCCCCTTTTTGTGCTCTCCAGACTGTGCCATATGCAGACTTTCATAAGGATGGAAAACAAGCAAAACCTCTTATCACTCCTGCAAGTCTAGTTGACACAGTCTTTCCACTCTTTGACTGCATTTAATGCTTTTTATCGCACATCTTTCAGCACTTTACAATAGGACCAAACCAATGTAATATCTGTATCAATTCTGGTTTTGAAGGGAGGATGTCTGGAGGGAGAGAAATGATCTGAGACAGGGATGATGCTGTGGGCGTACCTGGACAAAGAGAAACATGGGTGGACT
Source organism: Sturnus vulgaris (assembly GCF_052056855.1). Lineage (NCBI taxonomy): Eukaryota > Metazoa > Chordata > Aves > Passeriformes > Sturnidae > Sturnus > Sturnus vulgaris. The sequence goes on along the minus strand of NC_142283.1, from coordinate 73,749,703 downwards.
GGGAAGCTGGAGTGCACTTGTCCACTTTCTGGGGGTGAGAAGCAGTGCCATGGTTGTCACCCACTCCCTTCCAGGTGGCTGTTGGGACAGCTATTGTCGTCTGGGGAAGGCACTGGGACAGATCCTGTAAAAATTCACTAGTTCTACCAAGAGCTGCAGCCAAGCTGAACCAGAGGAACATGCTGGGGCTGGAATTGGAGAAATCAGGAATGTGCCTGTCAAAATATTTGGCCAGGGTGTCCAGAGGAGGGGGAGAGGAGACCTGAGGACATGCAGACAGGTTCTGCTCGGCTGGAGCCTGTCTGGGTGTTGGTGAGGGGCTGGGACTGCAAGGGTTGGGTCTAGCTTGGCACTGCTGGGTTTGCAGCCCCATTTCATCCCAGGGATGGTTGGTCTCCCAGCTGCACCCCAGGGGCACCAGTACAGAACAGCTGAGGGGAACACTGCTCCATCTCACTGCCCTTCAGCATGGAAATACCCGCAGGCACTGAGGGAGTTTTAATTCTGGGAACCACCTACTTCCTTAGAGAGGCCAGAGGTATTCCCAGATTCTCCATCTTGAATGACTGATCCCAATGCCACTGCTTTGTGTGGGAAATAACTGGTTCCTCTTTGCTTTTTACTCTCTGCCACATTTATGTCCAGGTGTTTAACTCTGATCTTGGATCAATTTAAACTGATCCATTTTTTCTATGACAAGGGCCTCTGAGATGATGAAAAATTGACATGGTGTAATAGCAGAGAAATGTCTTTGGATCTGCAGCCAATCTCTCCTCCAACGTAGAAATGAAGCCCTCCAAACACTACAGAACATCTGAGCAAATTCAATAGTTTCTCATTTTTATATAGGTATATATATGTGTGTGTGTGTGTACTTGTGCCTAGCTCCATAATACTCATATTAATATTCTCCACCCATTTCATTGCAGTATCTGGCCATCAGAAATGCAGCTCCTAATGCCGTGGGCTAATGGGATATGTTTTTATTTGTCCTTGTTATAAAATAGGTACCTCCGTATTAACTTTGCAGGGCATTATATTGATGTAGGGCAGTAAACTTTATGGCAGATTTCACAACCCTGTTAAGTGCATCATCTTAGGCTGTAATATCTATCTGGGAAGACAAGTGAAACCCTTGCCAGCAATGCATGCCTGGGAAGTGGTGTGAGGCTGGGGGAGGAGAATTGGTGCTGGTACCTGCAGGATCCTAGGGTGTGCAGGGGGCTCTCCAGATCCCAGGGAAAGGGGTTTGCTCGCTGATCTTTGGCTGCTCACAAAGTCTCTGTGAGCAGTGCCCGTGCCAGCAGTGATTGCATCCCTCTGGGTTCTGGCTGGCTGCTCCAGAGGCTGTTTGCTCTCCTGTCCCTCCACCTTTCACATCCCCAGTAAATCTGACGCTATGCACACTGTGGCCGCTGGTCACAGATAACTGCTTAGCTTAAATCCTGCTTGAATTCCCTTGGCTTATCTGCTAAATGGGATCTCGGTTATAAATAGAGTCCTGCAGACATGAAGGTCTATTTGGGCAGAGGCTTGTTTGGCAAGGAGTTTTACACAAGTTTGAGCAAATTGCTGGGGAAAAGCTGATAGATAATAACAAGGAAAATGATATTAAACTGGCTTCTCTGCCTCCTCCTTATCCCTTAGCTCTTAGCAACTCACCAGGAGAGTACAGCTCGCAAGCAGACAAGGTGTCGTGGGTTTCCACAACTCCAGTCCAGCAATTGCAGCTGGGAAATGCTGTCTCAAAGCCAGGAAAAGGAGAGAAGGTTGTCCTCATGTGTGTCCCCATGGCTGCCCACAGAGAGGGATGGGTCTGTGCAGGGTGAAGTTGAGCTCCATGGCCATTGAGGCACAGAGGCTGCAGGGATGCTGGCCCTCCTCCCCCAGCTCTTGGTGGCTGGCTGCCATCACTGTCAGCTAATTGGGATGCTGATAATTATTAGTGTCTCATGATTTAATTTTCTCCTTATTACAGTCTCTGCCTCAGCCTTACTGGCGCTGAGCAGATCTCTACAAAAGACTGTAGGAGGTGGTGGGGGAGATCCACACCCTTGCAGGACACTGGTGAAACCAGATCAGATGTAAAATGTTCCTGGGGCAAGGGGGCAGGTCGAAACCCCATAGCTTTGGGACACAGTGAAGACCAGTCTGGGCAGTGGGTTAGCAAGGCTGGGCCTGCAACAAGTCAGAAGAATCCTAATTCTCTGGGGGATGAGTTCAGCACCTGCAAAAGACAACCATCTGGGGGGGGTGCTGTGTGCAGGAGAAAAGCTTGTTGGTGTGTGTATCAAAAACTGCACAGCAACTCAGAGTGTAACAGGTAAATAACAGCCAACAAATTAATTTATGTGGGTTAGCATAGGATAAATGCTGTGTGGCTGGACAGGTTGATTGGTCAGTGTCTGGTGGTGATGGGAGCCTCCATCACAAGGGCTCTTGCTGTTGTGTCCTCAGCTGGGCCAGGAAAATCTGCCGAGCTTTATCTTGCTGTGTTCTTACAGCCTAGCCAGGTATGATCCTACCCGAGCCCCAGAGCATGCATAATTCAGTACCACTGACACCTCAAGTACATGAGGAACATCTCTTAAATCCCTTAACTGCATACAGAGGACAATCCTACATGACCGTTCCTACTGATGACCTGAAAACTTCTTGTCTTGGCACAGGGAGGTCACTGCTGCAGCAAGATTGCTTTAAAGGCTTTCTTCCCAGAGTGGAGATCATCCCTTTCAGGTGCACACATAGGGCAGGACCGCCTGAAATTCCAGCCTGGAATTCTTGTAAGAATTAGTCAGATATTTAATTGTGAAGTTGCCCTGAGCTGTTTGCAGCCAACACGAATTTTTCAGGACTTCTTCCATCCTATTGCTTGCAAAGCCTTTTAATTTCTTTCCCTTGTCTGGGGACCAAACCCCATCAGGGAAGAGTCAGGTTTGCCTGAGTCTTGGGGTGCTGCAGGGAAAGGACATTTGACAAAGGACAGAGATTGCTGTCTGGAATTCAGCACCAAGACCCTTCCCTGTGCACAATCCAGGACTCAGTAGCCAAATAAGCTTTGGCTTGGGCCAAATTTCTCCTAAGGGCAGAGGATGGGTAGGAGAGGGACCTGGTGGTAGGGAACCTTGGAGTAACCTCTGTCCAGGTCAGTGCAAACCCAGATTGATGCCAGCACTGCCTGGCACTGGGCTTGAACCAGGAGCGTGGTGTGGTACAAATGGGAAACGAGAGAAGCAGCTTGAGAGAGGGCAATTTGGGTAAAACAGCATCAGGAGTGTCAAAATAGATTTGTTTCCAATATAGAAAACACCTCCCCAGGGAGCATGAGGGAGACTTAGGAGTTGTTAGTTTTGGACGAGAGAGGCAGTGAATTTGATCTGCGAACAAAGGGGAACTGGCAAAGCTGACAGCTTTTGCTCTGATTGCTTTGCTTCCTCTGTGCCGGGCTATGTCTTTTTTTTTTTTTTTTTATCCTTTAATTTTTTTTCCTTTTAATTTATTGAAATGCTCTGGATCTCAATTCACTTTCTTTGCTCTTTACTTCTTATTGCTTTGGCTGAAACTTTAAATCCCCAGTATGACTGGGATCAGGGCAAGAATAAAAATATCCAGTGGAAAAACAAACCAGCCCAAGGACATGAAAACAAGCTGCAGCGTTTCTGATGCTCAGTTTTGGTAGCAGAGGGTGGGTGTCTCTTGGGAGCAGGACAGGGACATGGGGATGGAGGGCTGTTGCCAATCCCTGCACAATGGGGTGGTCAAAGTGAATTGGTGGGCTGCACTCTGACTCCTAAGGATCAGAATCTCTGCCAAAATCATCTGTCTGACTTGAAGGGCAGGATAAAGGAGAAATATCCCTGCCAAGGGGTGAGGCTAGAGGCTTTTCCTGAAGCTAAAAAAGTGCCAAGAAGGAAGCTTTGCCTTGTGAAACGTCCTCTGAGAGCTGAAGGGACATTAAAAAGCAGCTGCCAAACCACCTCTTTGCCTGATCCTGTTTTTTCAGAAATGAAAATCCTTTTTCACAGGGGGAAACTGAGGCCCAGGGTGATGGTGTGGTATCAGTAAGTGGGGAAGGCTTGGAGCAGCACCCCTCATTTCTGGGCATCAGCTGTTTTCCCTCTGTGCAGACAGCTTTTGTTGTCACTGTGTCACGTTACTCTCCTTTCATCAGCCTGAAATTACCATTTGTAAAAAGGGGAAAGAAATCCAAATCTTCAAGAAGCCACTCAGGCTGTTATCTGAGGCTTGTTTCTTTTTTTATTGGTTTGGGGGGTTTTTTTGGTTGGCTTTTTTTTTTTTGCTTTTTTTTTTTTAATATCAAAGGAGCAGATGTTTCTTTTTGATATTAAATGGGCTGCAGGGCTGGATCCTGCTCTTGCTTCCAGCACTGTGTATCTGGAGTGAAGCAGCAATCCCTCCAGTGGGGAGACGTCCTCCTTTGCAGTGCCTGGAAATTTTGGGACAGGGGCTTTCCCCTCTTTGTAGCACCTTGCTATTGATGACATTAGTAGCAGATGCATTTACAGCCTGCCTGCTTTGGAGTGGCTCTGGGAATATTTCCCCTTCCTGATTGCTGTTTTATCTACCTCAAAACAGAGCAGGTTTAGTTTTTCTGCAGCCTCCCCATGTGCCTTTGGCTCAGCTTCTCTTTCAGTGGTGCTGTTCTAGCATCATCCATGGCTGCCACTCAAAAAGACCCAGAGTGGACTGCAGCAGCTCATCTCAAGGATTTCCTGGGGAAAACCATTTCCCAATGGGATCCCAGAGCCCTGCTCAACCGTAACCTTTCTGTCAGTGTTGGCAGGTGTAGACCAGCCTCCTGCAGCACCTTGTGTGCAGGGACTGGTTTGTAGGATGTTTTTCTGCAGCAGTTGGGCTGTTGTCACCTGTCTTGACCCTTCTTACATTTCTACTCCAAAAGATGTGGTGAGTAACTATTTGCCCTGCCAATGACCTTGAAGCACAGAGCCAGGGGCTTGTGTTCAGATGAAACCTTCTGCACACCCTGCATGGATGTGGCCTGCTGTCAGGGTCTGATTCTGCCAGCTGCATCTCTGGTCTGTGTCACAGCTGGGTTTAGCTCCTGGTAGAAAAGATAAGAAAGCTGGAGCTCAAGTGATGTGCAAGGTTGGATCCTCAGGGCTGAATTTTGTCATTGCTTTCCCCAATACAGGTGATTCTCTGAAGATCTTTGTGGCATCTGCTTGCAGGTTATTTGAGCTGAGACTCGGGAAGGAGCTGAGCAATGCACAGTGCTGAGCCTCACCATCATCATCCTCATCATCAGATTGGCTATGGGGCACAGCAAGGCCAGGAGCTGCAGCACATGGACAGATGCCTGGTGGAGGCAGTTTCTCAATCCTGTGTCCTCAGGGCTCCCTCCCCTGAAAAGAGAGTGGGATCCACCCCAGAAATGCCTCATCCTGGGCTTAAGAGAGTAAACTTCAGAATCATCCTGTTTCCTTGAGAAGCAGCATCGCAGGGATTTCTGCTGTGTTTCTACCAATTTTAACACCTAGTCTGAAGGAGAGGAGCCCTAATTTGAGAGAGATATGCTGGGCTGGAAAGTGCATGAGCGCTATTCCTGGCCACACTGCAAAGAATGGTCTCCACGCCTCCAACACCACAGATGTCCTGACAAAGCCCCAGCTGCTCTCTGAGGATGGTGACCACCTCTCAGGAAAGGTTATGGACTCCCTGATCAATAGCTGAAGACTCTCACTTCTCCATATTAGGGCTGAGGTATGGGGACTGTGGCTGGTTAGGTACAGAAAAGAGCTCTGGACTGCATCAGAAGCATCTGAGATGCCAGATTGTCTTTAATCATGAAAATACAAAAGCAAGAATCTAGTCTGACTGCTTGGCTGTGCTGAAATAATAGCTCATTTAGAAGGTGGAATTTAAGCCTAAAAGCTAACATTTTTTGTGTGTATTTATAACACAGGCACATAGGCAGGCACAGAGAACCTATCTACACTGCTTTTAATTTCTTTCACAAGCTCCTTTGATCCAGGCATTACTGTCCAGGCAAAACTGGCACAAGTTCCTTTGCAGGCATGACCAACGATCCTGCTGTGAGCTGCCCAGTGCTGGAACTGGGAGTGGATTCATTTTAATGGAGTGTTTGGGCTAGCTACACCAGCCAGAAATCTTGCTTCAGCTTGTCATTGTGAGCTCATTACCTCCAAAATCCAAAGCCTTGCCTACCTCACAGGGATGGAAAAATGGGGCACTTGCCATGTGCCTGCAGCAGGTCTCAGCTACAGAGTGTTGGGTGATGTAGAGGATGATGCTGGGACGGGGGGGACACTCAGTTTGACTGGGATGGGGCCAGGGAGGTGCTTGTGCAGCTTCTTGAATGCCCATTGGATGTGTGGAGTAAAATCCCTGCAGAGAAGGGCATGGATTCTGGGTTTTCAGCACGTTATCACGCTGTCTGCCCCAGGGCAAGCAGGAGGACCACAAGCTCTGGGAAAATCAGGCATCCCTTCCCTTTGAAGGTAGGGAGATGAATGCTGGAGTGCACTGGTCCTCCTGCACTGGCCTCCAAGGTACAGTTATTTTTGCAAAGAAAGAGAGGCACTGTTAAAGGCCCATTTTCAACACATCAGAGCCAAGCTGGACCACAGATCCATCTGGGAGGGAAGACAAACTGCCTGGGTTCTTCCAATAGCACATGCCCAGTAATGCCTGTTCCCTCTCCCAAATAATATTGCAGGCTACCACAAGGTCTGGGATTGCTGGAGCATGGCAAGCTCAGTTGCTGGCCACTCCTTGTACCAAGAGATAGTGAAGAATATATGTATTCCCTCTGCACCTTCTTCATGCCTTTAAGGACTATTATTTTCCCTGGCTGTACACAGTGTCCCACTTGAGCAATTCCTCCTGGTACAGAACCTTTCCTAGACCTTGGATTGTGTCCATTTGGGAATCTGGGAGAGCAGGAGCATGTACACTGTCCATGAATACAGATTGACATTGTTTACATGGTGATGTTGGTATTTTGCTATTTTCTCTTGACAACTAGTTCCACTCTCCGGAGCTGCAGCACTTAGCTCCTGATCTTAGGCAGTGCCCCAAACAATTTATTTCCATTGTGTAAATCAATCTCGTATCTCATTTGTCATCTCATTGATAAGGAGTTTTGGCAGGTCTTTTGGCAGCTTTTAGAAATCAGGTTACCCTAAATATGTGGTGCTGGCAGAAGATGCCACCTCAGTGTCTGCACCCTTCCCTAATTCATTCATGCACAGACTGAGCAGTGCAGGTGCCTGTGCTCCCTGCCTGAAGGGCTGTGCCCCTCTGCTGAGAAACTGGCTGTGCATCCCACCCTGTTTGTCCATTTCAAACTGAGAGAAAACCTCCCTGCTCTTCTGTCACCACCTCAGCTCCTTTAGGGGTTGTTTTGCTGCTTATCTTCAGGCTTGTTTAGAGATCAGCCATAGAAAACTTGCAGGATGGGAACCCTTCCAAACCTGCTTGCAGTGTGTTTGAATAGTAATGGTCCTTTGCTTTATTCTGCTGTGGGCTTGTCCTCAACTGATCATCTCCTGCATCTGGGGAGGATTAACCCCTTGCACCAGCACGGAATGAGGGCTGACCATCTGGAAAGCAGAAGGATAAGCACCTGGGCCTCCTGCTGGACAACAAGCTGTCCATGAGCCAGCAGTGCCCTTGTGGCCAGGAGGGCCAATGGTGTCCTGGGGTGCATTAGGAAGAGAATTGCAGCAGGTTAGAGGGGTGAATCTGCCTCTCGACTCAGCCCTATTGATGTGTATTTGGAGTGCTGTTTTCAGATCTGGGCTTAGTACAGGAGAAGCTGCTCCTGGAGTGATCCAGCAGAGGACTATGGAGATGATTGAGGGACTGGAGCATCTCTCTCATGAGGAAAGGCTGAGGGAGCTGGGCCTGTTCAGCCTGGAGAGGAGATGACTGAGAGGGGTCCTCATCAATGTATGCAAGTATCTGAAGGGCGTGAGAGGATGGACCAGGCTCTGCTCAGTGTTTTCGTGCAATAGGGCACGAGGCAAAGGGCAGAAACTGATGCACAGGAGTTCCCTCTGAATATGAGGAAGAATTTCTTTACTGGGCAGGTGACCACACACTGGAACAGATTCTCCAGAGAAGTTGTGGAGTCTCCCTCACTGGTGGTACTCAAGAGCTGTCTGTCAGGGTGGTGGGACCAGGTGGCCCTCTGCGGTACCTTCCAACATTCTGGAATTCTGTGATTCTGGGAGCTCATGGCTCTGCAGACTCTGCTGCTCCTGAAACAGAGACCCTGAGGGATCCTTGAAGGAGGGGCTGTTCATTTTTATGGTAATGGCAAATTGATCTTCATATTCTTTTCCAGTTGTATTATTGTGTATTTACATTTTACTTGCCAGAGGCTGTGGTCTTTTAAAATTACTTAGTTGAACAAGCCTTCAATATGTGAAATCTGCCCCCTTTTCTTCCTTGCTCTGCAGTTTTACCCAGCTGGCCTTTCAAAGGTCTTTTTCTGTGAGGATGAATGTGCCCATGCTGAGCCTCCGAAAGGCTATTTTTATCCAGTCCCTATGTTTCCTGCACAGGATTCATCTCTTGGCTCTTTATCTAATTTTGATTCTTTTTCATGAGTGTCCTCATGGCAATGTCATTCCTTTTTCTCAAGGAAACACTGATGAGGGGGATTTTGCCATCCATACATGTATGTGATGGGCACCTTATGTGTGGGTTGTGGGCACTGTTGGCTCGAAGAACAGAGAAAAGTTTCATTGCTTCTTTGGTCAGCTCAGGGACCAAGTGCTTTATGCAAAATCCTTTCTAGCAACAGAAGTATAATGTCAGCATCACACAGGGAAATGGTTTGGTTTCAGAGACCTCCTGAAGCCATAGTAAGAAGGGAGCCTGGAGCTGTTCTTCTAGAAATTGTCAACAGTATAGTTTTCATTAATTTATTCATGGAAGGGGTTGTCAAGCATTGGAACAGACAGCTCAGGGAAGTGGTGGAATCACCATCCTTGGAGGTGTCTGAGAAACCAATGGACATGGCCCTTTGTGCTGTGCTCTAGTTGACAAGATGGTTGCACTCACTGATCTTGGAGGTCATTCCTGACCTCAAAGATTCCGTGATTCCTCACAGGATGCCTCCCATCCTTCCTCCCACAGGAGAGATCTGTTTTTCTCTCTGGACCCACAGCCTGGCAATAGCTGCTCTGTCAGAAAAGAAATATCATACCCAGATGGATCCATGAGGTCTCTGTGGTCTTTTGGAAAGAAGTGGCACTCCAGATTGCAAAAATTCCTGGGTACCTGTGGAGGAAATGTGTACTGGACCTTCTTTTAATTTTCTTGTTATCAGTCTTTTCTTGTGCAGCAGCCAAGTTGATCTTCTCTAGTAGCTTTGCAGCTTGCAATGTTTGATCCCTGTTCTCCTGCCCTGGGCAGTCCCCCATGACCAGCCATGCTGTGCCAGGAATTTTCCCCCAGCACTGCTTGTGCTCTTGTGTGCTCGCAGCAGACTCAGAGCAGGGAGATGAGATAAGATGTTTTCATGCCAAGCTATACCATGACTGACAGGATTTACCAGATTTCTCTGTGAGACAGCATTGGTTTGCTCTGCAGCAATGTTTCCTGCATGCTGTTGGTTCTCATGGCTCCTCTGGAAACCAGAGTGAGTGTAGTGAGCAGGTGAGGGTGGAGTCTCCCAAGGAGTGGGTTTGGATCTTCTGTGGCTTCCTTGACGTCTGTATGGTGAGGTTTGTATCCCACTGTTCCCCAGCTGGATACCCAGATCAGGCAAAAGGAGAAAGGCCAGCAGGAAGAGCTCAGCAGCTCAGTGGCTGCCTTCATCTCATCACAAGGGCAAGCTGAGGCTGAGCTGGGGAGCCTTCTGCACTGGGATCAGCCAGATGAGCAGTGGTCTTACTGTGTTAATTAGACATCTGGAGAATCTGGCAGGAAGCCCACTTAATTATCCTTGGTGCTCAAGGATGCTCTCAGGAGTCCTTCCCTTTCTGCCTTCTCTCAGAGCTTCTTCCTTCCAGTGTGTCACCATTTGCACACCCTGGAGAGACCCTTACTCTTGGCCTAGGTGAGGAAACTACTCTTCTAAACTTTGAGGACCCAGGAGTGTCCATCAGTCATCAGACAAAATATGGGCAAAGGTAGTGGGGAGGGCAAGGTGGGGCAGAAAAATCAGGCTGTGGGGCATTGCCCTTCTTGTGGGCCTGTGCTGCATTGCCTGAAGCTGCATTTTGGAGTGTCCTGAAGGCAAGTTTCACATCTCTGGCTAACAGCATGTTTGCAGTGCTTTATGTCTGGTGTTTGGCACAGCATGTGAAATTTCTCTAGGGTTTGCCTTCCAGCACTTCCCAGACTCAGAACAAAGCTGAGATGCATTTCCAGCCCTGTGCCCCAGGCTGCTGTGAGGGAGATGAGGCACTGGCACAGGTTGCCCAGAGAAGCTGTGGGTGCCCCATCCCTGGAACTTTCAAGGTCCGGTTGGATGGAGCTCTGAGCAACCTGGTCTGGTGGAAGGTGTCCCTGTCCCTTGGCAGGGTGGCTGGAACAAGATGGTCTTTAAGGTCCTTCCAGTTCAGGCCATTCTGTGATTTTGTGATTAGCAGCTGTGCACAGGGCAGGGTGTTCGTATCCCTTGTTCTTCCCTTTAAACACAGTAACCTGCAATCCACTGGGCAAAGAGATCCTTGCTGCCTGCACTGACTGCTTGGAGGCTGCTTCTAGCCTGGAGCCCCTTAGCTCTGCCCCCAGCTCCCAGAGCCTGGCTTTGCTCTATTGTCCAAGGGGATGCTGACACCATCCCGTAATCCCCTGATGGAGCTATATAGCTGCAAACTCCTCTCTGAACATCTAGTGCCATTAGCAAAAATGGGGAAGGCCAGCTCCTCGATACTGCAGCTGAAACTCCAAGAGTAGGTACAGAGGCATGGAAAGCACTTGAGAAACACATCAGCTGCCTTGATCCTTCCTAAAGCTTAAATGGTACTGGTGGGCTATAGGAAACAGCTAGCAATTAGTACATGGGAGGCACAATGAGACAATTAGCCACCAGTTAATAGGATGAATGTGACGACCATTCCCTGCTTACTGATGTTTGGCTAATTTGACATCAGCAGCTTTGTTAAGCGATTATGAATTGCACAGGAGGTGCAATGAGCTGGATCTTGCTAGCAAGGGTGCAATGGCATGTGGATTGCACTGAGGACAGTAGCTGCTCTGGGGGTGACTGCCTCTGTCCCACATGGTTGTAATGTCTCCTGGATTCTCCTGCTCTCCAGCCAGAGCTGTCTGCTGGCCTTGTCCTCTGGGGAGGCAAGACACAGAGCCCAGCTTGGCAATGGCCCCTGCACCTTGGTGTCCTCTGGGACTATCATGCCCAACTTGACAAGACTGCTCTGCCATCCTCTGGTCTGACCATCAGCAGGGTTGGATGTTAGGGGACATGGGTCTCAGTATGGAAGGGATGAGGAGAACTGGCAGGATACTTACCAGATACAAGGAGGTGGCTTTTGCAGACAAAAAGTCAGCATAATGAGGAGTAAGAAAGAAAGTATTCCTGAGGATGATATTGAGGAGAAAGGGCAGATAGCACCAATGGGCACAAAGAAGGAAAGAGGGGAAGGAAAGCTTTTGTGATGGCCCAAGGGAAATCTGTGGGATGGGACTTGCCAGACAGGGAAGTTTGAGCTCCCTTGTGGTCCTGAGGGACTCTGACATGCCACTTCACTGCTGTCCTGGGCAGAGGGAATGGTGTGGAGACATCAAGAACACCCTTGAAAACCTGGGATGTTGTGGGGCTATGTCTGGGAGTTAGGGCCTCTACAGCAGGAGACATGAAGTCCTGCTCTGGACAGGTGTCCATCTCCACAGTGGTTGTCTTGCTACCCCCACATTTGGGCACAGAGAGGAACTGAGGATGGGAGGGAAGCAGGAATGGCCAGCTGGTACCTGCCCAGGCTTTGAGACAGGCAGGCACAGATGTGCCTGTGGAGGCAGTCCTGTGGCTGGGTCAGCACTGTGTGCTGGACTGAGCCAATTGTCCTGCTGGGAAATGGGGATAATTAGCTTGAGCCCAGTGTGATGCTGATGGTACTTTTGAAAAATGCTGCCTTAGATATTTCAAGGGCATGCAGCTAAGCAACCTGTTAAATGCTCTTACAAATCTAACAAGATAACCAGCCCCCTGAGAAGCTGAACAAACAGTTGCATTTCCACTCAGAGGAGGTGAGCAACCTTTGCAAACGTCAAGCCGTTCTCCAGGAGGCTTGGGGGCAGAGCAACAATAATCCCCAGAGGCCACAAAATGGGAATAGAAACCCTTGTAAAGTGGCTTGTCTTCAACGATTTGTCTCTTTGCTCCCTGACTTGAATGAGAAGCTGCAGAGACAGCACGAAAATGAAATATAACCAGGAGGAATACTCCATTTCATCTCTCCTGCATCTCTTACTGCTCCCTCCGGTCCCTGCCGCTCATCTGCTGAAGTCCAAGGCAAAGTGTTATTGAGCTGCTGGATCTGATTGAATTTTTTTCACATCCCTGAAGGGCTGCAGTGACTGGAGCACTGCTTTGAGCAGAGAGGACATGGTTAGCCAGTTGGCAGGACCAGTTCTCCTGAGACCCAAGCAATGTCTGGCCCAGACTGCTGAATGAATGGGTAGCAAGGCCAGCTCTCTGTTGCCATGTGGAGACTGCAGCAGATATTTGAAGCAAGGAGAGAGGCTGAAAGTAAACCTGCCTTGGTAACACACTCAGATAATAGTCATATCCTGACGTATATCTGTGGAGAGGAGCTCTCTGCTGCCCCGTTGCTGTGATTGCTCCTAATGGGGTTTGGTGGGCTCTAGGTAACACCCTTGGGATCAAACTGTGTCGGGAGATGGACCTTTCTGTCCCTGGATTGAATGTTTATCTTGGGACACCCTGGAATTTGACTTGGCTTTGAGCTGCTCACCTGCTGGTGAGCCCTGGAGGGCTGCCAATATTTTGGAGAGGAAGAGAGAAGCAACTCATGACTTCAGAGAGGGCTCTGAGCTGCTCAACTCCCGAAGCAAATCAGAGAGTGAGCATGGACCCAGAAGCATCTGACTCATCCTTTCTCTGCAGGCTACAGTGTGGGGATGTGGTAGACAGCCCCTGCCACCACACAGGGATGAAAAGAGGAAGACAAAATTCCAGAGCCTTTGGGGACACTGCTCTCCTGAAAGCTCTAGGCTGTAAGTGGCCACCATGGTGACTTGGGAAGCTCGTATGGAAATGCAAGGCTGTGCTGGGGTCGAGAAGGTGAGGGTGAAGATGCTGCTGCACTGCACTGTCCGTTGTTATGGAAAGATCGACAGAGGAATCATCCTACTTTTCAGGGTGTGCCCTGCCACCTCTTCAAAGCTGCTCAGCCAGACCAGGGGGCTCTGTGTGGTGCAGCTCAGGAAGTGAGAATGCAAGGTGTTCCCTGGCTGAGCTGCAGGCAGGAAGCACAAGGACTCCTGGACCTTTGGGATGGGGGAAGAAGTGTTGTGAGCTCTTACAGCTATTTGCAAAGAACAAGTCCGTCTATAGTTTTCAGGATATCTGTGATGTTCAAAAGACAGCTGAGCTGTGGTCTTCAGTCCCATCCATCTCTGGGGGACCCCAGCTGTGTCTCTAGCTTTGGGGTGGAGGGTGCTGCTTGCCTCTGCACAGCTGGGACTCCCAAATGGGGTGTGCATCTACTCCCAAGCCAGCACTGCTCAAGCCTGGAGAGGAGATGGCTCCTGCTGGCTTCAGTGACATCAGGCTGAGCAGCGAGCAGAGCTGGCTGGGGACAACATGTATTTGTTGTCCAGCTGGCCCCACCAAAGGCAAGAGCAGAGACCTGGCTGTGGTACCTACTTTCCACCTCCCTAGTGCAGGGGGAAAGGAAATCCAGCCCAGCAAGGATAATGGTTGAATTGGAATGAGGTGAGATGGGTGAGGAGGCTGGTGGTGGGGCTGGGCTGAGCACACAGGAGCTGGACCATGATGAAACCCTCAAAGGGCAGTGGAGTCTCATAGATCGTCCTCCCCGTTCCTTGGGAGTGGAAAGAGACCTCGGCTGCACATTTCTGTGGTTTCTTTGCTCATTATAGGAAAAATGAAGGGTGAAGACAGGTCCATGAATCATTACTGTTTGGTTTGGCTGCATCACCGCTCTGTGTGTAGGAATGGCTGATTCTTTTTCTTCTTGTGAGTTGTTCTCTCTTCCTCCACTCCTTCGGGTTTTGGAGTTGTTTTCTGGTTTTTATCCCTTCAATTGTCCTGAATTATTGCAAGATGGTGAAACAGAAGATCTCTTCCTTTTCTTGCATTGGCTTCTCTTGCAGCAGATGTCAAATAAAGAGTCCAGGTTTTGAATAACTCATCCCAAAAGGGGATCTTTCACCCGTCCCATGATGAGACATTGCAGGAAGCCACTGGCGTGGCCTTCAGGCTCATGAGAGCACTTTCCAGGGAAAAAGAAAAAAAAAAAAGAAGTAAAAATGAACAAGATTCCTCTCTCCATTTCTTAATTATGTACTTTTTTTCGGGTTCTTGCTGGAACATCTGTTCTGAATTTGTGCACAATGTTAGTATCTCTAGAATTGTTCATTCCTTCACTGCTGGGACGCTGGGGTTGCAGGGTGAGAGGGTTCACACACCACCACACCCTTGTACCTTAGCAGGGTGGGCATGACAGAGGACACAGCAGCAGAATGGTTGCTTCCATCTCACGCCCCACAGGAGAACTGGGCTGCTCCCTTCCCCTCCCTCTGCTACACATCAAGGGTGACCATGCCATGTGCTTTTGGCATGCACCAGCTCAGTGTCCAGTTTTTATCTTGTGCCTCGGTGCCTGGTGAAGGTGTTTACAGACCCACCTCCCTTCTGCTGTTCCAGGCTGAGACTGAGAGGGGAGGCAGCACTCCTGTGTTTGCAGTGATGAGGGTCCTGGAAAGACAGGGTGCAATTTTCTCATTTGAATCTGTGCTGGGTTGTAATTTTTCCTAATTCGTCACCTGTCATGACACAGGAGCGAGGAATGAGAGCTCCCTCTTACATATCACTGCTTGATTACATGGTGTCAGAAGAGGCTTTCACAAATTATTCCACATAGGTGGAACAGTCTGGAAGGGGACTCTGGTAGAGAGCTACACACAGGGGCTGCAGTCTTTGCAGCTCATCTGGCAGCCAGTTACATTGAGGACACCAAGGGGTGGACATCCTGATCTTGCAGGAAGGTGGACACCCTCAGGGGTAAAAAATCAATTTTAGGTTGAACTAGAAGGGAGAAAGCAAATCTTCCCCTAAAAGCTGAGTGTGGCTGTTATCCTGATGACATTGTCCCTTGGCAGAGCCTGCTTCTGCCCTGTCCTCCCAGGCTGGGTAGGGATGGTTATGGAGCACACTGGCATCCTAGTGGAGATCAGGCTGGATGCTGTTCACCACCCACAGCTCTGCAGTGGGGTTCTCCTGGGTTTTGCAGCAGGAGGGCTAATCAGGGAGCAAACTGCCAGTGATATAATCAAATCAGGGAGAGGCTGCTGTGACAATTGGAGGTGACATTGCAAAGTGTGTTTGTGTGGGGGGGTGTTTGCAAAACGAGGCATGTGATCACTGAAGGAAGGCAAGCAGGTGGCCAAAGAGTAACAGTGAGTCTGGCTAATAGAGCCCACCTCAAATATGTGATGTGGACAGGGATTGAGACATTTCTTCCAATTTTTTCTACCTTAGTTTTCCTGGGTTCTTTAGGGAAAGTATGTTTGTGTTCCTTTGTGTCCTACAGAGACAGGAGGGGGCACAGATCTGTTGAATGACCATGTGGCTACTGGCTGTAGGAAGCACTGGGACAACATTATAAACCAAGAAAGGATTGTGAGGTACTGCCCTCCTGCCAAACACAATTCTACTCCACTGCCTACTTCATCACCAGTGTTCTGGTGGCTGCATGGCGAGCCAAGAAGTGGCACTGATCTGGCTAAAAAATGTATTTTGGGTGGTGTGGGGCATGCCAGATTCATTTCAGATGGATCACCTGCATGAACGGGGTCACTGGTATGACTAGTGGAGCTCATGCAGGGGGAAATGAAGATGCAGGAAAGGACGGGGTGGGAATATCTTCAAAACTCTGCTGGGCAGCAAAGCCAAATCTGAAACTTTCTGGTGCCCTTAACCAGGCCAGGAGCTCCCTCAGAGTCTCGGCTCCCTAAGACTGACCAGCAGCACTGGTATTAGAGAGCCTGAACTGCTCAACCCTTGCTATTACACTGTTCCCAGTGGCTCAACATCCGTGGCCATGTGGACTTGAATTCCCCCCTCCAGATCTTGGGCTTTCCTGACTGAGCTTGAAGCAGAGGCTGGCTGTGGGACTGTGGTGTGGGCTGCTTATGAGGGCCTGCAGTGAGCTGAAGCATGTTCAGAAAAGGTCTCTGTCCCATGTACTGGCTTTGTCCATGCCAGGCTGTGCCCAGGGCAGCTGCTGGACAGATCCTGACATGGGGAATCCCAGGAGAAAGAGGTGGTCAAGACTGTGGTGAGTGACAACCTCCAGTGTCTATCCAGTGGCTTGCACTGAGGTGGTGACTTCAGCCTGGTTTTGAGGACCAGGTGCCCAACCCTGTCCCCAAAGGGTGTGCAGCCCTTTTCTTTTTGCCCCTATGAAGTTTGTGTGCTGGTTTGCCTTCACTGACTCTGACCTAGAGACCTGAGGTTGCCAAAAATGCAGCTGACCTGGTCTCATAAAATCATAGAAACATAGAATGGTTTTGGTTGGAAAGGGACTTCTTGGCTGAAGATCATCTTGTTCCAACCCCCCCTGCCATAGGCAGGAACACTTTACACTAGACCAGGTTGCTCAGAGCAGTATCCAACCTAGCCTCAAACGTTTCTGGGGATGGGACATCCAGAACTTCCCTGGGCTAGTTTCCAGTGCCTCATCAACCTCATAGTGAGGATTTTTTCCTAATATCTGTTCTAAATCTACTCCCAACATCTCCTTGTACCATAACAGCTCTGGCTGGAGTGCTGCTGAAGTGCTGCTGGCCATCTCAGGAGTCTCAGCAGCCCATGCCATTCCAGGTCAGGGGAATTGCAGGGCTGTGCTTGACCTGCTTGAAGATGCTAAGGAGATGTTTGAGCTGGCCTTCAGAAAGGGATATTTAATGATCCCTGATCCATGCTGGCCATGGAGGCCACCTTCCATGTTCTCAAGGGCCAGGGAGAATCCGACGATGGATGTTGTAGGAGAGCATGCACAGATAGCACAACAGATCAGGAATAAATCAGCAATGGGCAGTGTCTTACTCAGCTCCCTCTAGTCCAACTCTCCTGCAGCACAAATGTTTTTCCTGTTTGCAGCCCTGGATCCACTGTTTAATCTAGTTTCAAATGCCTCAGGCTTTCCTTGGGATAAGCTTCTCTACAGCCTCATAAATCTTCCTGTCAGGAAGTTTCTTTCTTGCTACAGACCTGAGAATTCCCCTTTCTTAATTTCATGCTGCTTATCCTCTCGTTCCCATGCCGAGCCCTCGCCGGGATAGGCACTGAAGCAGGACAGGAGCAGCAGTCTCAGCAGCACATCTTTCAGTCTGCTCTCGAGGGTTATTTCTCACTTGGGACTCGTCCTACCTGCTCCCAGAATATGCTGTGAGACCCTTGGGCTGTGCTGGTAGTGCTGGGAGAAGCACAGGAAAAACCTCATGAGGAGGCAGGTGAGTTGGAGAGGCTCTCTGGAGCCTCTGGTCCTATGATCAGCTCTCCTTAGCTTGCCTGACCTCTTCCTAAAATCCCCCTCACTCCTCACCTCTGACAGTCAGGAATGACCAGTTGCTCTCTTTTTTTTCTGCTGTCTAGCTTAAACATTCTTTGCTGCAGCTTCAGTACCTCCCTGGTATTTCTTTGCCCAGCACAGCCATGCAGTAGAGCTCATTGTTGTGACTTTTGTTGCAGCTTTTCCTCTACTGGAAGCCTGTTCTTTTCCTACTTACACCACTGCTTGAGGCAAGAAACACTGGTTCTGAAAGTTCTTTGGGCTCTCCTGGGAAAGGGTTTCAGGCTGCTGCCTTTGCTGCCCATGTGGTGAAAACAGATGAGCCCAGAGAAGCACCTTGCAGGTTAATCTTGAGCCTCTAAATGTGGTCAGGCTGGGTTGCAGATGCTGATGCCAGAGTGTATTTATTCATTTCACAGTTTTGCTTATTTATCAGATCCTGTGATCATTAAATTGTGCATTACCATTTGGCATGTGGCAGGTTTTAATTCCTATGGCTGGTTTATGCCCTCTGCAGGTATTAGCCTAAATGCATTTCCTGACAAGTGATGGATGCTCCGAAAAGCTGTGGCAACATATTTATTGATCAGAGCTCTCCATAACCCCAGCTCACTAATGCAAGCTCTCGCAGCGCTAGGAACTATTGTCTCCTCAGACTGTTTCATTAACTCAGATGTGAGGGTTTGGTCTTTCCTTTCACGCAGGATGGAGTAAATCTTGCGCAGTGTCAACTCTGACAGCAGCTCCGGCTCACTAAGTAGGGTAGACGTGGCCTGTGCTCAGCAAGGGGACCTCTGAGGGATATTTAGGGATAGAGAAGCCCTTCAATGACTTTCCAGAGGATGTAGAGGCAAACATGAACCTCCTAGGTGTATTTGGGGTTGGAAGGTACCTCTGCAACTGCCTTTCTTGATATGTCTCACCTACCTGTGTACAGGGTTGTACAGCAGAGGTGGGAGCACAGCAGCTGGGTGCTGCTGCAGGCTTTCCCTAGGACAGATGGAGCTGGCTATGGAAGTGCCACCTCGAGGCTCCCTGCAGGGTCTGCAGTGCAGAGCTGCCTAGGTGCTTCAGGGAATGGGATGTGTCTGCTGCCAGCAGGGCTCTGCTTGGAAAAAAAGAATAGGAAAAGTTCTGCTTAGAAAGGTCTGTCTTGTCAAGGGAAAAGCTTCTGCTAACCTTGAAGAGGTGGAGGGTCAGAGAGGCATCTTGAGTTACCTCCTGTTCCACGGGGGTGTGTGTGGACTCTGACACACTCAGGAACAAAAGGGACTACCACAGATGAGGAGCAGATAATGGTGTGGCCATGCTGGTCAAAAATTGGTCAGGAAACAAATTCAGCCCAAAGATGAGTTATGGAGGCTTGAAGGAGTGACAGGCTACTGTGTAGTGGAAACAGGGCTGCCATGTGATTCTTGCCTGCCCATGCATGAAATCCTTTCCCTCTCTGCAGCTGCAAAGCAAAGCTCCTGCCTGCTTTTCCCAAACCCACCCTGAGTGAGTCTAACTTCTTCAGAAACAAAAACCAGAAGCCTTGAGAATTTCCCCATTCTTCTGGGAAAGAGCAAGGTAGACAAATGCAGGACATCCTGTCTTATTCAGAGAGAGCTGGGGCTTCATGAAGTGGAATGAACTTGCAAGATCGTGCCCAGAGCTCTGCATGGTCATGCCCCATCCTTTAAGAGCAGCAAGGTGAGGTGGCATCAACTGGGAGCTTATTGGAGCCTCATGCCTTGCAGGGTGGAGTGGGGAGTTCACGCTGTGACAGTGGCTTTGCAGAGCCACACCTGGGACGTGGGCACTGGTGGGGTGGAGAAATCACAATGAAGCTGCCAAACCCATGGCTGGTGGGGAAAAGGTGAGAGGTCACAAGGAATTGGTGGGTGGTTGATGTGGGATCCTGTTGACTCCTCAGTTATGGGAAACTCTACCTTATCCAAACCTGCTGGTGGGTTGTCTGCTGGAGAAACTGCTCTCTGCTCATGCTGAAGGGGAGTGACATCCCACATGTTGTAAATATTTCTATAAAACAGCTCCTCACCCATTCTCCTGCAGTTTGCATGGCCTGAACACCTGTATTAAGAATAGATGAAGCTGTGAGGAATGAGAACTCTGGTCTCGGTGTGACACAGAGCTCCCCACATGGATGTGATCCCTGTGGCCAGCACTGGCCTCAGCTCTGCCAGTCCTCACCAACTGGGCATGGGTTCTTTGTGTGCCCAATGGACACTGGCTTATCTCCTCTGACCTCTCGTGTACAAAGGCCCTGGTCTGGGGCTGGAAACTGGAAATGGAGCCCCTGGAGGTCCTGAGGTCACAAAAAAGACAAGCTGTGTACCCACACTCCACTCATGCCAACACTCACAGCTGCCTGGCATGAGCAGCTTTGGGTATGAATTGACCACCAAGGGGGAAAATCCACCAGCTAGCAAACTCAGTGCTGAAACTAAAAGAGGTTCCCCACAGTCCTGTGCAATCCTCCCAAAATGCCAGCAGCATCAGGGGATGCTTATCCAGGTTCCCACCAACTGGAGGGAAATACTTGGTTTGGTTTGCCTGCATAAGCACCCCTTTCTTCTCAGCTGAAGGTCCTTGGGTCTGTTAGTAGAGGACCATTAGGTCTGAAAGTTGTTCTCAGTTGTCCTCACAGCTTGATCACAAATGATAATGAGTGGTGTCTTCAGGGAGCTGCAGCAGGGTATGAGCTGGAGCCAGGAACCCCTTGTTGAAAGCACCTGGTACAAAATGGGGAGAGCAGGGTTGACCCTCCTGTCATTGCATAGGCAGCCAAATGCCCCGGGAAAAAGAGTAGGACAAAGATATTTTCACCTGGGGCAACACAGACAAAAGGGCTCTTTCCACCTTCAACTTCCCATGCCGGAGACTGGTGAAGAGAAATAGTTGTTTTATAGAAAGAAACTGGGTCTTACATTAATAGAGGGAGATTACAGCTTTATGTGAGAAGAAGAAAGAAGCTAAACGAGGTGCTGATGCAGTGAGGATCTTTATTGTTAAGCACTCTTAATAATGCATAGAGTTGTACTCATCTTTCAGTAACTTTATTCCACTATTGTAAATCTCATTTTAGTGATCTCATCGTTTCAGCCTTAATTCTAGCTGGCATGGTGGAGCCATCTGCCAGCCAGGAGAAATTCTTACCTTCCCTTCCTTGTACCAAACACTGGGAAATGCCCTGTTCCCACAAATACAGCTCCCACATACCTGGGGAACAGCACAGGAACCATCTGGAGCAGATGAATCTCCCAGACACTGCAGTGAGGAGAAGTCTCTGGCATCCAGTGGGAAACCAGAAACTGGGCAGGAAGAAGTCCTGGGGGGAATAGAAATACAACTTAAGAGTAAAACCTGACAGTGCTAAGTCAGAGTGTGCAGTTAGAAATACCACCCCTTTCACACAGACTCTCCAAACAGCTGCAAAAGCTCTCTCATCAGAGGAAAAACCCCAACCAAATAAATTACATATATTTTGGTTTATAAATCACCAGAATGAGACAGAAGCCAGCAGGTTTTCTCCTGCATCCTGCTAACGCCTGTGTCCCTTTGCTGGTCCAGTGAGGCTGGAGACAAACTTTGGGAGCTGCTCTTGGGGACCGGGCGGCAGTACCCGAGCTGAGCTTTAATTAACAGAAAGTGGCCACCATTCTGCTCAGCACAGCAATCTTAGACTTCAATTGCTGATTGAGGCAAGAGCCATTTCTCACCAGGTAGAGGAAATAAGGCTTGCATTGGAACATAAAAGATTGTTTTAATTAAACCTGGTATTTCTAAGCCTGTTGCTGGCTGCAGCTGAACGGGGGAGGCAGCTGGAGTCGGTCAGAAAATTCCCAGAAAAAAGGCACTTTTTTTCTTTTTTCCCACTTTGTCGGCTGGAAATGGTGCATGATAGAAAAATAAAAGGCTTTTGTTTTTTCAGAGTTGTATTTGCCTCTTGGTCATACAGGCTGGAGGCATCACAGAATTGCCTGTGGTGTGACAAAGGAGGAAAGGACCTCTTCTGCATCCAGCTCTGGGGGCTGCATTAACCCTAGGACTGACTGCAGCCCAGGACAGCCTGATGAGATCAAACCTCAGCCCCAGCCATCACTGTCTCTTTCTCTGCACCATGGTCCTCCTCTTCTTTCCCCAGCTCACTTTTATCTCCACAATGTCCTTTGCAGGAAGGTCAGTATTCAGATAAATTTCTGCCTCAGCACTGTAAAAATCTTGGGGTGGCCTACACTTAAGTGTGAGGGTTTTTTTGTTCCCAAGTTTGTTTTTTTCCCCAACTGTGTGTCAAGCCTGTGTCTCTCCCCACCAGCAGCCAGGTCAAGTTTTGGGTGGTTTAGTCCTGCAAAACAAGAGCTAAACCAAGAAGACAACAAGCCCCGAGCTCACCAAACACTCTGTGCAGGCTGTAGAGAGCACCCCAGCCTCAGCTCATCTGTCTGCTGCATTTTCTAAATCTGTGAGGATTTTAAAATCCTCAGATGGAGCAGCAAATCCCTCCAGCTGTTCCCACTGTGCTCACCCAGCCCAGGAGCAGCTTATGCTGGTCACTGAGCGTCTTCCTCTGAGCTGCAGCAGCCTGCTCCCTGGGCAGAGGCAGCCATCCAGGCAAAAGCACATTTTTAAGTGCATGTCACCTCTGGGGCTTTCCTGCTGAAGAAGGTAAAATTCAGAGCTCCCAAAAAGCACGACTGCCCTGGAAATCAAACTGGATTTAAGCTTAGGCTTCACAGGCAAGGGACAAGCAGAGTCAGTGTGACAGCACAAACAACCCAGATAGGACACATGAGGTGGACTATGCTTTTCTATAGCCACAGGGCACCTCCCACCCATATATCTCTACAGGATGAGGAATATCTGCAGGTGGTTTAGAATCATAGAATATGCAGAGTTGGAAGGGATCCAAAAGGAATTACTGAAGTGCAGCTCCTGGTCCTGCACAGGACAACCCCAAGAACCCCACCATGTACCTGAGTGTGTTGTCCGGGCACTTCCCGAGCTCTGTCAGACTTGGTGCTGTGACCCCTTCTGTGGGGAGCCTTTTCCAGGGCCCAGCCACCCTCTGGGTCTGCTAGGATGTTGCTCTGCCCCATATATGGCCCTTTTCTCACATTTGTTTTGTCTTTTTTTTTTCAGACCAACCAAGAAGGTCATTCTTCAGGGGTCCCAAGCTGGTTGTGACATGGTTTGGGTGAAGTGACCAGGGCACTGCATCTGCAACAAGGGGCTGCTTCTGAGCCCTTAGGAGGTGCTCAGGGCCCTCCAGCATCTCCCAGGCCACCAGTGCAAGCCAGGGGAAAGGCTAAGCCACAGTGGTGGGAGTGTGGAATGTTAGCAGCACCATCAGACCATAGCATCCAAAATGGAAACTTCCCAGCTTGCTCTGTGCAACTAGTTGATATTAAATCCTCAATTTCTTGCCTAAAATAAACACAATTGAGTAAACACATAAAAATATGTCTGTATTCACAGACAGAAATACACATACACGCCACATATCTGGAGTTTCAAATGTTTCATTTGCCCAGAATGCTGCTTCAGCAAAACCAAAACTATTTGCAGAACAAAGTCAGTCGCAGAAAACCCAACTTTCCCAGCTCAGAAATTTCTGGGGGCAAAAGCAACAATGGCTATTAAAAAGAAACTGCCTGCCAATGTATTTCCAAACCAGAGAGCTGCAGATGAATCCAAATGGTCCCATTTCAACACTGGAATAAATTTAGACAAACAAACAAGTAAATTGAGACTAGCATGAAACTACTGGAAGTTATTGAACCAATCTACTGTTCTTCTCTTCCTTCTTCCTAGGAATTACCAGCTTTTCACTAGCAATAAGAAGGTAAAAGAGCCCAAATTTTTGTCTCAGCACAAGACAGGAAATAGTCCTGAAATCTCAAATATTTGCACGGATCAGATTTTTCAAAGTTTTATTACTTACTTACAGTGTTTCATGGTGCTTCTGAAATACCTCCTGCCAATGGCTGAACTAAAATAACTTCACCTGATTGAGCAGAGGAGCCAAGATGTTTTGGTCTTGCATCAGGGATGTTTTTCAGCTGTCTGGGTCCTGTCAGGGGGGCTGCAGCCAGCTGAATTAAACTGCATATGCAAATCTTAATTAATTAGCAATTAGGTATGGCAGCTTGTCAAATTGCAAAGCCTGGCACTGAAAGATGCACACTGTGGCCACGTCCTTTCGGAGTGTCAGCCCTTAAGCAGGGCAGCATTAAAGCTTTTGTGACAGGGATGTGATGCTAAGCTGTGGGCTTTGGGAACATCCAGTTCAGTTTCAAGGAGTGGAAAATGGATGGAAATGTATTGGAGATGGATGGAAATGCACTGGAGAAGGTCTGCCCCAAATTGTGCTGTACAGGCATAGAAGAAAGGGTGTGGGGTGTGGGCTCTTTTCCCTCCTCACAGGTCAGGTGTGTTTGTGACTCTCCAGACAGATATTCCCTGGCTGGGGATACCAGGTGAGCATCCCAGTTTGCAGAGCCAGAGGTCTTGCCTCCCTGGAGGTCTTACTAGCCTATATCAGAGCCCACCTCTCATCTGTGCCACTGCTTGGACTAGCTCAATCCATGCCAACAGAGGAATTTCCTTAAAGGCAAATTTAATTTTGGATCATCCTGGCTGGAGTCCGTGGGTGTTCACACGGATGTGTGAACCAGGACAGGCTGTTGGGCAGCTGAGCCAGGGCTCTGGTGGTGCAGCACACTGGGACCACAGAGCACATTTCTCATCACAGCCCTGCAGGCACTGCCCACATCCAGCTGTTCTGCAGCATCCATGGATCCACCATTTCCAGCATCCCAGTATGTGTACGAGGTGCTGGGCAGAGGAGATGGCACAGCAGGACAGCCAGGGCCTCGGTACCCCTGGGAACACCAGGTCTCCTGGAATGCCCTCCAAGGGTTTTTCTCTCTAAGCTTGCGGCTCACGTCCTGCTGCTGCTGTTAGCCAGCCTGGCCAGAATCAGATCATTTATTACCCAAACAGCCTGAAAAAACCCACATTTCGAACAAATTTATTTTGGGGACCTTTACACATTTTCTAACAGATTTTCCATCAGATTTCTGGTGCATTAAAACCCACTGACCATTGCCATGGCTCCTCCTGTGGGCCTCTCAAGCTGCCCTTATGTTTCCCAACAGGACAACATGATGGAAAAATACTGACCTATATTCCCCATGAAAAGAAAATTTCCCCATGAAAAGTTTGAAGTGCCATGCAGGAGAGGCACCACAGCTTTGAGCCAAATGACATGAATGGCTGCCCACATTCACCTGCACTTTAAATCATCCCCAACACATCGAGTCAAGGAGCAATGGTGGGAGCCAGACAGAGTACATTAGAGACCCCCATGGGGATGTTATTGTGATGCTGTGATTTTAATATCATTAGACAGGAGATAACCTATCTCCATAGATAAAAACAGGAACCCAACATGAAAAATGCAGCCATTATCCAATAAGACACAGTTTCTTTGGGAAGCTCTGAGTGGAGGTAAATGGGTCTAGAATTGAAATTTCAGTTTGTTCCAGCTTCCTCCTGGGGCCAGATCTATGCAGAGAGAAAGGAATAGATTTGTTTCGTTCAGAAGAGGTGTAAAGCTCTTTACATATCACCAGGTGCCTCTGACAGCATGCTGACCAGGTCTATTTATTCCGTCTGGTTTTGTTAGAGCTTTAATCATGTTAATGACAGTCCTAACATTTTAAAATGGCTCTGAATCAACAGCAGAACTCTGAGCATTTCACTGCAAATAAGAGGATTCCAGAAGTTAGACTCCATTCTCCTGGCACCCATATCTTGGGGACATCTCCTGAAGAGATGGAGAGGTGGTCCTGGTTGGAAATAATCTTCTCAGCCCCTCCTGCACATTTCCTGTTGCAGCTCTTTGCATTAAGCAGGACCTTGCAGAAATCTTATTTGGGGGTCCATGACTTAAGCAATACTTGCAAAAATAAAGAGTTTAATCCAAGGCCTCCAGGAGGAGGCAGAGGGGAGAGGAGAAATATGTCCAGATACATAGAAAGGAGCTGCAAAGGGAACTGCAGTAAGCAGAGATCAGCTCCACTGAGTACAGACAAAATCAACTGCAGGGTCTCAGCCGGGAAGGTTTGGGTAAGACAGTAGGGGATGCTTCCCAATGAGATGGACATCACAGCAGAGGGGTCAGGAGAAGGCTGAGGATCTCATCAGCCCCACACCTGTTTGGGCAGTGCTGGGCTCAGCCCAGGGGCTGCTGGCTGCCCTGATCACTCACAGCATGGTGACCTCCACAAGACACAGGGGAGACAGCACTGTCAGCCCTGCCTTGGTACCCACGCCTCAGAGCAGGCAGGCAACAGCTGATGTTGTGTCTGCAGTGGCATCCTACAGGTCCTGTTAATCACACTGAAATAATCAAGCCCGGAGGAGGAAAGTCAAATGCATTAACTGATAATTACAGGCGCTGCTAATCCCGCAGGCACTCCGTGCCCCCGTCGCCAGGCTTGGCACAAAGACAGCGAGCCTGGCACTGTGAAGGGGATGTGACAGCCCTGAGCGTGACCTGCTGGCCTCACCACCCCATTGCTAACTCCTCTCTTCTTCCTCACTCGAGGGAACTCGCAGCCTCCTGGGCACATGCACAATGCACTAATTGAAGGATGCGTTAATGTTCCTGAAATAACCTCCCTGTTGGCTCCTTCCATGACCTTGGGCAGCAATTTCCACCCCCCTTCAGGGAGGACAATGCTTGGCCAGAATCTGGCATGGGGCAGAGGGGAGGCTGAGAGCCAGAGCTGCAGTGCTCTGATCCAACATGGCATTGCGTGTCCGTGTGGTGAAAATGCATGAAAAGCTTGAATCCTGCTGGCATTTCTCTCCTGC
The DNA here is from genome assembly GCF_052056855.1 of Sturnus vulgaris. Classification (NCBI taxonomy): domain Eukaryota; kingdom Metazoa; phylum Chordata; class Aves; order Passeriformes; family Sturnidae; genus Sturnus; species Sturnus vulgaris. The sequence goes on along the minus strand of NC_142283.1, from coordinate 73,723,061 downwards.
CTGCCCATTTCAGCTCTGCTTGTCTCCTCTCAGCACTCAGCAATGCAGCAGATGTGGCGAATCTTGAAATAACAGGACAGTCTTTAGCACAACTGGAAGCTCTAACAAGAGGAGATGAAATGCTGGAAATCAGACCTCTGAGCTGCACTGAACACTTCCTGAAATGCAGGGAGCCCTCTCTAAGATGCAGCATATCTTTGTCTTTTTTTGTCCATGCTCTCAATCCTGCACCAGCATCAGAGCAGGTTTCCATTTAAAACCTAACCTTTCTCTCAGCAGAAGCAGGGCTAACCTGGCACACAAAACTGAGGGCACAAAACCAGAAATAGCAAATTGTGCTTCAAAGCAGCGACTGTGCCCGGGTGGCTCATTGCTGCAGCCAGACACCCACCCCCTGGGCAGCCTCTAATCCACAATCGCCACACACACACCTCGTTTCAACCAGCACGCCTCAAACTACCTATTTAATTGCCAGACATTCATCTCTTTATGAATCGTTAATTGCTATGATCTTATTTGTGTTTGCACTGAATAGATGCCCAGGCAGCATCAGGCTCATTCTGCCACATTACTCGCCAGGTCTTTTACTGAGCTGTGGATGCAGATCTCCTTTTCCAAGTGGATTTTATTCCTTGCATTAACTTGGCTTTATAGACAAGGCTTTAAACATGGAACAAATTAACTCATTAGCCTCAAATAATCCAGTGACCAAAACAGGCCATGTTTCATGGACTGTTTTCCAGCCCATACTGTCCTGGCAGCAGCTGCAATCGAGAGGGTGGGATATTTTCTCAGTGGCTGCCCTGGGGATCTCCCCACACATGCACCAACTTTATCACTCAAGAAAAGCACCAGCAGATTTAGAGTAAAAGTTGAACCCACATTTCTCCAGCCAAATCTTTCTGACTGGAAAATGAAACATTTTCACCAGGAAGAGAGCAACTGGAAGAAAAACACTGCAGTTCAGGCCTGGCAAAATGGGGCTGCCTACAGCGTGCTGATGGATTATAAGAAAGAATTTCTGAGCCTAACCTGCCAAAGTTTGTGTGTATAATGTGGGTCTGTCCTGTCGCCTGGGGGATGCATTTTATCCCCTCCTGCAGGTCATATATCCCCGTGCTCTAGGGAAGCCTGGTGCCCGAGGCCATTTCCCAAGACCCTTCTAAGTCTCTTTTCAATGAAACACCATGGATATCCACATAATTTCTCCTCTTTTACATTCAGCTCCAAAGCAAGCTGGCTGGTAAGTGCAAGAACTCAGCCCGTGGGCAGTCAGCTCCCAGCCTGACCTCCAGCCAGGGCTCCATACCAATTGCTCTGCACAGGCTTTTATGGCTCTTTCAGCTGCACTCAGCTTTGATTGTGCCTGATCAAAATGCACATGGCCAGCGTTGATAATCACTGATGATCAGGAGCTTTTAGGAAGCAAATGATGGGGCCAGTGCTCGCTTGATGGATCAGGTCATTAGGAGCAGCTGTTTCCCTCCTTGACTTGCTTTTTGAAAGGAATTTGTGTTGTCGTTTTTCCTCTTGCCCCTCTGGGGAACCTTGTGAACGTATTTTGGGGGTCTCCGGCTATTGCACCTTCTTGAAAACGAGAAGGTTTTTGTGGGTGTAACGGGGGGAGGATAGCACAGTCCTGCTGTGTGGCGCACACAGCAGTGGGTTTGAACAGTAATTTCTGCATAAATCAGCTGCTGATCCTGCCGGTGCTCAAACAATTCTCCTGGCTGCAACTGGAGCTTCTTTATCATCACAGACCCCCTGGTGACACAGAGGCACAGGCGTGGTGCAGAGGGATTTAGAGGCAGTTTCCAATGCGTTTTGTGTTCCTGAGCTGGGTGGATTGAAGGTGTGAAGGTCTCCTCTCTGGTGGCCCAGCAATGAGCATCACCTGGGGATTTGGGGGCGAGGGGCTGCTTGGAAGGCAGTGAGGCAGCCCCCACCCTTGGTGGGACACTGTGCCAGATCAGGTTCCTTCCTCAGTGAAGAGCTGTGTTTTTCCAGATGAGACTTCAGCCCGCAAGGACAGAGAAGTGACTGAATTACCACCCACCAATGCAAAAGAGTGTAAATAAGGTGGACACAAATACCCTCATGCACTGGAGGAACTAAGCAGCTGGCAGAAATTAGGGAGTTAGTTATAAACTCCAGGATGTGTTTCCAGCCCACCTGATGCTTCCTTTCCCTGTCCTTCTTGGGACCTCAAGCCAACCCACAGTGCTCTCCAGAGCACATTCCCACTGTACAGGTGGAGACAGAGACCTGCTGCAGTAGCTGAACTTCAGAAAGGGTAGTGCAAACTGCTCCCCAGATCCTGCCGGGCTGTGAGCCCAGGGAGAAGCCAGGCAAGGAAGAGTGAAGCAGTATTTAGAGGAACCCATCAGAGATGGCATGACAGCTCTCTCTGCCTGTGGAGATTTGGCAGCCCTGGACTGGAGCCAGGCTGAACTGTTTTTACAGCCACATTTCTGCCATGGTATGGCTGAATGCATCCTCAGAGATGTTCATCCTTAGATGTTGCACTGATGTCTGGGGATGGGTGTTCACACAAGGTTAATTGTGGGTGCTGAGTATCTGCTTCCCTGAGGATACCTAGCTCAGCCCTCCTTACTCTGGTGAGATATTGTCTGTTTAGGGATTAATTACAAACATGAGTTGCAAAAAAAATTATTTTCTTTAATAATAATTAGGAAAAAAAAAAAAAAAAAGAGGGGGAGGAAGAGAAAATTTGCCAGAGCCATATATTAAAAACAAATTATGTTCAGCAGGCAGGTGAGTCAAGGCCCGCCAGGCAATTGGGAAGGCAGCGTGCAGGCGGTAATTGAAAAAAGTGAGACGCAAGTGAGCAGCCAAAGCTCTGGCATAATAACTCCTAGCACACACACACAATCATAAAGTTAGCAACAGGCACTGGCTGGGGTGGGAGCTGCCCTATGCTGTGTTCTGTGGACCCCTGACATCTCCCAGCACTGAGCTGGGGTCTCTGTGCCTGAGAGCAGGGCAGGAATCTCAGCGGTGATTCCTGAAGGTGTTTCCTCACCGTGCTGCTCTCTTGGGCCTAATGAACCTCAGATCACCCCCAGGCGTTTATTGAATCTGAGTAAGTGCCAGGGCTCCCTTTACAGCTCAAATTATGGGTTACTGCAGAGCGTGAGCACTAAATACCTGCTGCAGGAGGGATGCTGTTGTCCCTCGTCAGTCATCTGCTTCTCTTTCTAGCTCTTTTCCTGGGGAAAACCTTGGCATCCCATCCTTCTCCACTTCTCCTGATGTCCCTGCTGGATCTAGCCTTTGTCCCCAGGAAGCCATCGATCCCCCTGGACACCTCGGAGCAGCTCTGGCCAAGGCTCTCCTGAGGCTGCCAGCCCTGGCTAGCAGCTGAACTGGATGTGTGCAAGCAGGCAGCCCTTTTCCTGGGCTGTGTGTCTGGGATGCACTCCTCCTCTGGGATCAGATATTTCCTTGCTTTGTGAACTCATGAAGTGTGATGAGGGTCCCTCTCTTTAGGGGAGCAGACCATCTTGCCTGCTGCAGAGAGAGCCCCTCTCACTCACACTGTGCTGGCTCCTGTGCCCTGCTGTTCCTGGGGGAGAACTGGGGACACAGGATAGCCTTTGGATGTCCTCTTCACCACCTAATTGTCAGGAATCTTGAGAAACAAGGAAGGGGTAACAATGGGAGGGAGACTGGAAGTGCTTTCCATCCTCCTGCTTTGCTTGGGTCCTGTCAACACACTGACAATTGGCACACAGTCAGGCCCTGAGTTTGCACCAGTGAGAATCTGCAGAGCATCTGCATCTCAAGGAGTGCAGCAGCTCCTCCACTTAATGGCTATCCTGGCCCAGTTGACATCCTAGCCCCTCTCACCAGGTCTCTTGCCCTCAGGAGATGTTACATATAACATCTGCTGCTGCTGGTAATCCCTTCTCTAACCCGTTCCCTCCTCCCATCGCTCCCTCCCTCACAGTTCCTTTGTTGTCATGTCACAATTTGGGCTCTGTTGCTTCAATTGCTTCACATCTAGTGGGTCAACCAAGATCAGGACTCATGAGAGATGCTGTATATGCAGAGACCATCCCTGCCCTGGGACTTATGGATAGCTAAACAAGCTGCAGTTTATGCAGGGATGGCAGGGAATAGAGACTCAGAGAGAAGGGGCGACTTGCCCCATGTTGTATAGAGGACTCTACATGAGGAGCAGTCCCAGCCCAGGTGCAACCATGGACCCACATACGGCATATGGAGTGCTAAAAACAAGACAAACTAAACACAGTTGGCATAAAATCCATGCAGTACATTGAACTGTAATGATTCTGACAATAAAGCAACCCAATAAATATTATGAAATGAAAACAGCCCTCCGGGAGCGTTTGCAATCGATTGCTGAGAGCTGGCATTTGTGCAGCAGATTACATGAGAGACAGGTTTGCTCTGCCTTTTCTTCTTTCCCTTCCAAATGCAGAATGAAAAGAGCTCTCTGGAGTGGATGGTGGGGGGAAACCCCCTCCCTCCTATGCTTGGGTGCTGCCAGAAAGGGAGAAAAAGATGAGTGAGATAGGAGAGGCTGTGAAGCCAGTGGGGTGGGAGTTTAGGGGTGCAATTCCTGCCCTTGCAAGCAGTGACAATTCTGTCAATGTCCCCCTCAACCCAGCCTGCAGAATTAGGGTTCCCTTTCCTACCCTGAGACATTCATATCCCAATGGCTAATGCATGTTGTGGGTCTCTTGCCCCAGCGTGGGGTGAGGGGAATTGGGTGGTGTGTGGGGCTGAGCAATGAGATCTGGAGTGGGTTTATCTGTGCTGGGATGGATTTGTGGTGGGAGGAGGTTGTTTGCTCCCCTTCCTGCCTCCCTATCCCTTACTTGAGCATGAGTGACTATAAATGCACCTTGGCTGGCACACAGAGCAGTGTTCAGCTGGGTCTCATGGAGCTGGTGCTGTGTAGATGGTATATTCAGGATCACTGCTTGGAACCTCACCCAGTTTCTCTGGTCTTTGCCTGTCGTGGGCTGCTCATAGTGTGTCTTTACCACTGCAGCCTGGATTTTCCTTGTGCACATCCCCTGTCCCAGTGGTGCCCCATGAGATGCTCAGCTGAGCCAGCCCTCATTCAGCTTCAATCCTTCTCCCTGGGGGGATTATCTGATGCTGTGTGCCCACCAAGGAGCACAGGGAGATCCCTGCTCCTGCTTCCTGTCTGGTGCTGACCATGCACCTGGGCATCCCGGGCAGCTAAGCCAAGCTCTCACCTCCCTCACACACAGCCTGGGCATGCACTCCCCTTGATTTTCCTGGCTCCTGCCTGCTCCCTCTTGAATCCTCTTCACTGGGCTAATTAATCCTGTTCCGAGTGATGGCCTTTTTACTGCTGCTGATTACAGGAACATCAACCTGTGAGATAAGTGTGATCGGCTGGAAACCTGTGGTTTGCAACGAAGTTGGTCAAACTCACAAGATGTAAGAGGGGTGAGGGAATTCCTCATAAATTCAAGACATGAACCAGGCGGGCAAGGTATCTCTTCTGGTGTGAGGAGTAGGATCCATTGGATGAATCAAGGTGAAGATAGGTTCCAAAGTAAATAAGAAATACTTCCAGCAATAAGTACTGGATGTTCAGCAACCTGGTCATGGATGCTAAATGCTTACCTGGATGGCAGGAAGGGCTGTGCAATTTTATAGAAAAGAGACGTTTGTAGTTGCATGGGAATTCTGTCTTGCTCAGGAAGTCCCTGAGCTATATGGCTGCTGCATCTGTAGCAAACACTCTGACAAAAGAGGGCCCGTGCCAGCAAACCTCGGTGCTGAGGAGGGCTCCTCCAGCACACAAACCCTCCTCAGCCTGTACCTCTTCCTCTCTGCTTTCTGCTACCACCATTTCATCAAAATCCTCTCTTCTGCAGAGTCGAGCCAGGGCACCGAGCACGGAGAAACATTGCTCAGGCACTGCTGGCATGTTTGCCACGAATAGCTCTGTATCAAAAGAAATACATTTTAAAGCTGCTGCAACATAGCAAGAGCTGTCTCAGAGAGTGTGTTATCTCATCAAGCGTGCTCAGAGTGAGCTCAGCTCTTTCACCAGCCTCGTTTTTCTGAGCAGCAGCTGATTGTGATTTACCAAGTGACACCTCTAGAGCTATGGGTTCTTTTTTCTCTTTTTTTTCCTTTAAGTTATTAAGTTGTTTGATTTGTTAGTAGGGTTTTTTTGGTTGTTGTTATTGTTGTTTTTCATTTTAGAGAGCTCTTCTGCGAACAGCTTAGACAGGAACAAAAAAAGAAAAAAGAGAAAAAACAATTATCTCTCATTGGGGAGTGAGGATAAATAGCTCCACCTATTGCGGGTATTTCACAGACTGATGGTATGACCAGCTGCTGGGTACATGACAAGAATGGGCCCAACTCTGCTCTTGAATACTTACCAGTATAAATTTGAAGTATCTGTGCTAGAGTCAATAGTTATTACACTGGATTTTTATCAGTGTGAGTGATAGCAATTGAAGGTTTTTTCGAGGCATTTATAAATAAAAATGTTCCTGCTGGCTAAATAGATACACTTCTTTGCTAACTGGGAGTAATCATATGCATTTTGATATCAGCATCTGCTAAATAAGTCCAGGGCTGTGTATTAATGAGGGTGCTGCAAGAACTTTGGAGTACAGGCTCAGAATTCAAAACAACGGGGATGGATGGGAGAGAGTGTCTGGAATCAGCCAGATGAAATTTAGTACAGAGAGCACAGGGTACTACGTTTGGGAGGGATAAATGAATGCATGAATGCATAGACAGGAGAGACTGGAGAGGCAGCAGGATGGCAGGCAAGGATCAGGGGGTTCAGATGGATGACTAACTTAGCATGAGTCAATAGTGTGATGGTTTAGCAAAAAGGGCAGCTCACCTCCTGGGATGCATTAATGCTGGATGTTGGATGTAAGCCATTGAAATCTGCAATTCTGCTTTGTCTGAGCTCTGTCCAGGTCTGGACACTGCAGCTGAGGGCACCTGCAGATGAACTGGAGAAAACCAGCAGCATGTTTGAATAGAGAGATGCTGGAATGGGCCAGAAATCAATGTTTCCTTCCTGTGAAAACATCTGTTTTTCAGGGGCAGAAAAGGAAGGGCACTGGCTCAGTCCATTTCTGAACATGAACCTCAGACTCCTCTGAGTTGGACGCTATGGGACAACAGTGCTTGCTTTTTGCTATTTCTGTCCCTCAGACACTTCTCCCAGGTAATTTGGCCCTGTCCCAATGGGATCCCATCTTTTGTCATAGCAGATTTCTTTTGGTATGCATTATTGTGCAGAGCAAACCATTCTCGCTTCCTGTTTTGCAGGTTCCTCCATTCCAACTCACATTCCTTGGGTTTGGTGAGAAGTGAGCTCCTTGACTGACTTCTGGGCAGGGAGGTTGGCTTCAGCATTCATGCTCCAGCCTTTCCCTCTGTGTTATTCCCTTAAAAACTACAAAGGGTCTTCTGGGCCAAAAACTTGTCTCATCCTTGTGACACGAACTGTTAAGTCTGAACAATATTTGGGAAAAAGGTAACTCAGAGAACCAACACCCCCTCTCACCTACTGCTCATGATACCTGTGCTCAGGACCCCAAGGGCAAACAGCAGTAAACCAGAAAAGACCTATTTAGACATGGAAGTGGAGCTGCTTTGGGGCTGGCCCTTTCTGCCCGGAAAACAACTGGCCCCTTGGCTCCGAGACAGCTGTGAAGCTGCTGGGAGGCTGCAAATGCAGTTCATTATCCAGTGCTCGATGGAAGCAGGAGGCAGAGTTTTCCACACTGGCTCCCTCCTCTTTGCGATGCGCTGTGCATAGCGGCTTCTGGGTGACATTAGCGCTCGGGCGGGCGTGCGTACACCGCAGGAATACAGGAATGCGGGAATGCCGAGCGCATTCCAGAGCGGCAGCACGGCCTGGGGATTAAGCTCCTCTTTCACCGGTATTAGGGCAAACCTGCAGGAGGTCTCTTGAAATCAGACGGGTAGATTATCTTGATAATAAAAGCAATCAGAATCCGTCCTGCCCAGGATATTTAAATGACACCGCCGGCTGCAGAATGTGCAGGGATGTGCCTGGCACTGGTGCAGGCAGTTTTTTCACAGTTTGTGGCAGTGCCTGTGGATCTGGCAGGGCAGAGGGAGGGTGAGAAGGATGCTCTGTGCCTTCTACCACCCTAACCTTACAGTACCACTGTGTGGGATGGGCAGGGGAAAGGGGCAGCAGTGTGAGACTGAATGCCTACTTAAGAAAACAACAGCCTAGAGAGTGATTCATCCCTACCAGCAGTGGCTGAAAGGAGCCAGATGAGCCATCACCCCAAAGGACTTAATTTCTCCTTCCCTTAATCTTGCCCATCACCCTACTCCTACCTGGAGGGCACTCATGCATGCTGCTCTTCTCCAGGGTCCCATCACCCCAGATACAGACCCCTGCCCCATACTGGCCTTGGCAAGGAGGCCTTACTTCTCCTCCCCCTCCTCGCCCATGTCTATGCATGCCTAACACAGTCCTCCTGGGTATACCTCTGGCTGGCAGACAAACCTGCTGTCCTCCACATGCATGTGTCACCTGTCACAAATTTCAGACGATTTGAGGGGCTGTCAGGGCTCACCATCAGGTCAGTCCATGCCCTGGGAGCTCTCTCCTAACACTGCCTGACATCCAGGGTACAGTCCTGGTATATGGGGTCAGCCTGTGTGACACCAGTCAGCCTGGTGTTGGATGTTGAGTGACTCACTGTGCTCTCCACCAGCTCAGTGACAGCTCCTTGGTCTCCAGCTGTGCAGGATGCCAGGCTGTGCTTGTATTATTTATCTACCTCTCCCAAAGTGTTCTGTGCTTAGCTGGATTTTACCAGGATAAGTCATCTGGCTGGGCTGGGGAGAGGAGCCTGGGGAGAGGAGCCTGAGTTGAGGAGCAGAGCCCTGACTTGCCCATAGTCCCCTGTCCCACTGCCAGACCAGATGAGCAGGTTCTCAGGGCCAGGGGCTTGCTCTCAGGAATGTGGTGGGAGCAGATACAAATCAGAGCACTCAGATGTCTGCTGCTTAACAGGGCTCCTGAGCTTCGTCTGAAGTAGTGTGCTCAGATGAGATGTGTCCCCTTCAGAGGGCTGCACTTCCCTGTTGGCTTTGCCTTTTGATTCCTCCTGGCCTTTTTTCTGTCTGTCTTTTCTTTTCTTTTTTTTTTTTTAATCGGGTTTTAGAAATGAGGCCAGTGCTTGAACATAAAACGCCACTTATTTTTAAGGAATAGCAGACAGGTCACCTCGTTCAGTATTTGAACAGTGATGCCTCTGGTTTGCCCCATCCTGCCTGCTAAGGGAGGGCTATGGGGGGTAAAGTCTGCCCCATGTGTTGCTGTAGGGGTTGCAAAGGCACAACTGCTACACACATATACACACACCCCCCCCGCCAAAGTATGAACAGACACCTGACAAAAGCCTTTCACACCATATCCCACACCAACTGTGCATGCAAAGCTGTCACCCACATTCCCTGTCATACAGCCTTATTGCCTAAATGCATTGCCAGAACATCTCTTTGCACCCAAATACACATCTCCAGCCTACGGAGCCTGTTGCTTGAATGTTTTGCTCCACTTATCACACAAAGACACGCATCACCTCTCTCGTGCAATTCTTGAAACGTTCAGAGGAGCCGCACAGAGCCACCTATATGAGTCTCCCATATGCTGTCACCTCAGCACAGTGATCCTCCCCAATGCTGCTCTGCACCCATCACAACCTCCCAGCTGAGCACAGCCTGTGCAGCCCACCCCACACCTCCCACCTACATACCCCTGACCCACTCATTTGCTCTCCAGCATCCCTGCTGGCCGCATGCCTGCTGTGGGAGATCACTGCTCGATCCCTTATTAGCAAGAAAAACAAATCTAATCAGGAGCAGCAGAGCCACGGGTCTCTCCTGGGCAAACAGAAGGGTTGAGCGAGCCCTGGGTGCTGCGTGCAGACAGATCTCGTGGCCCAGGAGGTGTCACTTCCACAGCTGAAATAAGAATTACCACAGATCCATGTGACATTTTGAGTCATAAGGCTGCATGCACAAGGGTGTCAAAGGCCTTGCTGAGAGCAAAGTGCAAGGCAGAGATAAGCCCCTGTTTATTGCCAGTGGAGAGATGTCAGACCTTGCTTTTCTCCTCTGAAAAACAGACCTGGTGATTGCATGCAGCTCAGGCTGCTCAGAAAGGGCAGGCTCCAAGGGGCAGGCTCTGATCCTGAGGATCCATGGCTAGCTTGGCATCTCTGGGATAGAATTTCCTCCAAAAGACACCTGAAGCATATTTGCCCATCCTCTCTGTTCCAACAGGCTCTCTGGAGGTACAACAGATTGCTGCTGCCAATTGCCAGCCCCGGCAGCCCCCTAGGGCTGCTGATGTCTCTGTCCTGCACCTTTCGGCACCTCTGTCTCCCTGCAGCTCCCCACCCCTTGTGCTCCCAGCTATGGGCACTGAAGCAAGGACAGCCAAGCTGTCCCCACGTGCTGCAGGGAAAGAAGCCCTGCAACCAGGTGAAGCGTAAACGAGGCTTTTGAGTGATCTGATTATTGCTATTTCCTCTTGTCCCATTTTTCCGACAGCAAAGGGACCCCTGACCTTGGCGCTGTGCTGTGTTTCAGCCGCCGCCTTTGATTTCCTGTACCAGGGATGCAGCCGGCTCCACACCCAGGTTTGCTGGCAGACGGGTTTCTGGGAGTGTGTGTGCCTGAGGTTTGATCTCCTTTGCTTTGTGCCTCTGCAGAAAGAAAAACTTAGCCGTGCTGTGAGAAATTCCTCAAAGGGAAGGAGGGGAAGCATTACCCAGCAGGGCAAGTCACACAGCTCAGGGGCCAGCTGCCTCCTGTCGCTGCACTATGCCCAGGGGCCTCGAGCAAACACAGGGACCTCTTGTCTTTTCCATAGATGGGTCTAAAGAATGGAAATTAGCAGGAGAGTGGACACTGAGGTTAGGTTGAGACTGGAGCTGCTGCCCAAATCTGGGGTAGCTCCTCCTGGGGTGACTGAATAGAAGGTGAGTGGTGAAAACTGCCTGTGAACAGCAGAGGCACGGGTGTGATGTGAGGCCAAAATTGTCTCCTTGGGGGTGGAGAGGATGCAGGATGTGCTGTGGGTGCTATGTACAAACCCTGAGTTCCAGGACACAGTGTTAACAGCCCACAGCTGGGATTGGGATGGGAAAAAGTACCAAATTGAGGCAGGAGGAGGGAATGCTGCAGCACTGAGTCCCCCAGCCTGGCAGTGACAGGTAATGCCCCTCCATCTGCTCTGTCCTGGGGAAAACTTGGCGCTGTACTTCAGCTACTCAGCCCCCAACTCTACTTTAGCTCAGATGTCTGGTGCAGCTGCAGACAGTTCCCTGAGCACATCTTGGCATCATGGTGTGCTGCGTGCTGCTTGCTTGCAGGCACAAAATGCCATTTTCCATGGTTTCATGTGCCTACAAGACAGGTGTTCTCCAGCCACTGGGAGAGATTTACAACAGCTTATCTCCGCTTCTAGACAGGCGAGACAGCCTCTGATTTGGTTTGGGCATTTTTTTCTCCCACCATCATCAGAGAAATTGGAGTCAGGATGCCTGTGCTCCCATCTGGGATATGGCAGCACTGATGAGAGAGGGGGCTGGGCCTGGAGAAGTGGAAAAAGATGTCTCTAAAGTCCATCAGCACCAGGAGGGAAGCTGCTGAGACCTGACATGAGTGGCCTTCAGCCTGAATACACGTAGTTGCAGTTTAACTGGCCTGACCCTTGATCCCAGGGTCCGTCTCCTGCCAGGAGGGACAAAACTCCTTGGCACAACAACTCACAAGTCTGCAGTCACTGCTGGGATGATACAGAGCAGTTGGAGGGCGGCAGATGCAATAGCCTTGCAGGGTTTAGGCAAGTGGAGACAGGCAGGAGGGAGGGAGAGGGTAGGGGAGGAGAGCAGGCACACGGGAGTGGGGAGAGAAACTCAGGGGAGCACCAGTATACGGAAAAGACAATTAAGACACACAAAAAAAGAGGGAAGCGAGACCTAAAAGGTAACTGACTAGAAAATTAAAATTATTCAGCTACAAAAAATAGGTCTAATGGGCTTCAATGTGATGCAGACTCCAGCAGATCACACAAACAACACGTGAGGGGGAGTTTCCTTAAAGGGGCTGGGGACCAAGAGGAGTCTCAAATCCTCTGGGGTCTCTAGAAACCACTGTCCTCCCCACTCACAGGAGCATGTCCCTTCCAGGCTCCTTTCAGGCTCCTATGTACACCTTGGTTTCCTACTGCAGATTCAGGTCCCTGGCTGTCAAACTAAGCTCCCCAGGGTGGATCAGGCACATTTGTCCCAGTGTCGCAGCTGGTGGCTTCAGCACAGGATGGCAAGATTGTGCAGGTGCAGGTGGCCACATAGGTCCTATGTGCAATGCAAATTTTGCATGTGGCAAAATGCCTCCCCGGTGGCTTGGGGGATTCGTTACTCCACCCTTCAGCCTGGATTTTTTTTTTTTTGATGGCTCCTCCAGCTGGCTGAAATTGTTTTAAATTCTAAAATCCTGCCCTCCCCAGTTCTTGAAATCCCTCACAGCTTGCTGATGCCTGAGGGTGGAAGATGTACCCTCTGCTTTCCATCACCTGAGCCATCAGTTACAGCATCAGCTGAACTGGGGCAGCCTGCCCTGTTCACCAGGTTCAGCGGGAGACTGATGGAAAAGATCGTTGGGTGTCCCTGCTAAAAGTGAGAGGTGGTGGAAACTGGGGGCTATGGATACCAGGAGGGCAGGGATTGTGAGCTGCTGAGATCTGGGTCCCAGCTTTGCTGGAGCTGAGCAAGGCTGTGCAGGTTGCTGGAAGGGTAAAAGCTTGTGCAGAGAGGGAATGCAAAGGTGGATCTGGAGGAGCTCTCTTGATGCGGAGACTCACTCTGGAGAGGACCCAGGGGGATCTGCCATGGATCTTGCAGCCTAGCTGCAAAGTAAGGGAAGCCTAAACCATGTCCAGTGAATTGTAAAGGGATGAGAGACAGTCCCAGAGGGAGAGCAAATGACCTGACCATCCCAGCTCCATCCCTCCTGACATTTCTGCTGAAAGGGGGAGGAGGGAAGATGGTTTGTGTTCACCAGCAGGCACCACCAGCACCAAATGCCCCAGTGTCATTGACAGCAGCCACTGTAAGGGTGGATATGGGAACAGCTTCTCCTCCTGTTGGGGCAAACATCACGGGCTACAAAGAGACACCTTACTCCCTCCACCTCCCCAGCATTTCTTGCCTAACACCTTGCTCTTTCTCTCTTTTCATCCAGTCTGGGCTCCCAACTGCTTGTCTCCTGAAGACATGCTGAGAAAACATTGCATATTATACAATGAGAAACGGTAAACAGTGTTCTTGCTAGTTTTCCACTTGTTTTTTTTTTCTGTGAGCATCAGCTAAAGCCACAGGGATAGGGTATTTAATTAGAGTATTGTCTTTCACCTGCCTTTAGTCTCTGCAGGGTCTTTTCAGGGGGATCCCATTCCAGTGTGGTTCAGAAATTACTTTACTGGGGAAGTGACAGGGGCACATCCCTACAGTGCCTTAACTTTGCCTAGCACAGCTTGTGCCGTGGAGATCTCATTCATCTGGGTGTGGGATGACAGGTGGAGGACAGGGAAGTCCCAAAAAGATTTCAGGACTGTTTCTGGGCAGGAATCAGATCCTGGGATAGATCCTGATGTCGTCCACCAGATCCTGGTGGATTCTCTCTAGGAGACAATATTGCCACAGAACTATATTCCTCCTTAATACCATGTCCCTGCAAAAAAGTGCTTATGATTTGCACTCAGTGCATTGCAGCATATTCCCCTGGAGGGTTCTCTGGCTCTTTATGCACTCTGATTAACAATGATCTCCTTTACCATCACAGTAATTTATTTATTCAGCACCAAGGGGCAGGCACGCTGCCTCACAGACAGAAATACCCCCCATCCTTTCAGTGGTACTGGTGGAAGCACAATGGGAAATGGAAGTCTTGCTTTGAATCCAAAGTTGTACCCCAAAGTCTGAGCAAACACACCAGCTGGTGCTGAGGCTGCAGCCAAAGGTCCCATCCTGCACGTGGACTGTGCAGTGCAGAGCAGAGTAACTCCTAAACAATTCTGGAAGCAGCTTCTCTGCTCCTGTTTTGCATCCGCTTGGGTCAATTACCAATTTTTCAGCAACCTGGATGAAGGGATGGAATGTACCCTCAGCAAGTTTGCTGATGAAAAGGAATTGGGGGGTGTGGTTGACAGAACTGATGGCTGTGCTGCCATTCAGGCACATCTTGATAGACTGGAGAGCTGAGCCAAGGGAAACCTAATGAGGTTCAGCAACAGCAAGTGCAGGGTCCTGCACCTGGGAAAGAATAACCCCAAGCACCAGCACAGGCTGGGGTCTGAGCTGCTAAAGAGCAGCTCTGTGGAAAAGGACCTGGGAGTCTTGGTGGGTGACAAATTGGCTATAGGTTTACAGTGTGTCCTTGTGGCCAGGGAGAACAATGATATCCTGGCATGCATCCAGAAGGGTGAGGCCAGCAGGCTGAGGAAGGAAATCCCCCTCTCTACTCAGCCCTGGTGAGGGCACATCTGAAGTGCTGTGTCCCCTTCTGGCCTCCTCAGCACAAGAAAAACAAGGAGCTACTGGAGAGGGTCCAAAGAAAGCCACAAAGATGATTTGGGGTCTGGAGTATCTCTCTTCTGAGGAGAGACTGTGGGAACTGGGACTGTTCAGTCTGAAGAAAAGACTGAGAGGAGATCTCATTAATGCATACAAATATATCAAAGCCCGTTCCAAGGGGATGGTGCCAGAGTTTTCAGTGGTAGTCAGTGACAGGACAGGGAGCAGTGTCCATAAATTGAAACACAAGAAGCTTCACCTCAACATGAGGAAGAACTTCTTTATGTTGAGGGTGGCAGAGCCTTGGAACAGCTGCCCAGGATGGTCCTGGAGTCTCCCTCTCTGGAGACATCCGAACACCACCTGGACATGTTCCTGTGCCACCTGCTCCAGGTGACCCTGCCTTGGCAGGGGTGTTGGACTGGATGATCTCCAGAGGTACCTTCCAACCCTAATAATTCTGTGATTCTGTGAATTATGGCAAGGATAATCCCACCAGGGACATCCTCGAAATCTTTCCTGAGGCCTGCAGGCTGTGTGACCCAGCTTCTCTCCCAGGTGTGCAGCCAGTCATGCTCAGGCACATTCTGACTTTTGGATAGATGAATTGTGGCCTAAAAACTATTTTAGGTTAATTCTACCACAGGCTTGTGCAAGGCATCATTTATGAACTCACATCCTGCAATATTCCTTCCCTTGCCATGCACAGAAACAAGCAGCTGTGCCTGGGAGGAGTGGTGGGGACACACACACCCCCTGAGGATGGCAAGTGTCCTGATGCGGGGTAAGTCCTGTTAAAATGCAAATTTTGTGGCAAACCAGTCCTGAAAGATATACCCTCGTGTGACTCTTCTATGGGAGAAGAAGAACCATCCTGCAAGAGCAACCACCAGGCTGCAGAGCAGATGATGCTCTGAGTCTTTTAACCCCACCATGCCCACAGCAGGGGTGATACTGGCTAGAGCCGGGTTGACCATGGCTGCAGAGCAATGGCTCGAGTCCTCCAGGCTGTTTGGAAGCAGAGAGGTGGGAGGAGGGTGCCTGATAAGCTGAGATGATGTACAGGATGTCTGGTAAGATATATTGTGTTATGTTTTCAATTTGCACATTGACACAAGACAAACAGATGAGATTTCAGTACAGCAAGCTCAATTAATCAGGGCTTTGACAGCTGTGAGGCTGGACATTATTAATCCCTTTTGCAGACAGGCCAAAGGGGCAATAATTACACTTTTCCCAAAAATAATAAGGAAGGATGTTCCTCATGCTGCCCCCCTGCCCTTTCCCCGAAAGAATATTTCCTGATGACAGTACTTAATACTACACTAACTGCAAAAATACTTCAGCTCACCCATTGCCTGCAAAATGGGAAACAAAATGTGAAGTGTAAAATGCTAAGAATATCCTTCTTGGGGCTCTAAGGCTCATAGGAATGGGGGCACTCAAAGCCAGGGCTCTGTGAGGTGAGAGCAGGCACATTTCCCTGTGCACTTGGAGCCACAAGTGTGTGCTGCATTATGGGACACCCTGGATCCATTCCCAGCTCGGAGGCTTCATGTTTCTGAAGCACGACAAGGAGCTGTGGGATGGATCCAGCACCCTGTATGAGCACAGGGGGTTGGAAATGTTGGCTGTCCACAGCACCTCTAGGACCTGGGGATGCTGGAGGCTGAACTTTCAGCCCAGTGCTAATGGGATGTTCCAGTCTGTGCTAGGGCAGGGTGGCTCCAACCATCAGAGCATGACCTACCCCTCCACTTAATTATTCCCCCTCCAGGGAAGGCAGATGCAGTCAAGGCAGCTGTAACCACCAGGAATGGGGAGGAGGAACTCCTCCAAGGGCAGGGGAAGGGGCATGTACTAACTTCCAGCCCAAGCCCCGGCTTTTATGGCTCTGCTGCAAAAAGTCATCCTGCCTGACCCTGCCTTCACCACTGGAGAAGTCAGACAGGCAGAGCAGCCCATTGCTCTTGTGCTCTGCACCTTGCAGACACCACCCCAATCCATCCGCCTCCAGACAATGTCATCTTCGAAGCGGGAGACATTTAAACAGTGAAATGCCAAAGGAGCAGCATGGTATTTGAAGGCAAAGAAGCAATTATGAAAGTTCTCGGGAGAGCAAGCACACAAATGAGGGAAGATCGGAGTGAGGTTGTTTATCCCACTCCTAAATGTGCAGCGGGGCCATGTGTTCACTGGGAAGGGGTTGTGCAAGCACAAGGCTGAGTGGAGCATCTCCGGAGGGGATGGGTTTGTTTGACAGCTCTCCATTACAGCATCTGAAAATCCTGACGTTGCCTGCAGCCACGGGGAAGGTGAGGAGCTGCAGTTCCCACAATCTTGCCTGACTAAAGCCTCATTACAGGCATTAGCAGGCATCTGCATTAGTGGCAGAGGGAGGGAGCATCAAGGGCTTGGTTTGTGTCTGTACTCAGCAGGCAGGAGATGCAGCCGGGAAGGGAAAGAGCCAGGTGTAGTTCCTAGTGGTAGGGCAGATTCTGGGATGAGCCTCAGACCCCATCCTACGCCCTCTGCTTTCCCCAGTTCTCTTCCCAACATATTTTGCATCCTCACCCTTCTCTTTACCCTGACTTCACAGAAGTCAGTAGGCTCTGGAGTACTGGGGGTGGGAGTCTGTTTTGGCATAGAGATGGTGGCATATACATGCTGATATTTGAGCTTCTGGGTGGTGCAGCAATGGAGGAGGAAATAGACATGGGAATTAGGCTGTCAGCACAAGCCATGGTTCACCCACAGCTCCTGACACCCCAAGAACGGCTTATTTGTTTTTCTGATGAGGTTGGTGAATCCCCCACAGGGGAATTGCCAGCGTGGATATGGGACTGCAGGTGTGGACAGTCTGCCTGTGGCTGTGCAGCTCCCCACGGAAGGAGAGCTCAGCCTCTTCTCCTCCTTCTGTGCTGGGGACACTAGAAAGCTTTCTTCCAACATCCAGCCCAAATCTTTGTTCAAATCTGTCAAGTGCCTTTGGTGCTAGGTAATGCTAAATAATGCTAATTTTATTCCAGCTGCCTTGCTTGTACTTAGAAACACTGTTGGAGAGATAGAAAAATCAACATCAGCTGGAAGTGCCATTCTTTGAGAGAGAAATGCTAGAGAAGCAGTGGGAGGCAGGATTGAAAATCGGTGGGGGGTTAGAGGCTGAGAAGGAGACAATGAAGGTGTCTGGGGGCTCAAACCCTCGGCAGCACCCAGGCCTCAGCATCCCCCCGCTGAAGCAGAAAATCTCCTTCTTCCCAGTCCTGGTAAATTTCCCTGCAGTTGATGGTTGTGGTTTATCAGCCCACAAAATACAGCCTTACGGCGCCTTGAGCGGCCACACGGTGTGTACAGGTGCCCTGGTATAAGCTGCACCTCTTTGTTCTGGGATGTGAAGTACTGCCATGCATTCCCTTTGCACCCCCAGCTCCTTGCAAAGGGCAGAACATCAACTCCGGCCACTCTCTGACTTTAGAGCGGGTTAAATGCACCATTACGTCCATCAAAATAAATATCCAAGGATATCTCTTGCTGCCTGTGGAGGGATGCTTTTCTATGTTGCTGTGGTGGTGAGAGCAGCCTTGGAGGGCTGACTGGCTAAAACACACTGATTTTGCAGGGAGGACAGCAGGGAGAGTCCCCAGGCAGGTGAGGGGACACGGTGGTAACTTCTCCTGCTGCAGTGAGGTGGGGGAGAGCAGATGGCCATGGGGCTGTCTGGGACAAGATGTGGAGCAAAGCTGAGCCTGGGCTCCCCTCCCCGCCTCTCCAAGGCTTTGCCTTCAGTCCCAAGCAGCAAGACAGGGTTTCCCTCCCTCTCCCAGACACCTCTGGATGCTCACAGGGAATTTCCACACTGGCTTTAGGTCAACCCAAGGCGTTATTTTATTTGACCCTAATTTTTTTTAAGAGCTACACTAAATGGAGGGAAAGGTAAAAACATTTCCCCTCTGCCCTGCCCTCCCTGCTGGAAGGTTAACACATTGGCCATTTCCTGCCGGCGCAGATGGGATATGCCTGGAGTTTGTCAACTCAAATTCAAATTAACTCTCAATTCAGTGGCTTCGTGTGAGGCCCCGGGGGCAGGTGGGGTGAGCAGCAGCTACAGATGTGGGCAGGCAGGGGACTAGAAAGGGACAGAGGGGAGCTGCAAGCTGGCCCTGGGGAACTTGTCCTGTAAATCTTGGGCTTTTCAGGAAAAGAAAGGGTAAAGAAGGGAAAGAAAGCAAAAAAAGAGGAGAGGAGAGGAGAGGAGAGGAGAGGAGAGGAGAGGAGAGGAGAGGAGAGGAGAGGAGAGGAGAGGAGAGGAGAGGAGAGGAGAGGAGAGGAGAGGAGAGGAGAGGAGAGGAGAGGAGAGGAGAGGAGAGGAGAGGAGAGGAGAGGAGAGGAGAGGAGAGGAGAGGAGAGGAGAGGAGAGGAGAGGAGAGGAGAGGAGAGATTACCTGGGCTTCTTAGGCTAGAAGGAACTCTTCTAAGGAGCTAATTTGACCTCCCACGTGCTGTAAATCATTGAAATAAAAATGAGCAAATACAGGTGAAAAAAAGTTCCCTTAATATTTGCTTGCCATGGGGAATAAATTTGCTGGGTTTGGGCTATGCCCTCTCGCATGTTTGCTTTCTGCAAATATCCAGTCATTGAGTTTTACCTGAACAGACATTTGGGGGAAGCCAGTCACAATCTTGTGCACACAAATTAGTGTAGAGATGAATTGGCTATTTCCAAATGCCAGGCATGCAGCAGGACCCATCAAACTGCCCTGAGCAGCCACCCTGCCAGCCCAGACTGCCAGGAACCAGCCTTTTAGTGACTGTTTTTAGAAAAATCACAGATTTTAACAGCATGTTAAATAACTGTGGCTTGCTATCCACATCTGAGGAGTCTGCAGCCCACTTACAGACATGTCCTAGGCAGAAAAACAGGATAGGATTTCTTTGTGTGGAGTTTTGACTTTGTTTCTCTACAGAGGAGTCTGAAAAGTAGCTGGGGTAGAGATCTGTGCTTGTGAAAAGTTGTGTTTGGAGTGGGATTCATAGAGCTTTGGGTGTTTGCACAGCTCATACATGTGGCTGTGGCTTGGAATGTGGTTTCATAAGATCAGCAGGATCCTTTGTACCCCTCCAGGTTGTTCTAAAGGGAAGCCTCTTCCTAGCTGGGGCTAGATGTAGAAGCCAGGTGATGTCTTCTTCTGCTCTGCCCTCCTGCTCTGCTCCTGAAGTGCCCTTCTGTTTGCACACCCCACACATCCCAACTCTCCAAAACTCCTGCCCAGTTGGTCTGGTCATTCTCCCATCTCCTCCAAGCCCAGGGGCTTGCTGAGGGTGTCTCACTGTGGTGTTGGCCAAAACCAGGAGCTGTTGTTCAGCCCTGTACGGCTGTTGCTGTCTTGCAGGAACATGGCACATCCTCCTGGTCATCCCGAATGTCTGTGGGGGCAAAGGAGGGTCTCTCCCTCCCAGCCGTACTTCTCCCATTTCCCCGTAGATGGGAGCAGAGGTCTCCTTTTCCTCCAGTCCCAGTTTGGTGGAAGAGAGCAGGGGATTTCTCCAAGCAGGGGATTTCTGTCTGGAGGAGGGGACACAGTAACTTTTAGTGCCCTTTTCACTTACTTAGGTTTTGACAACTATGAAGAAAACAAAAGTATCTGTTCAGGGATGGCCAGCCCTGCTGCAGAGGGGGATGCTGTGCATGGGCTGGGCTGTGCTGGGTGGTGCTGTCTTGGAGCAGCTCCACGCTGTGATGGAGAGAGGATACTGAGAAATTAGTGATCTGTCCCCGGAGCAAAGGGAGCCCACAGGGAACAGGGACCATCCTGTCTGAGCATGGGACAATGAGCACGGTGTGTCCAGTCGGTCCAAGGTGCCTCTGTAGAGTGGGAGAGTGCTCACTTCCAGTGGTGGTCCAAAAATCTTGGGCCCTCCCTTACCCCTGTCAATGCCAGCAGTAATGGTGTGGAGTCAGGATGACCTATTCTCATGCTCCCTATCCCCATCAAAGCCACAGGGTGATTTATTTCTTCCACCCCCTCATATTTTCTGCAATTTTTCTATGTAAATCATGACACTGATTAATAACACTTAGCGCTTTCCAGTTCCAAAGCACATTGCAAGTATTTCCTAATTAATCCACGCAACACTCTCATCAGGGAAGGCAGTGTGCCACCGTCCTGACTTCCCAGGCTCGCAGCCTTCTGGCGGACAGAGATGGAAGTGTTCATCTGCACATCGTTAGCCCCACGCTGCTGACGCTTAATGAGTTTCCTTGCAGCAGAAGGGAGCGTTGCACGGTGCAGCTCGGAGCAGATGGGGCTGGCTTGCATGCCACGCCGAGAGCATGGAGAGCCGTGCAGTTTCCCAGCTTGCCGTCTCTTTGTGGGGCTTGTGACCGGGGGCAGGTGGACGATGACTGTGGGGTGCTCTCCCACTCTCTGAGCAGGGGTTCTGCCAGCTGCGAATTCAGGGGAGTTAAAGAACCAACTCTGACTCCAACTCTACTTCTGCTGGCAAAAAGTAGAAACCACTCAGGCAGAAAGAGCCCGTCGGGAGAGGGTTAACAACCTTCTCATGGAGACACCTGAATTGTCACCTCCTGCTAGATACTGGAATGGCCCATGCCATGGGTGCTGATGTGTCTCATGGAAGATGGAGCCCGGGAAGGGGTTAAAATGAAGAGTTTCCTAGCCGCAAGCCAGGAGCAAGAAACAGATCATTTTTACCCAAAGCAATTTCCCTGGCAGATCATTTTCCCACCTCCCCTCCGCTATTACGGCAGGTAATTGTGTCTGAATGACAAGCTCATCGCTTCTCTCTTGGTCCTGCTTTTCCTCCTGCTCTATCTTGCAGCCAAGTCATGAAACTGGTTGCTGTAGGTGTCAGGTCCCAGGATGCAGCTCTCAGCCTCCTTGCAGGTAGCAGCAGCCCAAGACAGGCAGGATGGCCCTTTGGGACACTGGCTGGGGTGCCCTGGCTGGCTTGTCATGCCTCCTGCAGCAAGCCCATGAGCTTTACACCTGCCTGCCTCAGCCCTGTCCAAGGGTGACTTAGCTCCAGTTTTTCAGAGAATCATGAGATGGAAGAGACCTTAAAGATCACGTAGCTTCCACACGCCTGCTGCAGGCAGGGACACCTTCCAGCAGACATTTTTCAGGAGGAGCAGGGCTGTGTGGTGACTCTTCTCCGTGGCACCTGGCAGCTGGGAGGGATGGAGACCTTCACTGCCCTGCTGCTGGCTCTCCTGCTGTGCTGTGTGGGTCCATGTGTTGAACTCCTTGCTGTGCACCTTCACCTCTGCATTCCCTCCATGCTTCCCGGAGAGGTGGGACAGTCCCTCCCGCCCCTGTTCCCAGGGCTCATTAAAGAGGCTCATTCAGTGCCCTCTTGACTCTTGTAACACAGCAGCACATGTCTTCAAAAAGCCAGGCCCTGGCGATATCCCCTGGGCCTGCTGCTGGCTTTCCTTCCCTGCTCTCACAGCCCTCCCTGGGAGGGCTGTAAATTTGGCAGGAGCTGCATTATTTCCAGACCAACCCTGTCTCACGTTTCCCCTGCCACTAGCTTAAGTGTCACTCCTTCCTGCTGGCCCCATAGCCTCCCCCCGCCCCACCTGCCCCTATTGCTGCCTGCTGCCCATCCTGCTGTTTTTCTGGACAGACCCAGGATCCTCAGCTGGAAATGGATTTGTGGGCAGTCCTGCAAGCCCACTGCACACATATAGACGGGGAGGTGGGTGTGCACGGTTATGTCCCTGCATGCAGTCTGGGTGTCTGGAGGCTCTTACAGCGCAGGGATTGCGTACGGGGTTGGGATCCTCTGGGGCCTGTGTGCCGGGATGTCTTGTCTCTCCCACTGCAATCATGGAGACTTGAGGGCTGCTCTGTGTCCGAGGTGTTCTGGCAGGGCTTCTAGCATCCCTTGTTTCCTCTCAAAAATGGCTGGAAAAAAAATCATTGCAGGCCACTGCTTGGGACGTGATTTGAAATCATAGTGACCCTTCCCAGAGGGGCCGGCAGCATCCTTCCCTGAATCACCCAGATTCCCTTCATCCGAGGCTGAATAGAGATCCAAAGGCTGAATATCTTCTCTTACTCATCACTGTATGGGCATCAGCTTCAGGGAGACTTTTATTCTGGGGGACCTAGTGCAAGCAGGATCCTTTTCATCTTACCCTCTTTTTGGAAGCTTTCTGGCAGAAAGCAGAAGAGTGGCTTCCTCCTTGCACCCACCAGGTCCTCGATGTCTCAGAAACGCTAGCCTTGTTTGGACGATCTCAAAGGCTTGTTATTCATTAACCCCACCAGAGAGTTTCCTGGCAATTAATTTTTAATGGGTTGAAAAATTCTCTGCCTAACCCTGCTTTCTTCAGAACAAGCCTCCAAAGCCGTTGCTCACCCTCTTGATGTTTCTAATCATTATCTCCCACATTCCGTTAGCTGTTTTAGAAACCAAAGCTGGGGAAGAAATTGGAAAGTGTTATTATTTCATTTGGGTTAAACTGTATCGCTTCAAGTTTCGCTCCCCCTGGGCACGATCATCAGCATATCTGATCAGCAAACATCTGCCTGAGCCACCCGCTCACGCCTCCCGGGAAATTTGGGGAATAAAAAAAACTGAGACGAAGCCACTGACGTCACCTCCCGGCTTTTGCTCTTTCCCCCTGAGTTTTATTTCTAAGGGACATTTGCATAGAAAGAGGATCTTTGTTTCTGAAGGTTTTGCCAGCTCCCGCTGCCGACTCCCCCCATCTGGAAGTTTAATCCTTTCCCGGTGGTGGCTGCGGGGACCGGAGCTGCTCTCCGGAGTGGTCCCTGCCTGCTCCAACCCCCTCCAGCCACCCAAAGGTCCATCAGCCTCACGGGTGTGTCGTATCACCCCCAAAATACGGCAGCAGAGAGGTTTGGGGCACCGGTTTGGGATGCGGTCTCGGCACGCCGCCTTGCCCGTCCCGTGCCTCAGTTTCCCCGTGCAGAGCTGCGCTGCTCCGTGCGAGTTCCAGAGAGCTTTAATGCGGATTAATCGCCACCCCTGAAGTTCTTGCAGCACGTGGAGAGTGACGCTGGCGCACAAACAACCGGAGTAGTTCGTGCTGCGCTCAAGGGAATGAGGCGCTGAATTACTTTTACAACAGGCATGGCCATGGCAGCGCATCAGGCGCCGCTGGAGCTGGGACCAGCTCGGGCGGAGCCTGGAAAGCCCCCTGGACACCCATCCACCGTTCCCACTGCCTCTGCTGCCGGGCCCTGCAACAGACCCGCTGGCTTTATTGGCTAAAACGAGATTTTTCTCCCTTCTCCCAAAATCATGTATGAAGTTACTCTACTTTTTTTTTTTTTTTTTCCCCTCGAGATGAGAAAGAAGGAGATTGGGCACAAAAACTTCTTCGTAAAAAAATCTATTTGTTTCACTAAAAAAAAATTAGGCTTTTTTACATTCAGCTCCCCTCTGATGGAAATTTTTTAAAAAACCCAAATTTTCCCAGTAAAATAATGTTTCCTTTTTTTTCCCCATCGGTTGTCAAAAAGGCATATTTTATTCCTCCTGCTCCTAAAAATAATATTGAGATGAAAAACATCTTGAAAAGCTGCAAGAGCTCTCAACCTCTGTGGTCAGTACCATGTGGAGGGAGGAAAGCAAAAAGAGCATTTTCCCCTAAGGAAAAGAATGCTCCTTCAAGGCAGATAAATGCTAGGATAAATCCTAAGGAATGGGCTTTTTTTTTTTTTTTTTTTTTTTTTTTTTTTTTTTTTACATGCAATGTCACCTCCTTTAAATCAGCACAGGTAGCAGCAGATGCTTAGCTGAGGTTTATGTTTTGTGGTGTATTTTGTCAGCTGGGCAAGGGCTCAAAACAAAACCTGCCCTGCCATTCAAAATGTAAGCTCAGGGCAGTTCCTTGGGATCCACCATCCAAACCCATCCCACCACCTCTGAAACTCATGCTCGAGAAATCAGGAAGAATGCTTTGGCTCCTGGCATTTGCAGCATTACCTGGGAAGGAAAAACACCTCTGGTCTTGGTCTGGGCAAGCCTCCAGAACAGGAGGATGGGAAGAGCAGTGAAATTCCTTTACAGAGCTTTATAATTGATCTGAAGTCATAGGGAAACAATTAATATGGAGCCCCATGGAACTGCTTCAAAGCATGGCTGGATTTTTGACCCCATAGCAGCTAAAACCTAGGAAAGGGATCCAATGGAAATTGTGTTTTGAATGAATGAAGCTCCTCCTGCAGCATTTGCAAGTGCAGCTGGTTTTCAGACAGATTTTTTTTTTGTTCTTTCTGTTGAAAATGCCAAACTGTTGAAAGCAAAACAGCTTGTGAAAATGCGTGGATTGTGAGGAAACTTCATTCTCACAGAGAGAAAATGGGAGGAAGTGGTCAAAACATCAAAATGCTTGTGCATAATACAATGTAATATATATAAAATAATTTAATAGTAATGGGTAATTAAAATCAGGACAAAACATTTTGATTTTATCCAACTGTGCTGAGTTGAGTGACTCAAAATCATTAAATTCCAGTTCACAGGGAAAGCTCTGCCTTTGTTTTGTTCCGTTTTGGAATGAGGATTGTTTTGAAACACTGGTCTCTCCTGAGGAGCAATCTCTGAATTTCCTCCCAGCAATAGCTGCTGAGGGAGATGGGTGGGTCTGCTGGAGGAGGGGAACAGGGGTTTCTACCAGGGAGCTGGGCAGGAGCTGGAGTGAATTCCTGTGGGTAACCTAGGCTTGGGACTGACCTGCAGCACAGCAGGAATCCATCCCGGGGAAAGAGTGAGGACACAAGATGGACTGGACTCTGGGGATGACTTCGGTGGTGTGTACTGAAAATCCAACTTCCTTCGACCTGTGTGCACCAGCTGGGCCAGTGACGTCTCCAAGAGCTCTGGTTCCCAGTGGGAAACCAGCTGGTGGAAAGCACATGTGCAGTTTTGGGAGGGTAACACACGCCAGGGTGTTCTAGCAGGGCAAAACCAGCCCGAGCATCGCGTCCCTGAGCGGGTGCTCTGCTCCCCACCATGGCCCACAGGCTCATCTCAAACCCCACACAACATCCTTGTTTTTCAGCAGCTGTTTTTTGAAAGCAAAGACAACCTGTGGTGCTGATGACACAAGCAACAATGAGGAATTAAAACCATTTCCAGCCTCCTTTCTCTTGTGCTGCTGGCAGGTCAGGAATAAATTGGAGATAGTGAACAACTATCTTTGTCTGAGCACAGCCAAAGGAAGATAGGCCTTTTTTATGATTAATTGCAGATTGATTATTTTATATTAAAAGAATTACTACTTTCTGTTTCCTCATTGTGGGCTTTTTTCCTGCTTGTTGTTTGAGAAAGGCAATAAATACCATTAGGCAAATGGGTTTCAAAGTGTCGTGAAATGGAAACCTAGGTCTTCAAATGTGAATTTCATTTGGGTTGTGTGAGGGCTTTTTTTTGTTTGGTTTGGTTTTGTTCTTGTTTAGCTTTTGCTTTTGCCTCAGCCACATTAAAAACGTAGGCCAAAAAGAGGGATGCAGGCACAGAATGGATGCTTAAGCAGTTCTACAAAATGGGGTATAGGATGCTGCAGCTGTGGCTTCACACCACACTCATCGGGGCAATTTTGTTACCACACACTGGATGACATGGTAGGGGGAGGTGAGGAGGGGCTGTTATTTTTCCACATGTTTTAAGAGCGATTTTGAGATTCTTGCATTCTAAAAGGACCCTTCTGCTATGGAAAAGAGGGTAGTCTCCATTCAGCCAGGCAGCTGGAAAAGTCTGCAAACTTTCAAAATTACAGTCGTATTTGCAGTAGCTAAACAATCAACGAAGGGGTGAAAGTTCTTTCAGAGGAAAGAGGTGTTTTGGCTGTGCTGTGATTTAACTGCAACCTGCAACTAAAGTACTTGGCTGGGGCTCACTCACTCCCTGCTCTTCCCTGGTGGGATGGGGAGTAGATTCAGAAAAAGGAAAAACCCACAGGCTGAGGTAAGAAAAGGTTCATAATGGAAATAAAGTAATACATAAAAATAACAACAATAATAAATACGAAAATGAGAGGGGTAGAGAAGAATAAACCTAGGACAGACAACTGATGCACAACACAATTGCTCACACCCACTGGCCAATGCCCAGCCCATTCCCCATCAGCAATTGGTGTCTTCCAGCCAAACGTCCCCAGTTTATACACTGGGCATGATGTTCTGTGGTGTGTGATATCCCTTTGGCCAGTGTGGGTCAGCTCTCCTGGCCATGCTCCCTCCTGTGCACCTGCCTCTGGTGCATCTGCTCGCTGGCTCTGAAAAGTCTTTAATTTAGAGTAAGAGATACTGAGGAACAGCTAAACCATCAGTGTGTTATCAGCATTATTCTCATACTAAATCCAACTCACAGCACTGTGCTAGGTACTTAGAAGGAAATTAGTTCTATCCCAGCAAACACAGGATAGGCTGGTGCTCCCTCTGCCAAGCCTCTTATGACTAAATGGCATCTCAAAGCCTTCCTCCATCAGCATTTTCACTTACAAGGCCAGTTTGGATCAGTTTTCCTCTTGTGGATGGATTATGGGATTGGCATTTCCAAATTTCAAAGTCTCCAGCCCAGCTGGTGATTATGGACTTTGCTCATTGCTGGTGAGATAACACTGTTTTTTCCCAGGACAGGCTTTTTCTCCTGCTCCACCTCCAAAAATGCGTGATCCAGGAGGAGCTGTAGTCTCCCCAGGTCTTGCATGGCAGGACTGACATGGAAAAGGTGGGGAGCTGAAATGTCAACCCATCACAGCTGGTGACACCCCCAGACGATGACACCTCTGTCCTCTCCCTCTCTCCAACCCTCCCAAGCCCCTGTCACACCTTGTTCTTCCTCTCCTGTGGTCGGCAGTGCCCACCCTTTGTTTTGTTCTCCTGTTACTTTTTACTGTGCTTCACATCCACTGTAGTTTATTTGGGCCTGAATGTGATAAACTCCACATTTGGGCTTTTCTTAAAAGCCAAATATTTGTGGAAAGTAATACTTAGCCAGGCTCATGTTCCATCCTTAGCACAAATCTAATCCAGATACAAGCCAAGCAGCAGGACGACAACTGCTCTTAATACTCACCGTGTTTTCAGCATAATAGTTTTCATTAAAGGGAGAAGATACCAGCTTTTTAATTGCTTCAGGATTATTCCCCATAGCTGTGTCACACCCACCCTGGGCTCCCTAGCTGCCTTCCCCCTTGCAGGGGTAACTCTGACCCTTAAACCCCCAAATTTCCCCCTTGCTGCTCCAGCCTGGTCTTTCTTAAGCTGCTTTGCTGAAGAAGCTGAACCGTCTGTCTTCGTGGGAGTGTGAAAAGATGATCAGTGATTGAGGTGACCGCATTTGCAAAGAGGATTTGATTTAGTCTATTAATTGGATTTAGTCCATTAATTAATTTTGATTTGGTCTATTAATTCTCAGGCTTGGTTCTGATAATCTCTTTGTTATCCCCCTTGTTCTCTCTAAAGGTTTCCTTTTATATCTGTCTACCAAGCCCCAGAGATCCTCCTGGGCTAAGTGGTGAAAATGCAATTTATGGTTCCAAATGCTTCCTTGTGGAGCTCATAAACCCATGCTAATCCGCGGATATGATTAACAAAGCAGCTCTGCTTTACCAAGGGACCTAGCAGGGCATTGATGGGGAGGTCTTGCCTTCATGTCTGAACCGTTCCCAAATCTCCACAGTCCAGCTCAAACCTCTCAGGCAGAGCAAGGTTGGAGCAGGTGGTTAATTCAGCATCCCTGGCAGATAGGCCTGACACAAGGTCTTCTGTTCCACAGCAAAGGAGAAGGAAGGGGTTACAGAGGTGTTGCAATGCCAAGGAGCTTCCCTGGCTTCCAAGAAGCCTCCTCAACAACGCTTTCTATCTCCAAGGAGACTCACCATATGAGTAAGCCTTGTTTTCAGCTGAAAGACTGACTGGAAGCCTTCTCAGCTCCTTTCCCTTCTGACCACGTTGTTGTTTTGCCCTGATCAGTAGCTGAGCTCTTCTCCAAACTCAGGACGACTCACTATGAAAACTTTTGTTCACCTTTTTGGTACCACACAGAGTGCTGATCCCTCACCTCAGAGGAATGCTGCAGCACAGCAGAGCACTCATGAAGGGTGATGAATAGTGTGGAGCAGTCTCCTTCTTAAAAGTGTATGAGTGACTTGGCTCTTGCAGGTCCAGGACAGAGGTAAGCAGAGATACGTGGTAAAAGTCACGGTAAGGGGAAAAGAGGCAGTGTGAGAAGCAGAGGACAGAACTGATTGCTAGAAGGTGTTAAAAACAAGACAAAGGAACATGTGATAGACCTGTGGAACTGGTTGCTGCATAATGGTGTGGAACCTAAAAGTTTGCAGGAGTTTAAGGAGAGACTGAAGAAAATGTTTTTCTGGGACACTGGGGAAATGGGTGTATGGTCCTACCCAGCGTGGCCCCCGTCCCCTTTCAAGACTGTGTCCCCTCTACTAAAGCAGCCAGATGGAACCACAATGGTGTTGAAATCTTGTAGGATTGGGGCTAAGTACAGATTCTCTCTCCACACACTGCTGAGTGTGAGAGTCATACCTAGAGAGCCCAAGTAGGACTATCTACTCACCCTGGGCTCCAGCACTGTGATTCTTCCCATGTCTGATCCCTGCAGGCTATGTGAACAGGATCCAGGATACACAAGACCCTGCAGGAACTCACACAGACCCTGCTGCTTGCTCCTGCACTGGTGTGGGCTCAGGGCTGCTGAGGATGGGACGAGATCTGCTCCCACCAGACTGTCTTGTTTGGATCTGCTCTGGAGTGCCTGTCACTGGGCTGCAGGCTGGCACTCAGCTGTGTTTGTGATCTGCCTTTTGTGTAGGTAACAGTCTCAACTGCCTGTTTCTGCATGGCTTTCCTAGCCTGAGGCTTCACCAGCTTCAATCTGTTCAGTGAATCACAGCCTCTCCCGAGCTCATGTGCTCCCACACTTTCTCCCTGAAAAATCTTTCCTCTCACTCCTGTGTCTTCCACCAGCACCTTGCAGCCCCTCCTGCCTCCTCATCCTACATCTTCCTTTGTTACCAGCCTCTTGAGTGATCCAATTCAGCCACTGCCAAACTCTAAAACATTGGTGTACTCTGTGATTTACAAAGCACATTGCCTCCAGTGAATTCCTTGCCTGATGTTTTCAGAGCCCTTTTGGGTAGCAAAGCAGCTATACATCACAGAGCAGTTGTGTTTTTCTCTCTTTTATGTTTCAGGGGATTGAGGGATTTCTGAGCATTCCTTGAAGCAGCTATAAGAGCTCAGAGCTGGGAAGATGAGCTGGACTCAGACACCTGAACGTCAGTCTCTGAGTACTCACAGAAGTTAAGTCCTGGCTCCGAGGGCCTTTCTCATCTTTCTTGGGACTGTCATCAGTGAGCTAGCACAGAAAGGTTTAATGTCCTGAGCAGGACCAAAACAGGCTGTCCTCTGTGTTTGCGCAGAAAACCATGAGGAGCCTGCAGACATCACTTTGGGGGTCTCTAAGGACAGATGAGCTCTTTCTCAGCTCGTGAGGATCCAGCTGCAGTTGTGCATCAGTTTCTCTCCCTCCCTGTGACATGTGTGACCTGGAGCTGGGTGTACACGTGCAGATGCCCACCCTGCAGCAGCTCCTTGTCTGAGACCTGGCACACTCATTTCCCGAGAGGAGAACTGGCAGCCCGGGAGGCTGCAGCCAGGAAGGCAGCTCAGCATCGGTGTTTGGCTACCCTTATCCCTTGTCTCCCCGAGCTCAGAGAAGGACAACGACAGCATTTTTCTGATTTCTTGGAGTTTGGATGGGAAAAGTTCAGAGCATATCTCCCCACCGTTCAGCAAGTCTGTGTGGTGGGCTATGGAGGAGGAGGGGGCTTTTATCCAGGTGGGTACCTCTCTTTTCCTTGCAATGGAAGGGAAGGACAGAGGTTTTTCCTCTGCACCACAGCTCTGCTCTCCCTCCAAGCCTCACCCTGGAGGTGACTGTGGGGGAAATACACATGAAGGGATGATAGCCAGGGTGGCTGTTGCCAGAGAATGGTGGGACCAGGCAGATCTTTCCTGTGGCTGAAATCTCAGTGTACACCCCAAGCTTTGAGAAGAAGAACTCTGCAAGCTCCTCACAATTCAGCCATCCAGGCCTCACACAGCAGGAAGCTTAATGCACCTCTCTGGGGTGGTCAGCTGAAATTTTGGCCGCTGGGGTTCCCAGGGTGATGTTGTGTTCCCATCCTCCCACAGCCAGAGCGGGAGGCCTCAGTGCCTGGCTCCATCCCTCCTGCATGGATGCCCTTGGAGGAGCCTCCTGTCCCTGGGGTGCCCCTGCTGCTCGGCCCAAGCGTGTCTGACACTCTGTGCTGCCCTGAGCTGTCAAAATGTGCAGGAGATGCCCTATGGAGAAGCAAAAGTGCTGGAAGGACGTGCTCATCATACTAATTTCCGCAGGCTAGCTCAGCTAGGTTCCAAGTCTAGAGGCCACAGAATATCATACTTGGGAGTCTAAACAATTTGAGTGGCTGGCAAAGTCCAGAAGTCAGAGTCTGGAGGCATCCTGGGATTAGAGTTGCAGGAGTGAGGGGGAGTATGCCACACTGAAAGGGGCTGGTGACAATTAGTTCCAAACACAGCAAACTGTAATCACCGAATTATTCGAGAATAATTATGCCTTGATAACAACATTACACTTTCTATTTCCCTTATTGCTGTTCTTGTTAAATATAATTACCATGCAAATTGCACAGCATAAGCAAGCCCAGGTGATTAAAAGGGCCATGGAGGCCTTGGGAGCAGAAACTGAGGTGACTATAAGTACATATGTCTCTGCTTGCTTAGTTGTTTGTCCAGATTTTCACCTGGGAGATCACAGAATCATGGAATTATTTAGGCTGGAAAACACCTCTAGGATTATCAAGTCCTTATTCTCAAGTGCCACATCTACAAGTCCTTTAAATACCTCTGGCATGGTGACACCACCACTGCCCTGGAGTGCCTGTTCCAGTGATTGATAACCTTTTCAGTCAAGGAATTATTTCTGTTATCCAATCTAAAGCTCCCCTGGTGGAACTTGAGGTTGTTTCCTCCTATCTTAGCTCTTGTTACATGGCAGAGGGGGCTGACCCCCACCTGCCTACACCCTCCTGTCAGAGAGTTCTTGAGAGTGATAAGGTCCTCCCTGAACCTGATTTTTCTCCAGGCTGAGCTCTCCTACCTCCCTCAGTTGCTCCTCATCAGATGTGCTCCAGACCCCTCCCCAGCTCCATTTTCTTCTCTAGACTCAATCCAGCACTTCAGTGCCCTTCTTGCTGCCAGAACTGAACACAGAATTCCAGGTGTGGCCTCACCAGTGCCCCCAGCACAGGGGGATGGGCACTGTCCTGCTCCTGCTGGCCACAGTACTGCTGACACAAGCCCGGTGCCATTGGCCTTCTTGGCCACCTGGGCACACTCCAGCTCATGCCCAGCCACTGAAAACCAGCACCTCCAGCTCCTTTCCCTCTCAGCAGCTTTCCAGCCACCCTGTCCCAGCCGGAGCTGCAGGGGGTTGCTGTGACTCAATGGCAGGACCTGGCACTTGGCCTTGTTGAACCTCACACCATTGGGCTCAGCCCATGGATCCAGCCTGAGCAGATCCCTCTGCAGAGCCTCCCTGCCCTCCAGCACATCCACACTCCCACCCAACTCGGTGCTGTCCTCAAAGTAACTGAGAGTGCTCTCGGCTTCCTCATCCAGATCATCAATGAGGACATCAAATAGGGCTGGCCCCAGAACTGAACCCTGGGGAACACCACTGTGACCAGCCAAGACGGATTGAGTCCATTCACCACCACTCTGTGGGTCAGGCTGGCTCTTACCCACCAAAGAATGCACCTGTCTAAGCCATGGCTGTCAGCTTCTCCAGGAGAATCCTGTTGGAGACAGTGTTCTCAAGTAATTATAAAGTGAGTTCAACTCAGAGAAGTGAGGAAGGACTGAGAGTTGTGGCTCCAGGTTGACCAGACGTCTGCCAGCAGGCCCAGGATGGGCTCTGCTGTAAAGACCTCCAGGTGCAATGTGTGCAAACCAGGCTCTGACTTCTCACTGCTGACCTTCACGAACTGTCCTGCACAGAAGAGCCCCAAAGGGAGATGTTTTCACACCTCCCAGTGTTCCTGGCCAGTCCAGCACCCATCCCACACCCTTTGTCGTGGTGACTGGGCACCTGCTAAGCTTTCCATGTGGCTTTGTGGTACATCAGCATTGCTCTGCCAGCTCTCACGGTGCAGCTGCATGCATGGGTAGGAACTAGAAGATGCTTTTTTTGCTCCTCCCTTCCCCTGTCATCAGAGTATAGGCATCTGAAGGACATGAACAGGAAGGCAGAGGAGGATCTGTTAAGCATAATGAAGTGGAGGAGTGTGACAGAAACTGCTGAACGGAGTTCCCTGGGGAGGGTTGGAAGCATTATCACCTGAGTCAGTGAAAAAGCTGCTGAACAAACCCACAGCATGGAAGGACAAGCTCATGGATGCCCTATGGGACAAGGACAGATCCTTGCAGCAAGGGCTGGGAGCTGGGATGCTCAGCCCAGGTGAAATGTGTGGGATTAGCTCTCCACGCAGTCTCCTTCCACTATCTTCTGCCCTGTTCTGAGGTCAATGGACATGTGT
Source organism: Sturnus vulgaris (assembly GCF_052056855.1). Taxonomy (NCBI): domain Eukaryota; kingdom Metazoa; phylum Chordata; class Aves; order Passeriformes; family Sturnidae; genus Sturnus; species Sturnus vulgaris. Next base: position 73,689,797 of record NC_142283.1, on the reverse strand, counting down.
CCCATACACCTCTCACTTCTGACTGACCCTGAGGCCTCTACCCCTCGTACCTCACCCGTGTCTCATGGCTGCAAAACAGCCTCTCCAGTCTGACCAGCATGTCTGCTGGGCTGGGACCTGGCAGACACTTGCTGCCACAAGTCCTCTTGATTCCACTGCAAACAGGGTCTGAAAAATTGACCCCTTGCCCAGCAGCCATCCCAGGGCTGCAGCTGAGACAAGGATAGAGCGGGAGGCAATCCTTGCTTTTCCCTTTCTCCTCTGGACCACCCCTTTTCTCTGCCTTTACCAAGCTGAGAACTGGAGGTCAAGGGCACTTAGCTGCTGTGCTTCCTGGTGCAGCCATGAGATCACGCTAATTACAGGGCTCTCAGCTCCTCAGATGAAGTCCTACTTCTGTATATACATACATACATACATACATACATGTGTGCACAGAGTTTATTATTATTACCATGCCAGACAATCCTTCTTCATTATGTCTTGGAACTTGCTTTCAATGCTCTCAGTCAGATCTTTAACATTATTTAAACACAATGGGTTTGAGGGAGTTTTTGTTATTTTTAATGCAGACCAGATTTTGCTGGGATCAGAGAATTAAATAGTTCTTCATCTAGACCTACAAGCTGCCTCCCAGTCTGCAGGAAGCAGGAGGGTCCTCAGCGACAAATTCAGCCTGCACTGCTTTTGAAATCACAGCCAGGTGTCCAAGGGAGGGAAAGGAGGATGAAAGCCTCTTCCCACCTGTGCCACAGCTCCAGGTCAGCCCAGACCATGGTGACACACCAAGGGTTCTCCTGGACATGGGGCGAGCACCAAGCAGGCGCCTGCAGCTCCCTCGCCTTCCCTGTGCGTCACAACACTCCAGGACGTCAGGAGCACATCTGGTGTGACACAGGGAGGGAGTCCCCGTGCTGGGCACAGCTGGGGCTGTGTGTCTGCTCCCAGGCAGAGCTCCTGGCCCTGCTGCGTGGCACCTCCCCAGCTGGAGCTGGGACCTCTGCCTTCCCAGGACCCCACGTGTCAGGAGCAAAGCATCTCATCTCTCATCGCCCATCTGGGGCTGGTGTGTGGGCACTGGAGTAGGGAGAGGCCTTCTGTTGGGAATATGGGAGATCCAGGCTCAGGAGGAAGGGAGTTGTCTGAGATTCACATGTTGCAGGGGTGGGGCCGTGTCCAAGCAGTCCTGGCTGTACAATTGTGGGAAAAATAGACACACTGTAGACACTTCTGTGATCAGTCCCAGTGCACCTAAAATGTGTTTAGTGGCAAATAAGTAATTCCAAGGGGATGGTGCTGTGGATGATGTTCCTTTTAAATGTCATTTTTATGAGGATTGAAAGGGAGGAGCTGTATTGAACCATATGCCAGTGGTATCCAAACATATCCTGGGCTGCATCCAGAGCCCCGTGGGCAGCAGGGCAGGGAGGAGATTCTGCCCCTCTGCTCTGCTCTGCTGAGACCCACCTGGAGCACTGCATCCAGAGCTGGGGTCCCTGCAGGAGGGACAGGGACCTGCTGGAGTGAGCCCAGAGGAGGGGCACAAAGATGGTCAGAGGGATGGAGAAACTCCACTCTGGGGATAGGCTGAGAGAGTGGGGAGGATCTGGGGAGGTCTTATAGCACCTTCCAGTATCTAAAGGGGCTACAACAGAGCTTGAGAAGGACTCTTCAACAGGAACTGTTTAACAGCTCAACAGGGCAAAGGGAAATAGCTTCAAACAGAAAGAGGGTGGGTTTATATTAGATATTGGGAAGAAATTCTTTACTGTAAGGGTGGTGAGGCATGGGAACAGGATGCCCAGAGAAGCTGTGAGTGCCCCATCCCTGGAAGTGTTCAGGGCCAGGCTGGATGAGGCTCTGAGCAACCTGGTCTATTGTCCCTGCCAAGAGGGAATTGGAATCGAGGGAAACTGGAATGAGATGATCTTTTCGGTCCTTTCCAACCTAAACCAGCCTATAATTCTGCGATTCTATAAGGAAAGAAAGAGATAAAGAAAAGGAAAGAGATAGATGGTCTTCAAATTTCATTCAGCAACTGAAAAACTGACACAAATTTGGTATCAGAATAACATTTCTTCTGAATAGTGGAAAAAAAATCCCTTGTGAGATCATCCTGGTGTAGAAGCATTTGGTGGAAGAGATGGGAGCAGACCACCATCTTGCAGAGGTGCCCAGGTAGGAAAGGGAGTGCCTGAAGCTGAAATAAAATATTGACTCTAGAATGGACATGTGTGAATGGGCCATGAATAAATAAAATCTGGAGATGAGGAGAACCTACCCAAGGACCAGAGTCCTGGAACTACCTCCTGTAAAGCAGTGATGGGGGTAAAGAGATTGAAGGAAGCACAGAGTGGGCCCTGAGACTAAACAGCCACTTTGCCTCATTTTTTGATAAGGCCAGGGCTGTTGCCAATGGGAGCAAAATCATGAGGCATAATTATAAATGAGCATATAGGAGTTATCACAGACAGTCTGGAAGCAAAGCTGGGTGAGCCCAGTGCTCTGAGCTTGCTGGGACTGGGTAACCTCCATCCTAGCGAGCTGGCAGGTTGGCCAGAGGGAATTTCAGCATCTCCCAGGGCATGGCGTGATGTGATGGGACTGCACTGGCTATAACTGAGCTGAGACTGGAAACTCAAAGCTACTTCCTACCCATGAATGCAGAAGGCTTCAAGGAGCTACTGCTGCTGTGGCAGGAGATGCTGGCAGGGTTGGAGGTGCAGTGCTGGGAAGCTGAAGAGACTCCCAGCAGGACTTTTTTTGCAGAATAAACAGATTCAGTGTTATATCCTGGAATCTGCAGAGTGAGGTGTCCTCAGCAGTCCCCTGCAGCACGGTGGAGGGGGAGCTGCTTCTCCACCTTCACTTTCCAAATCACTACCTCCCTTGGCATCATCAGTCGAGAGAGCTGCCATCCACTTGAGGCTCTCTCCTTCTTCTTGTCCTGATTATTATGATCATTACTGTCTCATTTCAGGCTGTAAATCAGAAATATTGTGCCTCGTATTTTTCCTCCCTGGGGAACGCATAACTAGGGGTGAGATTGGCTCTGAAGTTCAGTGCTGTTCTGTTGAAAAACTGCCTCGACAAATCGAAACTGTCTCACTTTTTAGAAGAAGTTTTGATTGGAATCAATCTTTCTTTTTTTTATGAGCATAAAAAGGGAGTAGTTAAAAGTAAGATTTATTCCAAATTCATCTTATCAGCTCTGAGACATTCAATTTTGTAATCAATTCCCACAGGGGCTCCACCAAGAAGCCCATATTCAGAATCAATCTTGTATTTCATTAGGTTATTTCTGGTGTTAAAAAATAAGATTGATTCTTACTTTATGTTATAGCGCTACAGCAATTTATTTTTTAATGATATGAGGTAAGAATCAATCTCTGGCTTCTTTTTCCTTTTTTCTTTTTTTTCTTTTCTTTTTTAATCCTGCTTTTCCTGCATTGGTTTTGTTAGAGCCAAGAGAAGTTAGCAAGCTCTGAAGGATTTTCAAATTACTCTTGTGCAAATTTAGATCCTCTTGGTGCCAGCCTACTGCTCACAGGATCTGCAGCACACCACGAGGCCTGATGAAAGGCACAGTCTGCCCTGGCCTGGGATTTTGGAAACACACTACACAAAACTGCTGTGATCTCCAGTCCTTGGCAGCAGCATCCTGACCTCCGTGGACTCCCACACCAGCCCCACCATGCCCAGGACCAGGTATCCCAATGACACTGGTTGCTAGCTACTCCCATAATCACAATGACAATAAATATACACGACTAAATTAATCCCTAATAATTAATGAGTCGTGTGTGAGTCATCATGAGTGGTTCAGAAGTTACTCAAGCAAGCACAAGTGCTTTTCACAGGTGGCTGGGAAATTACCTTGCTTGCAGCACTGGGATTTGATTACTGTGTTGGTATTTGCCTGGCTCTTCTTAAGGTATTTTGGTTTAGGTAGTGGCACCTCGTTTTTCCTTCCTTCTTTTTCCTTTTGAGCCTAGAAAGAGAGCACAGGTTTTCAGCAATGAGGGGAATAAACTGCCAGAGTAACCCAGGAGGGAGCCATGAATTGAAGCTCCCTAAAACTCAGGATAATGAACCTCATGGCATCTTTCTGGCCCTGGTGGATTGTGGCACCCAGGGCAGTCAGCTTTTACCTCCCTGGGCTGCAGAGGCTGTTCCTTTGTGTGCTGATGTGATGCACAGGGAACAAGGGCTGGTCTCTCTCTCTCTGCCCTGATGTGGCAGTTACTGGGACATGGTCTCCAAACTTGGCTCATGATGCTGGGATCCTAGCTGCTCTTCAACTTACCACTGGCCTGCTGGTCTTGGAAGAGTGTAATTTGCCAGGTCTCAGTCCTCTGCTTGCAGATTGGTCACCCCAGAAACTAGAGTGTTTGGAGGCAAAGCTGAAAAGTGACTTCCAGAATAGCAGATCTTTTCCTGCCCAAGTAGCACTGGAGCCTTCTGAAATACGTGTCAGAGCTCTCACTTATGAGAGAGCTGCACTGGGAAGGATAAAGTTGCGAAGCTGAAGCTTGCAAAGGGTCCTTTCCCATGGGGAAAATGGTGCTAGGTTTCATCACACCCTTGGGACTTCTGCAGCAGCATGGCAGGACTGGGACATGCTGGGAAAACTGGCAGCAGGAGCCTCCTGTGAGTTGTAGATCCCAGAACCATGACTTCAAAGGTCTTTGTGGAGCAGAGATCCTTCCAGGATCACTCATGTATTGTGTCCTTGTGCATGCCATGGGTGCAAATCTCCAATTTTTTTTTCTTTCTCTATCTGCCTTCTACTCTTGCTGTCTCCTCATGCATGCCTCTTGCTTGTCTCTGTCTTTGTCACTGTGTACATATCTGTCTGTCTGTGGCTCTGTTAGTCTTCAAAGGCCCTGAGTTCATTTGATTTCATTATCATTTCCCATCTCTTGAGCTCTATCTCTTTGTTTTTTCCCCTTTTCTCATTATAATTTACATGCGGCTTGGGTGCATGCTGGAAATGAAATGCGAATTTGATAAAGCAGCCACAGCTCTTGCTTCCAACCGTGGCCTGAAAGCCCTGAACCCCTTGGAGAAAAGCAGGCTGTCTTTTTTTTTTTTTTTTCCATACAAGGGGAAAAAACATAATTTTTTTCCATTGCACTGGCATAGAATGAAATTCCTCCAGCAATTACCAGGAGATAATGGCCTGAAATTAAACAGTCCTATCTCGTTCTCTAACTATAGGACTTTTTATTTTTTCAAACTATTGAATACCAGGCGAACAATAATCAGGCAGGCATTAGGCATTCACACGCAGGCTACCTGGGATATAAAAGTCCATATACACGGCAAAATTCCTTTTATGTTTTGTTATTAGCAAGGCACACAGAGTCCTGTGCAGATGGAGAGAAGCATTAGCCTGGTGCCCAGCAATGCACTGCTAATTCAGGTGCAGGTACCACTGCTGCCTTGCTCGTGGAAACACCTGATTGATGATGGAGAGCCAAGGGGGTGAGGGAACTTCCCTGTGAGCACGGCTCTTCCCTTGCCCGTCTCCCATCCACATCCCCCACAGTGCCATTCCTAGCAGCCCTGTCCTCATTTTGCATCATAGTGGATGCAGGGAAGGAGTTTGAAGGAGGATGGGAGTCAGGTCAGGTCCTGGTGCACTGCATGGAAATTTTATGGACTTTGCAGCCCCACACACTCCCGCAGGTGATCCCATCCTGGTTTTTCCTCTGGTCTCTCTGGGGGCAGCTGCAGGGCTCTGCCATGGCCTTGGAGTTGGCACAGGGTGTTGAAGCTGCCTGGCACAGACAGAGCCAGCACACTCCTTCCTGCTGAGCCAATCTCACTCAAATTACCCAGGAGATTTCAACAAAAGAGTAATTGAGCCGCTCTGACTTAGACACAGCTTGATGTACAAGTGGAAGGGAAACATTCCAGGAGGATGGAGCTTGATTCCTAAAGCCGGTGAGAGGTAAAAAGATGTGAGGAGACAGCTGAGACTGAACAGCGTGCTCTGCGGGGAATTAAATACGCCATCAATGACCTCCACAAAAGGTTTGAAAAGATGAGTGATGTGGGGTGGGGAGAGATGGCTGCTCGCAGTGACAGGGACACACATCCGAGCGGAGCCTGGGACTTGCAGGAGGTGGCTGCACTTCTTGTTAAACTGCGAAAGGCATTTTGAATCCAGGCGCTGAATTCCAGAAAGAGCCAGCACAGGGACACGTGTTGGAGAGAGAGGGCGTCCCCACAGTGTCTCATCCTGGAGAGGGTGGCAGGGCTGGGGGTGTTCTCCTCCCAGTTTTGTGTGCCAGTGACCGTCCACTGTCCTACCACACGCACGAGGGGGTGCAGCTCTCTCGAATGCACCCCCAGCTTGGAGCTGCTCTCGTCCAGCAGCAGAGGTGCCTTCTTCGTCTGTGACTAATGCTAAGCTAAAATTTAAAGGGATGGAATGGCCCATGGAGCTGGGGAAAGACCATAATATTCCAGGTTTCTGAAATGGCTTTTCCACCAGAAACTTGGATTCAATTCATGTGGATTCCTTCTGCTGCAAGATTATTTATAAAAAGACATTTTAAGAATTGTTGAAATAACCTCCTTCAATATCTGCATGGCACAGTGTCTTTTTTTGCTTGGAAATACCTTCACTGTCTAATACTTGTCCATGTATAGTCAGGAGTTAAAGTCAAAATTAAAATTGAAATCACAAATCCACCAAACAGCACAACATATTTGTAAGTGAGGAGGATTGATGGGTGGCTCTTCAGTTCCCTGAAGTAGCTCTTTCTCCTGAAGTGAAACTGGAAAATATTTCAGCATCATAAATGCCACATCCTCTTGAACCAGGCAGGAGACATGAGAGCCCTGGAGGCTTTCTGCAGAGCTGGCCATGATCCTGTGTAGGCAAGCAAGGGCTCTGCTCTCTCACCCCAGCTGGGAATGCTCCAGAAGGGTTAACAAGATAACAAGGGCTGGCAGAATCGTTCCTATAATTTATTAAGGCTTTCAAAAGGCTTTTGATAAAGTCCCTCATAGGAGACTATTAAAGAAACCTGGTAACCACAGGATGAGAAGAAAAGCCAAGACACGGATTAAAACCAAGATAAGACAGAGAGGGAAGGGAAGGAACAAATGGCCAATTCTCAGCAGGCAGAAAGGTTAATAGTGGAGAGCCTGAGGTCACCCCAGGCCCTGAGTGGCTGAATATATTTATTAACACAAGCACAGAGGAGAAGGGAGCAGTGTGGCTGTGGAGCTCGCTGGGGGCTGCTGCAGCAAAGGCAGATGGGGGTGAGATGCAGCAGGAGCCCTGTGGTGGGATGGGATGGGATGGGATGGGATGGGATGGGATGGGATGGGATGGGATGGGATGGGATGGGATGGGATGGGATGGGATGGTGGGTGATACTGCATCTGAAGCTGTGCTTGGGGCTGGTGTGGGTGCTAGGGCACCTCAGAAAGTTTTAGCTGCTGGTGGGGTGCACAGGGGAATTGTGAAAGACACTGCCAAGAAAGAGGAGCCAGAGCAGAGTGAGCCAGTTCACACCTAACTCAGAGGCAGAACGGTCAGATTCAGCTGGGAACAAACCCAAAACAGAACTAACAGGATTCCCTTCACATCAATGGGACAGATTTAAATCTACTGAAGAACAGTCCTGAAGGCCATATTTCTAAGACCACCCAGTGATATTCCCCAGAACAGACAGAATTTGTCACTTTCCATATCAGAAACAAGGACAACATCTCCTTATCCCCAGCAAGGCAGGACTGCAGCCCTCTGGACTCAAGTGACATGCAAAAGCCAAGCTAGTGAATTTAAATATTAATCTAAGTGATGAGCAGGGTCCAAAGGAGCAGTCTGCAAAAACTACCTGATGAGCATGAAAAGCAGTGCTGGGTATTGACTTGGTGAATATTATCCATCCTGTGCAAACACCCCAGTGGAGCAAACAGCCTGGTGGAACAAACAGCCTGTGGACACCTGATTAAACAGTGTTTGTGATAACTAGTGGAGAATGTCTTTTTAATTACTTTTGTGTGGGGGAATGCAGATTTGTGTGAAAAGTCTCTTCTGTTTTGTTTTTATGGACACAACCAGCTTGAAAAAATAACTTGAGAAATAGCTCCAATGAAAAGTTTGGAAGACGGGAGAAAACTTCTGGTCTTTTCTAAGAGAGGAAGAAATGTATAGGTTTCCTCATTTAAAAAAATTACCTGACTGGAGGTTAAAAAGAAGCCATAAAGGAAAAGCTTGAACTGCGGCAAACCATTTTGAAATTGTTAAAATACAACAGATCCAAAATTATTAACATGAGGTATTTCTCAAGAACTCCATTAATTAAAACAATTTTAATTAATTTTTCATTTCCAATTTTGATATTTTTTTTCTTTAGAAGAGTAAAATTTAGAAAATTGATGAAACCTTTGGTGACAAGGCCTTGCAGAGAAAATTGCTTGTCTGAAATCCATGTAAGGATGAGCTGTGTAAGGAGGAATTAGATCTCAGCGGTAATCTCAGTCATGGGGTTTTGTAATTGTGTGCTCCATGTTTTGAACATCCGCACCCTTTTAATGGATTTTCCTAGGTTAATTATACCATTATTTCACCCTGCGTGTATAAAACTGGCTGTTCAAAGTCAACTGTAAATGAAAATTGCAGCTGTTAAATCGCTGGGGTGGCTAACTTGCTGGCTGCAAAACAAACACGGCACCCTCTAATTGGCCTGTAAACAAGGGTGGTGGGGAAGGGCTGAGCCTCTGGCTCCCATCGGGCACCATCCAACAGAAAACTGAGCACCAGGAGCACCAAAGCCACTGGAGAGACCCTCTGGATGCCAAGGTCAGCAGATGGCCTGGGGGGACATTCCAAGAGGCTGAGCAGTGTGCACACTTTCTCTTTTCTCCTAGGTCACTTGCTGCCTGCAATGTTAATTATCCATTAGGAAAAACAAGCAAGCAAACCCATCTCTCTGCCCGAGGTGACTCCAGAGGGTATGAAATGATGGAAGAGCACTTCTCACCTGCTCTGTTGGCAGAGGGAAGAAGACAGATGCCTGACCCATGTCCACACCACTGCTGACAGCAACTGGACAATAGACTCAAATAAACAAGGAAAAATCATCCAAGGGATCAACTTTCTGGAGTTTCTGTAGATAGCTTAAGATTATACCATCTGAGGCTTTTCAGGCTTTTTGGATCCTTCTATTTCTCCTTTTGCCCTCTTCTCCTTCCTCCTCATCCTCTTTGGAAACTGACAGGAAAATGGGATGCTGAGGAAACATCCTTCAGCTGAATTTGCCACCTTGTGGATGTCGCAGATTGTTGCAGAGATCCCTCCATAGTGGCAGAGAGCAGCAGGAGGCAGGCTGTGTCTGCTGGGGCCTCCACGATTTTGCTGCTTGTGTCCCTCAGCTGCCCCTCACCTCTCACTGGACAGGCATCACCAAGGACCTGCACCCTGGGCACAGAACATCACCTCAGGCCCTTAGAGCTGGTTTAGGATCTGGCAGACCACCAAATGAGTTCCCTCAGGATGCACCTCCTCCCTTGGAGCATCATCAAATAGCATTTTTTCCCCTTTCTGAAAGATCAAAGTATTAAAGTCTGCCACTGAGCCTTACCACCTCCACCAGGCAAGCATTATGTTAAGTGGAAATCAGTGTTTCAGCTAATTTCAGTTCTGTCTCTGGAATTTATGATGCCAGTCCCTGAGAAGCCTGAGGGCTCTGTCAGACCAGAAGGCATTTTTCCTCGGGGTCCCAGAGAGCAGTCCCTCCAGTCTCCCTCCAGCAGCAAAGGCAAAGCTGTGCAGCTGTGATAAAAGCAGGTAACACAGCTTTCTTGGCTGGTCCTGGAAAGACAGTTCTATGGGCATTAAGTAACCAGGGAACTAGAAGGCCCCATAAGACTCTTTTTAGGCTGTTCCCTGTCTTGAGGCAGAAGCAGCTCTAGTGAAACCAAGCACATGCTTCTCTCACCATCCTCACAGACCTTGGGCAATAGAGCCTTAACTCTGTCTAAAGCTCTTTTTTTTTAATATCCCTCCGTAATTTCTATTGCTGGCATAGGAAAGTGTTAGGGAAAATTTTTAAAGTAAGCCAAAAAACGAAGTTTGCGAAAACACTTGTCTGCTCTAAGCTTCTGTTTGCTTTACACCTCTTCGGTGCTGAAAAAACACGAGGAGCAGGGAAACACAGATTGGAATTAGCAACAATAAAGTTTGGGACACGAGCTGCTCAAGAGCAGTACTAAGGACTGGTGGTGTTCCAAGGATCCTGCTGGTGGGGTGTCACAGGGGAATGGGTTCTGCAGTGAGACACAGGTCCTGTGTCATGCTGAGGTGACTCAGCCACTGTCCCTCCTTCAGCTGGTGTCTCATCACCAGGCTCAGGAGACCTAGGGTGAAAGGGTGCATATGCAAAAGGTTAAGGGGAAATGAATCCCAGCTCAGATTAAGTTTGGGAAGGTCTGAAAGAGTCTCACTGTCACCAGTGTGGGTTGAAAACTTCAAAGCAAACTATGTGCCTAGTCAAGTTTTTGCATTGCTCAGCAAGGTAGCGGTCTTGTTTAACGTATTTATTAATGATCTGGAAGTAGAGGTAAACAGCTTGTTAATTACATTCTCCTGCCTCAGTTGGGAGGCATTGTGAATGCCAGTGCAGATTGGGTAATAATAGAGACATCAGAGACATTAGGAAGATATGCAGGAAAGAAAATGAACTCAGTCTTGGCTCAGGGAAGTCACAAAATAGTCCAGGACTGAGTTTTTGAGCAGGAACAGTGATTCAGGTTGGGAAAAGACCAGTGACCAGCAAGGAAGTGAGAGATTTTAGAGCAAGCCAAGGTGTTTAAGTCACTCTTAGGAGGGGTGGCACAGGAGAGAGCTGAGTGTGAGTGTGGGAAATGATCCTCCCCCTCCTCCCCTCTAAGGCTGCCACGCTCCTTGCTGTATTTTCAGAGCAGCAATGACTAACGGATGCTGTCTCAAGGAAGAGTTACAAATATGATCAGAGGCCCTGGGAAGGGCAAAATTGCTTCATGAGGAAAGATTAAAAGTGCTTGCATACGTCAAGCTCAGTTAAATGATGTTCAGGGAAGGTGGGATAACAGCTGACAAATATTTGAGCGGCATAAATCTGAGCAGTGACAGTGGGCTATAAATACAGGATAGGAGCTCTTCTGGGGTGCAGGTGTCATTTTGAATACACCTAACATCTGTCATGGTGCAGGTCGGGGAAGCAGCAGTGCCTGTGTGGCTGCTCCTCAGCAATGAGATTTGAGATACGGAAGGGAAGGGTGGAAGGTGAAATATCTGCGTTTATCACTGTGACTTAGCACTCTTGGGCAACGGCACAGCCAGCTGCTGCAAGAAGTGTGAGCAGGGATGCTCCAGCCTCCTCCTTATCAAGACTGAGCTATCTGCTTGCACAGTAGTGGGGAGAGGAAAAAGTTTCTAAGTCTCTTTTAGCAGCGGGGAGATAGGAAGGGAGCTGGGAAAAAAGGTGCCCTGGATGGTTTTGGCAAACTGGGACTCCTGGTACAGGTAAGCTTTAATGTGCCTCTGATGTCCCAAGGAAATGAGATTATGAAAGTCAATGCATGACTGCAAACAATGGCTGGATCAACAACACATCTACACAGACCTGTCTGGAACCTCCCCCCTGTCAAATACAGGTTCTAAAACTGCAGTTAAAAAGTGTAGTCTGGGCATGAAGAAAAGATCTGACATAGGGACTGATGTGTGAAGGAAGATCTGTGCAAAATTGCAAAGACTCTGTTTTGTCAGAGAGAGTTTCAAGCAATGAGGATACACGAATATGCCTGTCATTGGGAAAGGGGAATATATGTTATCAATATCTGTCCACAGCTCAGCTGGCCTTAGGCCTCTCTGCTTCGACAAAGGTGTCTTAAAAAGCTCCTCAGGGCTGCCAGTGGGAATGCTGCAGATCTATGTATGGATTCACCAGAAAATAATGCTCTTTTCTGTAGTTTGTCAGCCAGAATTGCCAGAGGAGGGTTCTGGAGCTGAGAGTTCAGCAATGTAAAGAGAAACTTCATCTTGGCTGTTTGGGAGTCACTGTCTTAGTGGAACAATGGTATTGAGAATGAAGTGTCTCGAACCAAAGTCCTGTCTCTGAGCCATGGAATTATCTCACTGACAGCCTGAGACCACTTAAACTTGTCTGGTGCTGGTCAGGAGTGATAGGTCTACTAGATTTCCAATATGGCTTTCCTTACCCTCCCTGGGTCAGGATTTTCCTCCCTTTTCAGGAGTTTCCTAAACAGCACAAGGGAGCTCACTTGTCCAACAGGCTTTAAAGAAAGTTTAACTAAAGTAGGTGCCTTGCAAGAACACTCCTGCCAGCTTCAGAGAAATGAGCCAGCAAATCTGATGGTTTTTTCTCATCCTAAAAGAGTTAAATGGATTCTTTATTGGATGCATGACACAGGAGCCTTTCTTGCACCCTGCAGGGTTCTTATGCCCTCCTCATACTGGGTTGAACAACTTGTCTGCCACTTCAGACTGCATCTGACTGTGGGATCCTCTCAAAAACACAAGCTCTCTGTGCACTGATAACTGAGAAGTGTCTTTTCAGACTTAAGTTCCTCTTCTGCAGCTCCTACTAAATACAGCACTTAGTGCTTTTATGGTGTTTTTCATTTCCAAAGTGCTTTACAAACATTAATAATACAAAACACATGAACTCCACCACCACAGTAATACCCTAATCCTTTCTCTTATCTCCTCTTAGGACTCAGAATTTCCAGCCCAGCAAAAGCCCACAAGCTCTGGAGTTCTCTGACAAATAAACACCATTAAAAATAATCTCTGGATGTTTTCTACTTCCTCTTTTAAAAGTGCCTTTCTACATCCCTTCATGCCAATAATCCATTAATCCAGTCAGTTGCAGGGTAATGCACCATGTATGGTAATTGGATTGAAGAGTACTGCATTTCTGGGCTATAGCTCTCCAGACTACATTTGCAGCAGCTTCATAGAAGGACTGCACACAGGGACCACATCCTTGTGAGCCTTGTGTAGGCACTGGATTTTCCACCCTTGGAGCTAAGCCCAGCTCCAGCCAGAGGCTGCAGCCTAAGACCCAGCAGGCTCTTCTTTGCCAGCTCTGAGTGGTAGAATTTGACCTTGTGGACCTGATACAAAAGTGTGAGGATGTGTTCCCTAATCCTTCTGCGTGCTCCGTGTGTGCCCTGCAGAGCAGGCAGTGGCTCAGAGTGCAGGGGTGACCCCACACAAATTGATCACACTGTGTGCTATGGAAAAATAAAACTGGAGGTGACTTGCCCGAATGTGCCAGGCTGCAAACTGCAGCAGTTCAGTGGATATTTCATGGGCACCCTGAAGACTCCAGCAGCATGGCTGGAAATGCCCAGGGACTGATCAGGACAAGGGACAATTATTTCATTCATCCCAAGGTACATTGTCCCTGATTTCAGTGTTGTTCCTTTAAGGCAGGGGTTGTACTTGTCTTCCATTCCTTGCACTGCCTGGTGCTTTGGATGCTGTATGGATACACATGGAATGATACCAGCTTAAATCCACAAACCAGACAGTAGAAGAAATGTCAGCCACAGCTTTCAGGTAAGGCTGACAAGGTAAATGAGTCAGCCTTGGTGCGTCTCAGATTGCATTGGGATCCTGGCCTTTGTAACTCTTCCTGTGACAGCCAGGTCATTGCTAAGTGCTTTGAAGCAGTTGTGGGTCAAGTAGAAGGTCTGTGGCAGGAATGTGGCTTGATGCCCACTCAGCACTGATCTGGTGCCCTCACCAAAAAGCTCTGCTTTCCTGGGTCATGCCTTGCTTTCAGCCTGCTGCAGTTAGCAACCATCTTTGCAGACACCTCAACAACATCTGTCTCTAATGCTTGTCTGCATATATTTTTCTCTTTGCCCCTGCTCTGATTTTACCCGCCTTAAAACATAATTTCCATTTCTACCCTTGATTTTGTATTCAGATTTAGCAACCTGCATCTCAAATTTATGCTTAATAATTCTCCTTATCAAGCCATCAAGTAATTTTCCTCCCTCAAATTACTGACTCCCTCACTCTCTCTGCAACTCCTCCTCCTCTTTCTTCATCTCTCTTTTGTATCTGGCAATATTTCAGACTCCTTCTGTAATTTGCTTGACTGTGTAATTGATCAGAATAACTCAGTTTTATTACAATTTGCTTGAAATCCCTTTGTTAGCAATTAGAACACTTTGTTTAAAGACAAATAAGATTTAATGCGACTCTCTCCTCCTTGGCAGCCTCCCAGTCTGGTCTTTCCATGCCTCCTTGCGGCTGTCTGCTCTCTGCTACCCTACTCAATAGCTGGCAACAAATTCTCTATTTCTTGCCTCTGGGATTCTGCCCTCTGCCTCTCCCTCTGCTGCCTCTGGTGATGCCTGGTCCACCTTCCTCAGTGATTTGCCAAGATTTATTGTGCTGGCATGGAGAATGTGGCATGCCTTCCCTCCCTTCACTGTAGTCTTTCTCTGCCTGAAGAGGCTCAGGCTCCCAGTGCAGCAGCAAATGGATCTGAACCAGTCAGGAGGATATTGAAGTGTTTTTTGGACCACATGAGGAGCACCCTCATGCCCAAAGGGCAAAGAAGGTGCCTGACATAAGAGAGCACAAAGGATTGTGATAGGGACACAGGGGTGGGTAGGTAATGTCTGTATTTTTAGATTTAAAGTCTCATCCATAGTTACACACAATAACAGTGCCTTGTATGTGTCTTGGGTATCTTTCCCAAAACGCCTTCAGCATACTGGAAATGATGCCCATCTGATAAATCCGAGATATTAGCTGTCATCTCCACTGGGAAATGACTCTCCAGCTGTCTGGACTACTGCAGTGCTGCTGCTGTCAAGATCCAAAACCTCTCCAGTGCTCGCCTGGCTCACACAGCCATGTCCCTTGTCTGTGCCTGACTCTGAAGGTGACAGTCAGCTGCAACCTCCTGGAGGTTTATTGCTTCACCCTACCCAGTGTGGGGAGCAGGATAACAGCTGCTGCTGAGGGACCTGGGTCTGAGACTTTTGCTTCACTTGGCACTACTTCAGGGTAGAAGTAGGTGGGCATGGGGCTGCACATGCAAGGGGTGCCAGCAGGTGGCCAGCACAGTGTGCAGGATAGCTTGGAGGATGACAAGGAGACAGCACCTGGAACCTTGACCAGACCATCATCTGAACCTCTCCTGGTTTGTGCTCAGTGCTCATCCCTCCCTGCAAGCCCCCCTGCAGCAGCCTCATTCCTGTCCTCCTCATTCACATGCTGAGTCCCCATGTCTTGGCAGGTGACAAAGCATGGCAGGCCCCAGCACAGCAGTTGCCTCTGGGATGAAGGCTTCTCCCCAGGGAAGTCTCCCCCAGCACATGGGTGCTTTCTGCAGATGTGTCTGTCCAGATGAGAGGAAGTCAGGCTACCTGCTGCATCTCACGTGGGGGGACTCAGCACTGCAGAGTCCAGACCAGGCAAGAGGTGTCACCTGTCACCCCAGGCCTCCTGGGCTGGCTGTGGATTCTTCATCTGCAGCAACACCAGCAGCTTAAAGCCAGGTAGTGGCAAGTGAGGTGATGGCAAAAACAATACAAAACTGTCTCCCCCACTCTGGAAAAGCCTCATCAGAAGCATTGTATTCAGTGTCTGCCTTGCCTTGTGAAACTGCAAATGCATCTGTCTGGGAGGATGCAGCCGTGCAGGCTCCAGAACAGTGGTTATTTCTCTCAGGGGATTTTGGATCTAGCAATGTAATTTCAATAGCCTGATGCTTTGTGTGCTGGCGAGGAGGGGGGCAGAGCCAGAGGGAAGGGCTCATCCAGACACTCTCCTTTCTGCCTGAGTGGGCAGCAGTGTCCATCAAAGCAGTGGAGGAAATCCATGTGGTTAACACAGCGTGTCACGGAATATCAAAATATGCCACAGGATTTCCGGCCAAAATGTCAAGTAGGGTCTCGTGAAAATATCTGACACCGGAATTACCCTCTGCCAAAGCTCAGTGGAATTGCACTGTGGCTGGACAGTAAGAGTGTGTTATTTGCAATCGACTCAGAGCTGCTCTGTTAGCACTGGGATTTACGCTGCTGAGCTCTTTCCAAGTACTTTTCATAAACCTGGGTTTAGCTTCTTGCTCTGTGAGCATTTTCTGCAGGCCAGTCTGGATTCTGCAGCCAGCTCCCTGCCCTTTGGTACTTTGTTTTTGAACAAAGAAATGCTTTAAATATTTCAAAATATCCTTAGAAGGTGCTGTATATAACAAATGCAGGTTACCAGGGACTCAACACCTTCAGCTTCATGGGAGTTTTGACGAGCTGATTTAAAAACCCTTAACTAGTTAAAAAAACCCCTTAACTGATTTAAAACCCTTAGCACATTTTAAAACCCCGGTATAAATCAATGTGAGTTTTGGAGTTAAATGCTTGAGAAGAGGAAAACAATATTGAACGATAGCAAGGCTCACAGAACTGCTTGCTGCAAGCTGACCACTTGTATCGGAAATAGCTTATTTTATACCAGCATTTGCATTCTGACATTTCTGGTCTGAGCCATCACCTGGGCTCACCCAGGACTGGGAAACAGAAAGGAAGGGAAAGAGAGCACAGGGCACAGTGACAGCCTGAGAGAGCAGGCAGCAAGCACAGCTCCCAGTGCCACAACTACTCCTACACTTGGCCAGAGAATCTGCTGGTTCCAGGAGGGGCAGGAGCTGGAGGAGGGACCTGCTGCTGGATGGCTCTGGGGCTATTGCTGCTGCTGGAGGCAGCTGTGCTTCACAAAAGGGACAGCAAATAAACCACCATGCTGTTTGCCTTGTGCCTGACTTTAATTCCTCTTTCCTGCTAGCTGAGCTGGGTTTTGAAAGGAACCTGTTGCTTCTGTTGATCTCTTCTGGTTCTTTTGAAAAAAAAATCAATCCTTTAAAGAGGTACAATTAGTAATGCAGTGGTGAGGAAAAACGCAGGTTACTTGTTTCAGGGAATTTCTCAGAATTATTTTTTTACCTGCATGTTGCTGCTGCTGTGCATCACGACCACCAGCCACAAGCAATATTATTTTCCATAATGAGATTTCTGGGGTTTTTAAAGAAAAACTCTTACTGTCAGGGTATGAAATCTGGGCACTGAAGGATTGCTTTACTCTTCGAACTGTAATAGAGCTGAGACAGCCAGAAGACACTCAGCAGCTTTGTCTGTCAGTTCTCTGTGATAGCAGGAGCCCAGGTGTCTCACAGCAGATGGGAAGGACTCAGTGCCACTTAGTGCTGCGTGGGGGCTGTGGAGGTATCTTGGTGCTGCTGGCTGAGATCCTGGCACAATCAGCTTGCACTGCTCATCTGCTCAGAGGCCAGCAATGTTGCCTGCTGGTGGAAATACTTCCTATGAGCAGCTCCAGTTCTCAGTTGTAAAATGCATCCTCAGAAAGCAGGGAAGTTGTAGATGCTGGTGGGGACTAACTGGGGGCAGATGTAAGGCAAGTATTTCCTGTGTTGTCTCAATCCCTGTGAAATTTCTGGGGTGGATTTCTCTGGGAGTCCAGGAGCAGAAGTGAGGAGACTTAGCCCCTTCCCATACTGAAGCTGGTTAGTTTGACATTCTTATTTCTTTGTACCAGTCGAGGTCTAAATCATATGACACTCCCTCCTTCCAATCTGATGAAGCAAAACCTTTGGGTAAAGCAAGAATGGCTGTCACAGTTCATTGCTGAGATGGCAGTCCAAGCCCACTAGGTAGTGAGCTAAGCCAGCTATATCCCTACCTCTTGTTACAAATTTTGCTGGTCTTCAGTCTCAGTTCAGGATGTCTTTTCTGGTGTGAATAGAAATGTCTAAGCTTATATTAGACTTCTACAGTCAGACCCTGGCATCTCTTCAGGCTCATCTCATGGTGGAAGACTGCCTTCTCTCTGTCTTCCTTTCTCTCCAGCTTGGCAGGCTGCAAGGTGACAGGGAGAGGCAAAAAGATGCTTCCATTCATAGCATGCTTCCCTACAGATTCTTGAGAACCTGCAGCATGAATCTAGCCCCATGTGTTATAACTCCTTTGCAGGGCTCCTGGCTGATTCCTGATGTAAACTTGGCCAGAGGAGCCAATACAGCAAGAGTCAAAGTAGCAGAGCAAGCAGTTTACACTGTAAATCCCAATCCTTGCAAAACATGCAGATGAAATTCAAATTTGCCCCCCTTTGCAATATGAGTAGTCATCACTCACATGCTTCTTCCTTCCCTCTGCTCCTCAGTGGGGTCCAGAGGCCAGTTATAAAACGTTCCTGTCCCTGATCCCATCCCTATGGCTCCCGATGCAACACCACATTCCTTCTGTCCGCGGCCCAAGCTCCTCTGGCTCGGGGGACGGGAATCCAGAAGGCTGATGCGTGCCTCTGTTTATTTTTTACACACTCTTGCTGTTTTATGGTGTTTTTTGTGGTTGAAGGGTCAGCTGGGAGCAGAAATAATTTGCCTGCCTTGGGACAAAAAATGTATCCATTAGCTTTCTTGGCTGCAGTTGGAAATGCTCTGTTCCTCCCTCCTCCCTGCTGGAGAGGCAGAGCATCTCCAAATAGCCCCAGGGATAGTGGAGTGCTCACTGCATCCAAGCTGTGGGATCAGGCAGGATCAGGCACCATCTCTGGGTTATGCTGCCTGAGCAGTTCTTGGTGGATCACCAGCAGCAACAAGCCTGGGAAATTTTTCGAGCTTGGAAATCAGTAGGAAAGATGCTGCTACCTTAATAGGAAGTGTTGTGGCCTGGATTTTAGGGATTGAGTTGAGGGCGCTTCTCATGTCATCTGGAGATCAAACCAGCCATGTTCATGCTCCATCTCTGAAGGCTTCACTCGTTTCATCTCTCTGCTGTGCTCAGTTTGGCTGATTATGCCTCATGGTGTGCAATGATGGTCACAGGACAGCCTGGAGCTCTTCTCTGTTTTTTGTTAAATGGGAACCATGCCTGGTTTCCTTTCCAAACCATTTCAGCCACTCTCTCTTGCCAGCATGACTGGTACCAGTTTTTGTTGCTGTGCATGGGGATCACACAGGCACCACAGAGGTGTGTTCAGCACCCAAAAAGAGAAAAAGAAAAAGGTTCACACAGCTCCTGAGTCACCTTTTACAAACTGCAGAGCCCCTCATGACTTTGTACTTTCAAAAGGCTTCTTCTGACCCTCCAAGAAGCCTGAGTCTTGCACCAGGGCTTAGCTTCGACACTTCACAGACCCTGAGGATCAGTATCTGTGTTTGTCTGGTAGCCAGAGGGAAAAGCAAAGGAAGACCCAAGATCCCTCTGCAACCTCAGCTGGGGAGAGGAGATCCATTTCCAATAAGAGTCCTAAAAGGAAATTACTGCAAGCCAGGTTCTCCCAGCCTAGGGTGTCTTTCTGATCTCTACTTGACTGTTGTATCACATTCTTTGCCCTTGTCTCCTACCTTAAAGACTTCTTGGGTCATCACCAGGCAGAGGAGCTGCTAAACGAAAGTGGCAGAGGATAGAGAGACAAGCTGTGTGAAGTCAGAGCAGAGATAAAAGGTGAATTGTCTCCATGACATAACACAGCTCTTTCTCTGTAGCTTTAGGCGATAGGCTGACAACTGCTTTACCATCATCACATTCCTTTCCCCTGTCAAAGTGAATTTTATGTCACTGGATGGTCTTGTTTTGAAAATTCTTTATCATGGCCTGTAGACGATGGGTATGGACTACAGCATCCCACATGGGGATTATTCAGCAGTGCCAAGAAAGGGGCAATGGACATGTAAAGGCTGTGGATCCAAGTCCAGGCTGTGTTTAATGGTGGGAAGATGTGGAAAGGTGATGAGGCACGGGAGCAGGTTACCCAGAGGAGTTCTGGGTGCCTCATCCCTGGAAGTGTTCAAGGCAAGGCTGGATGGAGCTCTGAGCAATCTCTCTAAGTGGAAGGTATCCCTGCCCATGACAAGGGATTTGGAATAAGATGATCATTAAGAATCCAACACAAACTGTTCTGTGATTCTATGTGTAGGGCCCATTGAAAATTGAGGAGTTTTTGCAAAGCAATCTATTATTTTGTGGGAGAAATCCTAACCCTAACTGAGCTTTTCTAGAGATCTGAGGATAATTTCCAGTTTTCAAACTGTTGTGCATGACAACTGAGATGTCAGGGGTGTAAATGCTGTAAAAGAGGCAGGGATGGAACTGGGAAGCAGAGGATCACATGGGACATCTTCCCAAAACTGAGATGTTTTACTGCTGCTGGATTGCTCACACACTCTGCCCAGCCAGGCAGAAGTTTGACCATGGGTCTTTCAGCACTGTAAAGAGGTTGTCTGAGCAGCCACATCTGCCTCTGCCAAAAGTGATGCTCATGGAGATGATGGATGTGACATTGAACACCTTGAACGTACTTCTGATTCAAGAAGTTTGGGGGTTTACATGTATCATAGGGAGGAAATGATCCTTCAGCAATCAATCAAGTTAGTGATTAATGCATTCTTGCCTTAGCAGAGATTTTACAACATTATTTCTCAGACACAGCTGGAGGGAAGGAAAATAATAAATCCTGAGTGTCAGGAGGAGTGAGCACTGGGAGAAGTTGTTCATTGTCCTTTCCAACACAAGTACACTGTGCAGTGAGTGAAATTAGCAGGTAACTGATACAAAACAAGCACCTAATACAGTTGGGAAGTCCTTGATGTAGGTGATAAAGGCTTTAATGAGTTCATAAAGGCTGCTGGAGGCAACAATGGAAGCCACATTTACAGCAGAAAGCCTCAAGATGCAAAACACAGCACAGGGATAAATATTGATTAGATATGCTGGCTCCTGCTCCCCCTCTGATCTTGTCATCTGCTGTTGGCTACTCTTGGATGCTGAGCTAAGGGGACCTTTGGGATAATCAGACAAAGCTGCTTTCATGCAGCAGCTGATTGCAAGCTTGGTTAAATTCCAAGTGTCCAGTTGCCTCATCCCCAACCTGAGCTGTTTGGGCAGCTCACACAATTCCAGCTCTGCTGCTGCTGCTGAGCAGCTCCCAGCTTTTTGCATCTCCTGGGATGATCTCTGTGTGATCATCTGCTGTAGCACAGGCTGCAGCAAAGACAATCTTGTTTGTAAAATGAAATGAGTCCAAGAAGATTTGTCATTTGCATCACTGAGACTAAACAATACTCTTTATTTAAGAAAATTATAAAATAAAATCAAATCATTACTTAACACTGTTTCTTCAAACTTGTAGTGATAAACATGCAGGCAGAGCTTTGCTCAATAATCTTGCAGCCTCCCTTCTGCAGCAGGCGATAAAGCAGGAATAACAAACTACCTGGAACTGGCTACACACCAGCCACCACTCCGTCAGCACAGATAGGAGTTAATTATTTCCTATCGGCTGGCTAGGTCTGGGAAATAAGGGGCAATGATTTCAAGACTCTTCTTGTTAAGCAGTGGTGACAAAAAAGGGGAGGATATTAGGATTATTGTCTGATTCTTTCATGAAGAGTAACAGGGATGGTTGGAGCAGAGCAATTAAGGAAGAAGGGATTTCATCTCCAGCAACTGCATTAATGAAATAAGAGATAGGTCTAAGAGAGAAATCCTTGAAAATGTGAAGGATAATGTAGTTCATCATGGGGAGGATATTTGAATAACAAAGGTTTCAGTTTCTTCTTGCAATGCGGGAGATACAGAGTGGTGAGAGAAACACAGGCTCAGACCTTGAGCTGAGCATACCCTGCAGGGAATTGTGCCACTGTGGGGTTCCCACCACCTTTTCCCTTCATGTCTTTCCCATCACACATTGTCCTGTTCTTTCAATGCCAGTGGTCTTTTTGAGGAGTCCTGGAAGATTCCTCTTCTGCATGAGTGTTTTGCCCCAAGAGATGGTTTTCAGACTTTGCAGGATTTTCTGTGCAGAGGTGGGGTGGGAAATGCATTGGGGTACATCTCTGGGAAGATGTGCCTGAGACAAACATGGGGCACCTGGTCCTGAGCCCACACTGGCACCCCAGCACTCAGAGGGAATTAATCCATTTTGCTTTGCTGCCACATGACCCAGTCCTGAGGCAGAATATATTTTTTCACTGTGACAACCAAAGCAGACCAATATACTCCAGCAGGATATCGTTGCAGGACGGTAAAAAGGATCCTAAAAATCTTTTCCTACACAGCTACCATCCACAATAGGAATTTCTCTCTCCATGCTGAGGCTTTTTCCCTTATTTCAACCATGTCTCTATTAGTAGTGTGATTTTTACCAGTTAAAGTTATGCCACTAAAAACCTTGATTTACAGTTTTGGAATTATTCCTCTTCACACATGGAAATGGTTATACCAGCATAAGGCACCTTTATCCTGAGATAACCAAGTCCATGCGAAGGCAGGTTCTAATGCTTTTAACAATACCAGCACTGTTAGAGAGCCAGCTATCATTTGCTAAAGGCAGACAAGCCTCGTGTTAAAAACTCCTTTTAAGACTGCTGTTTTTTATAAAAATGGTGCTCCATTCCTCCCTAAGACTAATGAAATATGATACAGGAAATCAACATGGCACCGGATATTTATTAGAAATGTAACCCAAACCTGAGAAACATCTCAATGCAATAAAAATACAGATTTGCAAAGACAACAGAACATGACCAAATGCATCATGAGAAATAAATCAGAGACTACCTTCAGTTTATATTTGGATAGATGACTGTTCTTTATTCACTTTAATCATAAATTCCTCAAAGTAAGACCTCATTTATACCAGGAACAAGCTGCCAAGGGTTATATTGCATTAACCTTCTAGGGATATCTTCAGATATGATGGGCTAGGTTTCTTAGCTGAGCACAAACTGCCAGACTCATTACAGGATGTCTGGACAGGTTGCATTGAAGGGTCATGCTGCCTGAACCATCACCTGCCCTTTCTGGACACACAATCCATGGCACCACAGAAGCAGAAGACCTCAACTTTTGTCCTAACAACAGTGGTACTGCAAAAAGAAATACAGACATGTCCAGCTAATTATTTATAATGCAGTTCACAAAGGTCCTCGTGTCAGACGTGGATTTATGGGAAGTCACACATATACATACTCTGCAGGCGTGTTACATCTGCCCTGGGACTGTGCCAATCCCACATTACCTATTAAGCAGCCACTGATGGTGTTTATCATCTAGGACGGCGAAGCTTTATCTTCCCCCAGTGCTATCACTGCTCTGCAGCTTCATCTGTGTGATACTGTGCAACCTGCAATGTGTGGAGACCTGTTCACTCTGTCAGCCTTAGGCAAAGACAACATTGCTGGGGCTTAACAGACACCCCAAGATGCTGAAACACCTCTTCAATCACAGGATCAGTAAAGCTGGAAAAGATCTCTGAGATCGTCAAGTCCAGCCATTAAGCCAGCACTGCCAAATCCAGTCTGTCCTTGCTGACAGCTTCACAGCCATACACAGACCTCTGCCACTGATCCAGCACGGTGTCCAGAGAGGATAAATGCCACCACAGGGATGAAGCAGCCCATGTAGCTGCATGTCACTGCTCCGCCCTTGCAGCAGAGATGCTGTTACAGCTCATTAAGGCATTGCTGGAGTCAAGGATGTAGAAGCAAGGATGGGGTGAGCAGGCAGCCCCTTGAGCATGGCAATGTGATCAGGACTATGCAAATTGTCTGTTAGAGGCACTGGGATGCTACCAGAATGTATGCCACCAGCCTGGCTCCATGTCTGCTGTCATGGGAGGGGAAACAGGTGTAAGCTCCTAAGAAGACTCAGCTCACTTTGGAAGCCCTGACCTGATGGTCTGTGCTCTCCATGACCACAAAGGTGTGAGGCAGCTCCTGCTTTGGGGAAGCTGAGTGCTGAGCTTAGAGGAAAAAATCCTTTGATAACTTCACTGTGGTAGTAGCAGCCTGGAAGATTTTGCCCATGACAGGAAGGAGCAGAACAAGCATCAAAACCATACCTTGAGGTGGATGCAATAGGGAAATGCAGCACTCTCCTCTCTCTCACACACAGCTTTCAATGCTCCCTAGAGAAAGCTGTGCCCACACCAGGGTTGGACAACATGCAAAAGGGTTTAGGAAATTGGTTCCCATCAGCTCCAGTACCAAAACCTTACAGGGAGTTGTTCTCCCACTTCATCTTTAGGATTGTGACATCCCCAGGAATTGTTAATTTAGCTTCCCATCAGACACTGGCTGCTATCAGTGTTTCTCCTGGTCTGTTTGCTGTTGCAGTGCAAACGCTGTCAGTGCAGCAGGCTCTGGTGTTGTCCCTGAAGCTGTGCTTTCTCTCCTCTAAGCACATCAGTTTCCCATCCTGGGTACCAATATCTGTAAAAAACAAGGTGAAGTCTCTTATTTTCAAGCAGGTTAAGGGTCTCCTGAGCACTTTGTCCACTATATAATCTCTTCTTCACAGCTTCTGCTCTTTATCTGTCTCAGTTACTTGTGCTTGGCATGTGGATTGATCGGTGCAGCTGGGAGTGCTCAGATACGTACCTATGAACTTAACTGGCTATTATGGGGGGTCTTTTTTCAGGTT
The DNA here is from genome assembly GCF_052056855.1 of Sturnus vulgaris. Classification (NCBI taxonomy): domain Eukaryota; kingdom Metazoa; phylum Chordata; class Aves; order Passeriformes; family Sturnidae; genus Sturnus; species Sturnus vulgaris. Next base: position 73,665,305 of record NC_142283.1, on the reverse strand, counting down.
TGTAATTTTTGGGTTTTTTTCCTTGGGTTTTGTTGTTGTGGTAGTAGTGGTGTTTTTTGTTTGGGTTTTTTTTCTTTTTGTTGTTGTTGTTTGGTTTGCTTTTTTGTTTGTTGGGGGTTTTGTTTGTTTCTTTGGTTTATTTGTTTGATGAATAATTATCTATCTATCTATCTATCTATCTATCTATCTATCTATCTATCTATCTGTCTATCATCTATCTATCTATTTTAAAAAACCCTGGTAGGCTCAAAAGAACCCTGTTACAATATAAACCTGTGCTGTGGCTTCTGTTTGTACACACAATTCTTGATAGCTCTTACTTCACCTCTCAGGCTACATAGATGAGACAGACCAACAGCAGTGGAAGAAAACAGTACAAAGAGAAAGCACCACCCAGAAGGGACCTGCCAGGAGAGTGAAGTCCCCTACATTCGTCTTAGCTGTGAGATAACACTGAGATCACTTTTCTTTCTAACCTATTTCCCTGAAGTGGTCTGCCCTGGGATACTTCTGCTGGCAGAGCAGAAGTCTTGCTTGGGCAAGAGCCTGCAGCTCATAGAGAAAAACAACTCAGCTTTCTCCTGCAGACTCCTCCAGGATCACTCCCAAGCAACCTAAGCTCCAGCAGTGGTTTTAAATGTGCTCCAGCTGAGGAAAAGGGGACAGAAGCTCTTGACACCTTCATCAGAGCTGCACCCGCTCATCCTCAGTGGCAAAATCTGGCCAGAGATATTTGGCCCTTGGGTCAAACTCCCTGTGTTCCTGCCTTGTGTTGTCTGGGCATACTTAGCTTTGATCAAACTGGACACATTTAAATGGCCTCTTCACTTCTTAGCTCTTGCACTATTTAATAGAAGTAGACAAGTGAATCGCACCTCTGCCATTGTTCGCAACAATGCAGATTAATCTCCTGATGGCTTCTTCTTTCCTAGGGAGCCCAGTATATCTTCCTGCAGAGTTCCTCAGAAAGTTGGAAGCAGCTTCCTTGCCCAAGTAACCTTAATTTTTCTCTCCAGAAGATTTATTTAGGCTTGTTCCTTCATGTTGCCAACCCATTATTTGTATGTCAGAGTGTGATATGTCTGTATTGAACCATGATGTCTGCTTTGTACCTATACTGAAAGATTGGCACTGAAGCAGCATTTTGTTTGAATTTGCCTGCAGGCAGCCTGTTATGCTGGAAGATGGCAAAGCTTCAGTCTGGGGCTGTTGGCTTTGATTTGGCTCTAAACTGCTGGCTCATCTCCAATAGCTTAATGGTCGTCCAGCAAAGGTATCAAAGCATGGAAAGGGGGAGGAAACAGGGGCCTTATTTATTACTGGGGCTCTGATCCTTGCAAGGACTGAATGTCTTCAAAATAAGAGCTCACAGGCAGGCCAGCTTTAGGCAGTGCTGACCCCATCAGCTCAGATCAGAATAAAGACGATTTTGTTACAAAGCAATCTCCACATGCAGAGCGCAGCATTTCTCCTCAGATTACATACATGTAGCAGGAATTTCCCACAGGCTAGTGCTGGTTGGAGGTCACCCCCACCACAACCACATCAACACATCCACAGTGCCAAATGTTTGCAGCCCATACTTAGCACTTGCTTTTAAGGATTCAACTGGAAGCTCAGCCAATAGAAGGTCGTTCAAGGTCTCTGATGCCTCTCTGAAAGAAGTATGCACGGTGTCACCTGCATCATGAGAAATAAGTCTTGGCACAGAGCTGCTGCAGAAGAGCTACTGCATGGTGGGGGACAGTAGGATGTCCCAGGATTATTGGTAAACGAGAGTGCTGAACACTAGGGAAAATTTCTTCACTGAAAAATTGGTTTAGCTTTGAAATAGGCTGCCCAGAGAAGCCGTGGAGTCACCATCCCCAGAAGTGTTCAGAAAATTAGTAGACATGGCAGATCATGATATGGTTTAGTGGGAATGGTGGTACCTGGGCCAAAGCTGTGCATGGCTTACTGCCTCAACAAGAAACCTTCTAGCTTAGAGAACTGAGCTTGGCCCCTTGTCACTGATGTCCATTGGCATTCTGAGCCACTGACCATTGCCCTCGATTTGCAGTGACCTCTATCCTTGGAATTGCAGTGTCCTCCATCCTCCATTATGTGATTGGCTCATCGGAGCTCCTGCAGCCTTTCTGAGCCCTTAGACGATTAACACATGCTGGCATGCTCATCCAAAGCCAGACACAGTGGGGAATTTAATTGTTGCTTCAGTATCCTTCCTCTGAAGCAATGTTCATGTCTCCACTCCCCAGTAACTAATGGCACAGCTGATCATCCTCTGCATGTCAGACATAGCTAGCATCCCAGAGCAAGGGATATTTTGTAAAGCAGATACTTTTGCCAAACGTAGCCCTGTCACAAAACAATTCCTTGGCTATTTTTTTGTACAGCTTCCCGTGTCTTGTGACACCAAGTTACAAGGTGGGAATTAATGTTGTTCCGTTCAGGTTTTCTCCCTTTCAACAAGCACTGATTGTATTTTGTTGGTTTTCTCCTGTCTGGACAGGTTTATTTCTCATATATGTTTGAGACTGACTTTAGTACCAGTGAAAGAAGCCATACTGAAAGCCAGCCCCGAGGAACCAAAGTGTTTTGTTCTGCAGAAGTCACGGTAGCAAAGACAAACCCAGCTGGACTGGGCACTTCTGACTGAAACAGAAGTACCAGTACCTGAGGCTTCTATAGAGCTGTAATGAGCAAAATTAAAAAAGAAAAACAAACCAGCAACCAAAACGAATACCAGGTCACAGTGTAATGCAAACTTCTCTGAGAGGAAGGGAGTGGGTTGGCTTACACCAGTTTTGCATCCTGTCCCCAGCCTGGCTGCATTAGTGACTAATCCTTAAAAAGCCCCAGGTAGGGGTCGATAAGCAAATGTTATTCCTCAGGAGTGCAGCTGGGAAATCGAGCCTTTGTGACTCATTTAGCCCTCGGCCTCACTGCTGAGACTGCAGGTTGCAGAAATTTCTGTGATGGAAGTGCTTCAGCAGAACATTGCAAGCAGGGGTTTCTGAAGTGAGGCACTTAAACGCAGGCTTTGGATCCCAGGTAAATGGTCTGATTTGAAACCAAGGGGAGCTGCAGTGGCAAATTGCTGTTTGGCTTTGCCTCATGCAGGCTGGATGTTGTGCAGCTAATGATGCAGGACTTGCATGAACAAGGATAAAATCCTACTTTGTGCCAATCAACCCCTCCACAGTACACCCCTGAGACAGCCTGACCCCATGCACTGGACTGTCCCCTGCCATCACTGCCAGGAGAGGCTGTGACACTGGTACCCAGTGGGAGCAGGGGTTGTGTCTGCAGTTCCTCTCCTGACGCAGCTGGATCCATGGGGCTGTTGGAGACAACTTCGTGCAGCCAAAATAAATGGTGCTCATGTCAGTACAGAAAACTTTCCAGCTGAGCCGGGGAGCCCCAGGAGGGAATCAAATTGCTCAGCAATCCTAGAGCTTTGGCTATCTCCATCCTGCTCACCCTCTCACATTGGACTCGCTCGCGGGCAGAGTTCAGTCTGGCCCATGTAGCATTCACCTGGGAGTTTCCTGACTCTTCAGCTGCAACTTTTATCTGAATGACACATTAGGATTTTTAAAAAGCCATTAATGCTGCAGGAAACACATAACCCTATCAGGCTACCAGCTGCAGGCTCTTACACCCATTTTGGGAATTTTGGGAATTTTGCTGGTATGTAATTTGGAAAACAGGGCATGCTGCTGGGGCTCCCTATGCCTGGCACTGCAGAGATTTATCTGTGTTGATGGTATGTGAGGGTCTTTCAGAAACAGCCAGCAAGTGCAGGGCAGTGGAAAAAGGCTTAGAGTACATGGTGACAGAGTCTGCAAACTAGTAATATGCATACGTGTATGTGTTCAGCTAAATTCTGCCTGCAAATACAACTGTGTGTGTTCTTGGCCAGCTCACAGGCATTGTCTCTGTGTATACAAATATAATGACTGTTTCTGTATGCTTGGGGTGAGTGTGCATGTGTTTTTGTGTGTATTCCTGGGGTGTACAGGCATCCTGCCGTGTGTGCCCGCTGACCCAGTAAATTAGTGTTTGCATATGGAATGCTTTGTGCACTCGAGCAAGCCAACCTCCCTGTGCCTGTGCTGTGTGTGATTCCCCGTGGGCTGCTCATGCCTTCTCCCCTCTCTGTCTCCTTTGAACCACTGCTGCTCTGTGCCCAAACGGGGAACACTGAATAAATGGTGTCAGTGGCCAGCAGTTTTCTGGGGTATCAGTCACTGAAAGGGCCCTGAGTGGCTTTGGAATGCCTGTTGTGCAGGATGCAGGCTGGGTTGGATGGCTGGAGCTGGAGGCTACAGCACCATCCAGCACAACCCTTGGTCTCATCTCCAGGCTTGAATTGTGAAGATTTCTGTCCCTACTGTATTCAATGGAGGAAGATAGCTCAGGCAGGCTTGTGCCTGTAATGTCACAGCTTTGGGTTGATCCATAGTCCCCCGTAACAAAATGCAGGCCTGATTCTGCTCACACTAATCATCGTCATTGCCTTCTGCAAGACTGGAACCAGGTGATTGTAAGCATCCAGGATCCAGAAGCTTCCAGGAGTCACTGCCAGTGAGCTAATCCATGGTGTGATCTGTGCCCTCAGACCAGGTCAAGTCAGGCAATTCCTGAAGAAAGGGATCCTATGCATGAAAACAGTTGCTGTGGCAAAATCATCTGAGGGAAAGGACTGCCAGGATTAACAACACTCCTTGGCCGAAAGCATTTATTTTAGAAAGGCACACTTTCTCTCTACTGCAGAAGTCAAATACCAAGAAAGGACAGGACAAGGGTTAGGAGAGACCAAGTGTTCATTCCTTCCACAAAGCAGGATTCTTCCCATCTTATGCAGGTGAATGTTTAACCTCTTTGTAGATGCCTCAAGAAATTAAGATTTTGCCTCTCCCTCACACAACTTATCCTAGTATTTCATTATTCCTAGTCTTAGAGGTCTCCTAACATCTAATCTGAACTTCTTCCTACACCAGAACTTGTCCCATCCCCAGTGTTGGTAGAGAATTCCTTTCTTATTTGAAGCAGCTTTTTAAACATTTAAAAGCTATGCTCATATCTTGGGCTTCTCTTCTCAAGACTGAAAGGTCCTGGTGTCTTTGATCTTTTCTTATGTTGTTTTCACTGCTCTCCTCTGGAGAGCTGCCAAAAAGTCCAACTGTCTCCTGAAATACTGCACACATCTTGGACATGGTGTTCCTCCTATGAGGAAATCCCAGTTTCTGGACAATTGCATCTGTTTCGAATTCAGGTCACATTCACAGCAGTTGAGATCTGCAGAAACAACTGATAGAGGTGAGCAGGGCAATATCCCATAAGAAATCTTGAGTCTGTGGCACTTGGGTGCTTTTTTCCTCCCAGTGCAAATGGAAACCACTCAAGAGGTGCACTGCTGGCTCAGAACACAAGGAGATGTTCTGAGTGCTGTTGAATTTCATTCCCATGTTTCCCCAACATGGATGGGGCAAGCTTGGCATCCTGTCTGGCATGTTCCCAGCCTCTCCAGCAAACAGGGGGACACTGCTCTTCCCCATCCCCAGACGCCTGAATGGTGGAGTCACCCATGGCCTCAGTAGGCTTTGGGACTGTGTGCTGAGCTGGCAGTCAGTCAGCAAACTCAGTGAAACCCTGTTATTCTGTGGGTATTCTGAAATGTCTGACTTCCTGCTCTAGGGAAGAGATCTCCAAAGCCAAAATGAGAAGTCAGGGATGTGACTTTCAATGAATGCACACTCACTACTTCTTGCAAAACCCGTATTAATAATACAACCTCAGCAGGAGAATCCAGAAGCCACATAATCCTTATTAAATAATAAAAAAAAAAAGTGCTGTCTCTACTGTTTCCTTTTGAAGTGTAAAGCATGAGGAAAAGTCCTGATTCCCAAACTCCAGCTAGACCAGAAGAGCTACAGTAATGGCACAGCCCAGGACCTTCCTGGTACATCTTCCTTACCCACAGGGTGCCTCTTCTCCACAGGAAATTAGGTGACTTTGCTGCAGCATCTGTGGGAGCTCTTGCCCAAGCACCTGCAGGTGCCTCAATAAGAGGTTTCTTTCAGTGGGAGCAAACAAAATCCACTGAGAACTGCAAAGCCAGCAAAGCCCTTTATAGATAAGGTGTTAATCTATTTTTTCATGTTCTTTTTCTTTTTTTTTTCCCTTTGTTCCTCTCATTCGTGGATATTAAAAAGGAGAGAGAGAGAGAAAAAAAGAAAGTGAATGAATAAAAATCCATTAAATCTAACCGGTAGCTTAAATGTTTATACCATGTCTAACTGCCTGATCCTGCCATTACTTTCCCCTGCATCCTGCTGTACCTGCAATTCAAGAAAATTGCCTCCCAAATTGCCATCTTTAGTTTATGATCCACATGCAACTGAAGTGTAAGCAGTGGATGGAAACGGACTAAAATTTTAATCCAGCCAGGATTTCCTTGCCTTTTTCAGCAGTCCCTGCTGTCAAACCATAAGTCCTGCTTATTAAAGGTCATGTATATTAGAGAATGAGGCAGGGAGAATTACAGAAAATGACATCTTTAGCGATGCATATAAATTAAAAAAAATAGAAAAGATCTTGCATCTACATGTTTGGCTCTGTATATAGGCAGAGAGACCAATTAAAAGTTGTGTTTGTTACAGTGACATGTACATGAAGAAACCTTTGGCAGTAATCTTCGACATTCAAGCTGTAATGAGATTTGCCCTTAGAATTGGCTAAAGTCCCTCTGTTTCACACTTCCATGATCAGATTTCTTATCCTAATTTGACCTAACAGTCTACAGAGATTAATGAAAATTTCCATGTAAGTTTTTTTGGTATTTTTCAAGTGAAGTACTCTTCCATCCCCACTTTCCCTAAGGAGGCTTTTTAAAAATACTCTCTTTGGAAATATGGTCCTAGTTATTCCTCCTTTAATAGGGACTTTCTAGCTAAACCACCACTGCCCTAGTTTCCAGTAAACTCACAGCTCACATACAGATGCACACTCTAATCACAATCTCAGCTGTTAAACTGGTTCTCAGATCATCTGCCCTGAGTTCTCTGGTTCCCAAAAGGCAACCTCTTGCCTCTAATTCTCTTTCTCCCCTTCTTCCAGCCTCCTTTCAGTAATCACTTATTTTTAGGACTGTTAATTTGAAGGTTCCTAAACACAGGCATAAAAAATATATGCAAAAATTAAATTAAAAGTGCTCATTGTTTTGCAGAGTGGTAGTGAGCTTGGGGAGAGATGAAGAATGGGAATGAAAGAGAAGGAAGGAACAAATTGGTGGAAGAATGGTTCTGTGGAGAATCATTTACCACCAATATATCATCACTGGCTCAGGATGCCTCTGGTTCTCAAATTGCTGATGATTGGGGCAGTAAGAGTGCTTTATTCTTCCACTCTGTCCTGCTGTTGGACACCTTTGGGAGTGGGATACAGGGTCTTTGGTCTGACCCAATGTGATGAGTGCTAGACCCAGGGTGCTGAGCTCTGTAGGGTTGCTTGTGCCTGCAGTTGTGTCATCCACCTGCAGGCTCCTTGCTGAGGTGACCACACCAGGGCTGTGCTTCATCTCTGCATGACCCTGGGGAGACACTTCTGGATCCACAGTCCCCTGCGTCTGGGTCACATGCTGGAGCTGGCTGCCTCTCTGAGGGCAGCAAGTACAGAGGATTTCCTAGCAGCAAGCACAAATATCACCATCTTGGGCAAGCTCTGCAGAGCTGATGGAAGTCTGGTGTGCCAGCCCTCGTGCACTGACACCAAGGCACACCTATGGGCAAGGGCAGGCACTGCTGAGGGATCTTATCCCACTTCTGCTCCCTATCTCATCAAGCCCCTACTGGAAGGATGGACACAATAAATATTCATAGTGCACTTACAGGTCTATTAAAAGCTACGTCCTATTTTTTTTCCCCTCCAAGGTAGATTCATCTATTCTGATTATGCTAAGGGCCTACCAAATCACTCTCTCTAAATATGCCATAGCCCTAGTGATAAATGCAGCTGCTGGAGTGGGTCCTTTCTGGTGTTAATCGAATGCTTTAATGAAGTCAGCATGCTGTTCACATGCATTAAAATGCTCAGTCCCAGCCTGAAGAGGTGTGGTACCTCTTTGGCTCCTGTGCCTCTGCACCACAGGTAAATAAAGTACTTAAGACCTCTGTTGAGAAGAGATGAATTTGAGAAGGGATGAATATCTATTTGCTGCTGCTCCTCCTTCAGGCACCCCTTCTTCTCTGCCCCCCCACCCCCACCTTTTTTTTTAATGATATTAATGGTATTTAGTGCCTCCCCTCCCAGGATTGCTCAAGAAAGTGTCATGGGTGTGTTCTGACTGCTGCTCTCTCTTATTCCTGTTGTGTGCAGCAAAGCTGGAGCACTGACTCCAGCTTCCCTAGGAGCCATTGTCTTCCCAGTATCCAGAGCAGGGGAGCCATGAGGGAGCAGGTGGCACCCGGCATACCTGGAGTCCTGCATCCACAGGGGTAGTGGTGGCCTTGCAGGCTTGCAGGCAGGCTTTCCCTGGAGAATCCTGGTGTGAATGGGGTCGTGCTTGCCTTCAGAAGGCTTTTAAGCTCACTGGTGTGGCAACTGGTGTGGCCAGTGGCTTGCACATGTGAATGAACACGGCAGCAACAAGGGAAGTGAAGGATCCGGAGAACAAGTCCTGTGAGGAGTGGCTGAGGGTGTTCAGCCTGGAGAAAAGGAGGCTCTGGGGAAAGATTATTGCTCTCTACAACTATCTGGAAGGAGTTTTAGCCAGGTGGGGGTCAGTTCCTTCTCCCAGGTAACAAGTGACAAACCAAGAGGGAATGACCCCTTTTCTCAGAATTTTACTGAAGGTTTTGCCAGACAAGGTTTAGGCTGGATATTAGGAAAAATGTCTTCATCTAAAGGAGTGTCAAATAATGGAACAGGCTGCCCAGGGGAGTGGTGGAGCCACTCCCTTTAGGTTTTAAACCAATCCTATAGGTTTTAAAAAGATGAGTAAATGTGGTACTTGTGGGCATGGTTTTGTGGTAGAGCTGGCAGTGCTGAATTAATGGTTTCAGTTGATGATCTTAGAGGCCTTTCCAGCCTAAATAATTCTGTGATTCTAAGAATGATGGATAGCCCAGTAAGTGTGCTATTCAGGGAGGCTATAAACCATGAGTAACATAAGGGATAAGTAAAACTCCAGCCTCTGATGTACTCAGGAACTGGGTATTCAGGCTCCTGTGGGAGTTCAGAAAGCTATTTCTCTGACCCTGACTTAGACACTGACCTTTGGTCAGCTGAATCACTCTGTACTTGGCTGTTTAGACATTTTTGTCTGCTGTGTGGGTGTTAGCCTGTGAGCTGGGTGCATGGACATCCATGGTGGGATTGAAATCCCACCCTATTCCCAGTTACATTAACAATATTGGAACGTTTAGACCCACTTGGGACCTGTGGAATCCCTTTGGACTTCCTTCTGACCCAGAAAGAAGCACTACACTACATTTGTAAGCCCATTTTTAGAAGGTCAGGATATTCTGAAATATCTCGAGTACACTGTTGTTCTATGGGTAGGCAACTGAATGGAGTGATAATTCCCAGAGAATTACGGATGACTGCATGCAGGCACCTGGATTCAGGTTACTGACACCTACATGAGGTGTTTTTTCCTCCCTGACTGTTCATCTCCATGGGAAGAACTGGAAGTGCAGCTCAAGGATGTTAAACTTTGTACATTCAGGCTTGCTATTATCAACAAAAACTGCATTTTGTGGACTCTGAGTGTAGATCTTTGTGGGTGGTAAGCAGACAAAAAAACTCCCCAGGACCCAAACAAGACCCACCAATGAATTCCACATAGGCTACAAAACAACAGCTGCAAACATCACTACCAAGTAGAACTCAAAAAAATGTTTAAGGGAAGCAGTGAGACAGTAAGCACTTCCCATGCCCCTGAGCATCCTGAATTTACTTATTTGGCATCCAGTTGGGAAAGGAAGATACAGTCATCTCTTGGGGAGCTGAGCCACATGGTAAACTGTGTCTTATGCCACACCACAAGTGAATATGACCCAGCTGAACATGGTTTAAAGGACACTGACTGTTCTGCTCTTTGTTGTATCTGATCTATTTTTTAAAAAGCTTATAATCCATCTTTTGATCCATTTTTTCTCTCTTCCCACTGGTCCTTCCTCCTCTCTTTCTTCTTTTTTCCCTTTTCCTTGTATCTCTACATGGATGGAAACCTCATTCACTATTGCTCCAACACAGAGACAGCTGAAAAATTGATACTGAGCAAGGACTGGTGGCTGGAGTGGTGACTCCATCATAGGAGTCCGGGAATCTTCTCCTGGACAGACATAGTAAGAAATGCACTCTGTTTAATTATATATTCATTCTGAGTTAATTTTAATAACTTACAGTCGGTTAAAATACCTTTTCTGAGGCAGTATCCTGTGAGGGAGGGCATCAGAAGACAGAATATTATGCATTTCTCTTTCGCGTTTTCTCAATCACATCTAGAAATGAAAACTGGGATCTGTTTCCAAGCTTGAATTTGACTTGAGGTTCTTGAGACAGTCCCTGCAATGTCTTTCTTAGAGTGTTGAACAGCTCCTGAAAATCTTTGCCAAAAGCCATGTTGTCCTTGCTGAGGAGTATCCGTGCTGCTGCAGCATGACTCTTGATCTTGCTATCAGTAATCTAAGGAGGTTGAGGGCAAGACTCAGGCCACCTGCTTCAGTAGGTGATAAGGAAAGCAAACAGAATTTGTGTCCTCCTACTGGAGACAGAAATACAGAAAACTTGCACTCCTGCTTGGAGACAAAGCCTTGTGCCAGAAGACTCACTACTGCATTCTTCCACACCTGGCCCTAAGCTAACAAGAAAGGTGCATTTCATCTCTTCCACCCTGGGGTGATTTTTGTGTGCAGCATTCCAGGTGCATTTTCACTGATCATTCTCGAAGTTAAAACACCTTCCCTACTCCTATTCTTGCTCTACTCATTATATCTTGTATCTTGTTTGTCTACCCAAATATCACACAATAAATCTGCCATCAAAAGAGGAAATTGCTTTCCCTTTACCAACGCCTAATATTTTTCTCAATTCTCTGCTTTCTAGTGACAGCACCAAGACCACAACTTCCCTTCTTCCTGTGGGAGGACACTCCCTTCAGCTCTGAATGTGCGTCCTGTCCTTGTAAGAACTGACCATCTTTGTCTCAGCCAATAGCTTTGTTTCCAGCAATTTTGGTTTTCCTCCCAGATTACGGATGATAAAACACAGTTTTGCTAGGATTCCTACAAACTCCTACAGACCTTCCCTCCTCAGAAACAGCCCCACCTGCCCTTGATGCCTCATAAACAACTACCTTTTAGCAGATCACTTAGCAGTTCCTAATCCATTTAGGGAGCACTTCATGGACATTGCATCACACTAATTTTTTAATCAAACTGTCATGAGCTGCAAAGTCGAAGCTTTATAAAATCTAAATATATTATATTCACATAGTCACCTTTATCATCCCAACTTTTTATCTCATCAAAGAGTGTTTGACAAGTCCTATTTTCTATTAGTCTATGTTAACTGACCCTAATTATGTTCCCATGCATTAATTCTGTTTTGATTGACTCCTGTATTAGTTTTTCCATTATTGTGATGAGATTATGTCAGACTTGCCACTCTAGAGCTGCTGGGGTCAGATCACTTTCTCTTTTCTAATACTGGCACATAATGAGAGCTCCCCAACTTCTCTGGAATTTCCATAGTGCTATAGGAGTTATCCAAGACTGATGTCAAGGGGTCAAAAATTTCCTCAGCCAGTTCTAGGAAAAGTCTTGGCTGCAAGTCTGCAGATCCTGTTCGTATAAAATGTGTTTATCCCTAGAAGAAGTTGCTTAACTTCCTTCTTGGTTGCTAGTAGAGTGGAAAATATTTCGACATCCTTGTGTGATATAAACACATCCTCTTCTTTCTTTCCAAACTCAGAGCAAACATATTTATTGAATATTTCTACTGTCTCTAAATCACTATTCACATTTTTTTCTGTCTCCACATGGTTGGCCCATGACATTGCTGACATTTCTGGTTTTCCTAATTAGCCTAGAAAAGTCTTTCCTGTTCAATAATTTGGATCTTTTCTTGCCACCTTTATCTTCTTTCCTTTTTCTGTACTTCCTATCTTAAAATTTATACTGATTTGCATTTCTGCTTCATGTCCTTGCTTTACTTTGCTATTCTAGGGCTAATTGCTGCTGTCATGTCAATGCTGAACTAAAAATGTCTGTTTGGCCAAAAATTTTTCTGATCTTTTTCTTATGAAACCATAGGGTTTACGCCTTTGTAAACTCCCCTTAAAACTTTCCATATACATATACATATACATATACATATACATATACATATACATATACATATACATATACATATACATATACATATACATATACATATACATATACATATACATATACATATACATATACATATACATATACATATACATATATTCATACTGTGCATACGTGTTTGTGTGTGTGTGTATACACATTTTTCCTGTGCTCAGGGAAGTTCATGCTTTCCTTCAGCTTTGGGAAATTGTTTTCTGATGCCACAGTATTTTTATTAGGTGTCATGAACAAGATTCCAGGGAACAGAACCACTTGGATGCACCCAGGCAGGCCCTTTGATGTACCTTCCAAGAGCTTTTGCACTTTGCAGAGGTGGATGCAGCTGGATGAGGCTGGTCAGGAGCAGAAAAGTTGTCCATTCAAGGCAATCAAACCTACAAATCCTCATGGTTTTTTTCTTACCTCACCTTCCTCAAAATCACCCCCATGTCTGCAGAAAGGCTCAAGTCCAAAGCGCTCTGCCAGCGTCACAGGTATTCTGTAACAGTCTCAGGATGGTTCTTCTGATATGTAACATTTGATGTTGACTGAGCACAGCCATTTCATATGATTCATTTGGAAACCAGATTTGTGTCACCAGGAACACCACTAGATGAAAAATCATTACAAGGAAAGGAGACACTAGGCAGCTGGAGAGGAAAGAGTTCTTTTACAGTAGATATGTGGAAGACAAGATAGAGTTTGTTACTCTGAGTAACAAAGATTGTACCTGCTTGAAGGTTGCCTGACTCAATTTGTTGAATGATTCAGAATGACCTTAGGTGTTGATAATTCTGTCTCCTAAGAGATTTCCTAGGAATTCAAGCTTTTTACAGCTAATATGACTTTACCCAAGCTGTGTGTGTCTGAGGACTATTCAATAATGACTGTCAGTTTGGTTTGTTTGCAATCTCGCTGTGTCTGTTCAGCATGTAAGAATGTCAGAAGATGCTTTATCAGGGTTCAAGCTGAAAGAGTAAGAGAAACCTTTGGCAAAGTGAGATGAAATTGTAGGTGAAATAACTATCATAAAGCAAGCTGTGGCTGATAGACACAGTTTTAGAATCATTACAGAGAAAGTTCAGCACATTGAAAGAATAAAACCTAGTCAGCTCAGCCCTAGTCATTGAGTCTGAAATTGATGGTTTGAATCATGGCTAATTTATTCAAACTGACTTTCCATCTTGATATGATAGACAGGTATGGTATGCCTATCCCCATCCGACATTTTAAATAGTTCTCACAATAATGCATCAATTTGAGTTCCATCACTGGTTATAAGGCAGAACGTTGACCTGTGACATTTTAAATTAAATGACGGGAGCACAAACGCACTCATTCCCGGGTGATCAAGCTTTTCACACAAGGTGGATCATTTTTTGTTCCAGCAGCCATTTTGTTCCAGCCATAGCACCCGACTTGTGTCAATCACAATTCAAAGCAAAGGGAGTAATTCCTCTCACAACACATAATTATGCTGCTGATCTCTCTGCCTCAGGTTGCTGTGGACAGTAAGAGATTACTTGTGTTTAAAAGATAACTGCACAAATTCGTGGAGGAGTGAGCTACTGCTGGCTATTAAGAAAAACATGCTCACCTACTGCAGGATGTCTATGTGATAGCAAGTGCTTGAGCCTGACAGAGTTCTCAGGGGAAATATCACTATATCCTTGCCATGTTTTTATACTTTCCATGTAGGCATCTACTGCTGGCCATTGCCAGAAAAAGGACAGTGTTATAATGGATTTTTTGTCCGCCTGAGTGCACCCATCCTTATATTTTTAATCAAACCCAGTGGAAATGCCTGACCATGATTAAAACGGGCATGGGAATGGGCTGTGGGTACCTAAAAGTTCGGCATGGCAGCTCTTCAGCTGAGAGTGTGTCATAGGATTTGATGCATAGCTGGGTGCAGTACCCCATGAACAGCAAAACAAACGTCCTCCTTGGGCTCGGATTTCGTAGCTGAGCTTGCACTCTCCTTGCAGACACGATCTTAATGGTGAATGAACTTCAGGGTAGACTGCATTTGATGCAAGATAGCAGTCATTATTCAAGCTGACATTGACAAAATGACAGAGTGGTAAAGTAATGGCACATTCTTTGATACTGCTCTCAGGGTCAGGGTGCTCACTGACGTAGGATGGCTTATCGATCTGGTTTGCCATTTTTAGAGACCAGACAAGATGTCAGAAGGAAGTTGCAACTGGTAAATAACAAGAATTGAAGGATCTTGCATTGATTCGTGGCCTTCACAAAGCGTGGACATGCAGATTTCTCATGGTCTCTGAACAAATGGTCTGAAACTTGTGTACCTCCCACATGATGATTCCATGGATAGGAGGTGCTTTGACAGCCAGCAACTTTCTTATTTCTGCTCTCATAATTTTATTCCTGTGAGCTTCCAAGAATGCTACATACAGGGATGGATTTCATTTTGGGGCCTGTAGTGACACAAAAGGGCAGCTCTGATTTCATAGCTACATGCGTTCCTTTGGAGAATGAGGGCTTATGCAAAGTCTTGGTGCAAAAGGAGGATGCCAAGCCAAATGTATTTTTAGCTGTTCAGCCAGCTGGGTTTCTGGTGTCTATGAATTCACTGCTTTTCCCCACAATGATGAACAGAAACACCAGTCTTGTAAAAGTTCTCAGTAAAATATCTGTAAAAATTGGTGAACCTGAAGGTGCCGTGAAACTCCCAAACTTTCTTTGGAGCCCATCCAGCAATGGCAGAAACACTTTGGTTTTACAATTATTCCCTCTGAGGAGATGGAGGAGATGATGTGTCCAAGGAATTATACACTTCAGTGAATTTTTAACGTTTTATACACAGTTTTCCCAAGCATCAGCTAGAGAGGACCAGCACTGTCCATGGAGCCAGCCAGGAATGAGCTTGAGGCATCCATGTAGACATTACAGATGCAAGACCCAACGGGAACAGGCTGAGCAGCTTTGCTAAATGCTCAAAGTAAAATGTGTGCTGCAGAGTCTAAAACCTTCTAGTCAACACCTTCATAAGTACACACCAAGCTGCAAGCTCTATTTAAGCCCAGCTCCATAAACATCCTGGCACTCTGTGTCCTTTTCAACAGTTCATTGATTATAGACAGATGACATTTGGTTTTGATCATTATTTATTTTTCACAGTTTGAGGCAGTCAACAACAAGGCATAAAGACCCATCCTTTTTTAGCAAACATAACAGAGGCATAGAGAGAAATACATGACTGAATGGAATTCTTAGTTGGGCTTTTTGCTTTAAAGTATTCCTATGGGGCTCAAAATCTAGCCTGGAGAAGAGGTAAATTATTTCAACTGAGGTGATAGCTTCAAAATTCAGATTGTTTGGATATCAAAAGTCTGAGACTGAATTACAACACCAGAGAGATTTCATCCAGGTGTTTTTCAGAGGTCTGGGGGTGAGATTCACCTAGGCTTGCTAGACACAGACGTGGTCAGTGTGACCACATTACTTCCAGGACATAACAGCATCTACATAAAAATTTCCACTTTGGTCAAAATGTGTCCCTACTGAGGGGATTTTTCCAAAATGCAGTGGTGAAGCAGCAGCAGGGGAAGGTGTCAGGTTGATTGAATCAAACTATGTGTTCACAAGGTGAGCTGGGATCAGGATTCAGGGAGCTCACTCTGACACAACCACCAGCAAGGCCAGGAGGGGCCTCAGCTTTGCTGGACCAGAAAATGAAGCTTCAGGGCAGCCATGAGGTTCCCAGATGTGACAAAGTCACTCAAAAGAAACCATGAAGCAGAGCAAGCAGAGCTGACTTTCCGTGTGCATGGGTAAAGCTGAAACAGCAGCAGAGCTATTGACTTTCAGGTCTCACCAAGTCTGAGTGTTCTGCACAGCCCCTTGGCTGGGCAACCTGTAAGAAAATGGATTTTTCAAGTGTGATATAAACAAAACCCAAATAAAACTGTCCTGAATAGCCCATCTGGTACCTTTCTTGGTGCCTTCCCATCCTATGAGCCATCACTGGTATAAAAAAAGGTTCTGTGTGGGGAAAGTAAATACAGTCTGAGGAAGAAAACTATTTGAGCTTGATTTTGCAGACTTTGCAGGCTCATCTGCAGAGTTCAAGCAGGGGTTTGCACAGGTCTGGAGTGCTGACCCCAGCCAACTGAATCCTTTTCTTTATTCTATCACCTTTGGCAGAAACAGAACGAGGCACGTCAGCCCACTCACTCCTGGTCAAACATCTTGTGCAGCAGATCAAAGTGGGACAGACACTGCCTGTTGCTTGCCAAGAGAGCCAGGTGGCAGAAAGCTTCTCACATGTCAGCAGGCACTAGGAAAAGTTTGGGAGATGTTAATAGACAGCTGACGTCCTAGTGGAGATCTCAGGCAGCAGCTTTCAGAAGGTCACTGCACCTTCAAGCACAGCTGCTGAGGAGTCAGGGGTGTGTGCAGCTGGGTGGGATACAGGGATACAAGGATACAGGGATACAGGGCTGAACAGAGGTGTGGGTCAACACAGAGAAGACAACCAAGGCCTAGTTAGGAACTGAGGCAGATGGCAAAGACAGAAATATTAGTCCTTGTACCCAAAATAATTAGCTATGTCTTTTTTCAAATCACAAACAAGTGTTTAAAGAGGAACTCTTCCTCTTCCCTGGGTTGCTTTGGTGGTCTGGAATACACTCCAGGAATTGCTTCCAGTCAGCCGTCTGTTTCTACACTCAGCTTGCAGAGTAGTCAATGCCCCAGATCTTAGTGGAATTTAAATGGAAAAAGGGCAAAAAGGCTAATCCAGGGAGGGAGCCAGGAAGACATTTAGAAGCAGGAACATGGTAATGCAAAATCACTGTTCCCAACAATACTTTCTGTCTCCTCCCTAGGACCAAGTATTAAATGGGACAGAGGGCTGCTGTGATTTGGCTTCTGCTCTTCATATGTTGAATTTTATTTTCCTATTTAATTTTTTATTGTCTTTTTTCCTTTTTCATTTGGGAAGTGACCCAAGAAACTGTGTTTCCCACATAGCCATTTCAAAGGAAATTTGATGCTGCAACAAGGACCCTGGGGGAAACACTTTGGGAAAACAGCACCAGCTCTGTCCTGCATTTCTTTTTTTTTTCTTGGGAAGAAAAGAAAAAAAAAAAAAGAAAGGGAAAGGGAGAGGAGCCCTCAGTGTGGGGAGACGTGAAGCTGGGGGAGATTGGGTTTCAGAAAAGCAGGCGACGTGGCTGCTTCATCCTCCTTCTTGAGCCAAGGACTCTCAGCCTTTGCTCAGCCACAGAAATATCTCACTCTTCAAAACTGACATTTTTGTGATCCCTTTTTTCTTGTCCCTTTACCTTCTTGTCCCCACCGGAAGGCTCCATAAAACCTCTGCTGGTTTGACTCAGCCTGCCCCCAAGGTTTATGGACACTTGAAGATGGAGACATGATTCCTTCTTGCCTTCTCTAGGAGACAGGAACTTTGGTGGGGAAAAATTCCTGCTGCACTCTGTGGTCAGGCACCCTTTGGCAGCCTCCTGGAGATCCAGAGACCGAGTTGTTTATGTCAGGGCCTGGCACTTTCAGGTTAAGTATCCTCATGCATTCCACTCCTCTAATTCTGCCCCCAGAGCAAAGATCTCAGTGTTTTACAGGATCGCAGACTGATTGCTCAACACAGCAGCTGTCCCCACAGTAATGGGGATTGTGAGGACACTTCATTCAGTATCCTGAAAGAAAGGATCACCCTTCTGAAACAGCCTCAGGGTGCAAAACGATCTCTCCCAGTCATGCCGAAGTTGGCTGGGATTGGAGAAAGAAGGAAAAAGCTTTTCCCCAGCAGGTGCATGTCCAGCTGTTTACCCTGTCTTTGACAACTAAACAAGGGCTTTGATCAAAACTGCTTGGCATGAGAATCTGCCCCAGCCTCTGAAACTCAGCTTTGCCTTGCCAGCTTGGCGAGACACAATACTGGAGGCTGGGATGAGCCAGTGCACTTGGTGAGGGATATCCTGCTTCTCAGGATGTGCTGCTCAGGTGAGCAGAGAGACAGACACAAGTGTTTGCACCTGAGCTGCTCCAGCCATGCAGCTGCTGGGCAGGCTGGGCTCAGATAACCCTTAAGTCACCAGCTCCAACAATGCCAGGAGTGTCAGTGGAACTGATCTCTGAAGGCTGCAGGAACAGACTCTTGTCTCATTCCCTGCAAGGGACTCTGACCCAGCAGGTCAAGCAGCACCAGATAAATGGCTATATTTCACCAACCAGCTGTCATTTGGCTTTGTGGGAGGGGAGCAGTAATAGTCATGCCTCAGGTTGTACACAAATGCCCTGAAGAATCCAACAGTTCACAAAATAGTCATATTTGTATTCTTGTCCCCCTATCCTTCACACTCATGGTATTCCAAAGAGCGCTGCTGACTGATGCTGCCAGACTGGTGGGATTTAGTCCCTTCGGGCAATGCAAACAAAAGCTCATTTGCACATCATTATGTCCCTGGACGAATTTACTGTTTCCCCTTCAGAGTTCTCCTATCCCATGGCTGGGAGCTGACTGGCAGAGCAAGATCAGGAATCATGTCCCAGCTCAGTGCAGGTCAAATCCTCACCCTCTTGCACAGAGTGAACTGAGAACAGCAGCAAGAACATTTGTGTCCCAGGAGCCACTTGGAGCAGCATCTCCGAGTCCCAGGGGGTCACTGAGTGGGAAGGTGACCAGGTGCCTGGTCCCCAGCTGTCCCTCACTGTGCCATCATGACGATGGCACCATGTCCAGATGACACAAGGGTGTCCAGATCCACCATTTGCACACTGCATGTGGTAGGGATGTCACAGTACCTGGGTAACTGAGCCCTAAACCTGTGGAAAAGATGTGCTAATGGAGGCCTGAATGAGATGTGCAAATTATTTCTTCCCCTTTAGCATTCCCCTTGTCCTCTCAGCCTCACTTCACACTGCTCTAAAGAGCCAGTGTAACCCCTTACAAGCTCCTCAAGGTCTCTTCAGGCTCTGAAATTCCCCCAGGGTGGCAGTCTGCCCCTATTCACCACAAAGTACTTGAAGGCCAAACCTGATCTGCTGTAGCTGAGGAGTCTGTCCGTTTAATAGAAAAGTAGAATACTTCAGGTTGGAAGGGACCTTTAAAGGTCATTTGTTCCAAGTCCCCTGCAGGGACATCTCCAACTGGATCAGGTTTCTCAGAGCCCTGTCCAACCAGGCCTTGAATTTTTCCAGGGATAAGACATCCACCAACTCTCTGGACAACCAATGCCACTGTTTCCCCACCCTCATTGATAATAATTTCTTTGTTGTATCTAGGCTGAGTATCTCTTCTTTCTGTTTAATACAATTCTCCCTGCCCTAATGCTACAAGAATTCCCAGAGCATGGCACACTTCCCTGGGCAATGAGACTGCAGGAAATGTCTGCTGGGTGGAGAGGCCATGGTTAAATCCCAGCCCTCCCTTCCATGGCCCATGCCATGTGTATTTCCACATTTCCATTGATCCCCTTGATCTGAGCATCACACAGCATGTGCAGGAGACTGCAGGAACCACGTCTGTGGCCACAGAGACAAGGGGTGTGTGAGCTTGTCCTGGGTGTGCACATGGTTTTACAGGGTGAAATCCATTGTTTATGCTGGGATTCAGCTCAGCCACTCCAAGCAGTGCAGCCTGAGAAACGTCATTTAATTCCCCTCCCACCATCCAGAGAATGGACCCTGGCTCTGCTCCAGAGCAAGGGACACATTTCAGAGCAGGACAAGATTGTCAATGTCACAGTACACTGTCTTGTCCTTGCTGAAGAATTTTAGCTAAGATTGGCAATTTTTTTTTCTTTTTTTTTTTCCATGTGTAGATTCACACATTGAGGATGGACAGAGATCCATGATATTACTTTCAAGGATGGCTCCAAACAGCTGTGGCTTAGAAGCAACTTTCAAGTGCTCTCAGCCTGGTTGTATCTGAGTGAGTGTCCTGGAGGCCTGATTTGTGTTCTAATCTATCTACCTGGATATTTCAAACATATTGCCCCTTCAGCGTCTCCATTTCAGTTTATCTCCATATCTTATTGCATATTCCCAAATGAGGTTGAATAACACATCTGTGATACTACTTTTTAAGTAACCTTAATTGTCTGATTTTGATTTGTGTTTAAATTGCACTTTCCCCTGCAACCTGAGAGGCATCAGAATTATACACACAGGGTTTCATTGGAAAGTATTTTCGTGTGCACATTTGGTGGGCCCTCCTGTTGGAGGGCACGTGCATGAGGGGGCAGAGTTAAAGCTTCTGGGGAAAGATCAACTTCTGAATTTGCTGAGGCTTATGAGATTATAACCTCACATTTAACGTCTCATTGAAAGAGAGCTGTCAGATTCTATTTCACATTAGATGCTGTTTTTGTGAAAAGTGCTTTTTACAAAACATATGGCCAAGGTAATTGTTTGGGGCTTGGGGGGTGGGAATGGGGAGAGGGAGTTATTCCAGGGAAAGAATATCTTTTCAACAGCTCTGACCTGAAGAATCAGAGCCCTCAGTCAATGCATGAAAATGAAGTTCACAGTGCAGTGACGTTCGCTTTCCCGTTTCCTTTGCCAGGAGGGAGAGAAGCAAAGGGAAGCAGGCTGCTCAGAGGAGAGAGCCATGCAGTGCCTCAGCACAAGTCTCAGACACCTTCCACGGCTCCAGATCCACCTCAAGCAGAGCTGAAAGACCTCAACCCAACTGGCACTGGCCTGCTTGCACATGGGTGCATTTAATGAGCAACACACTTTGTTCATTACATGCCTTTAAATCATAAAAGATTTCATGAAGGCTTTTCCTTTCCAAACATATGTAGATTAGTCGCTCCCCTTTAAGGTGGCTTTTGTGTGTATAGCAGAGAGAAATGTTCAGCCAGGCTGAAGCTCAGGGCTGACATCAGTGGGAGCTTTCGTTAATTGAATTACTGTTTTGTGGCAGAATGTTTTAAAAATAAGCGGAAATGTCCCACATACTTTTTTGGCTGAGAGATCAAATGTATCCAAAGGAATTCAATAATATTCCTACATCTGTGAGTCCCATCTGTCCCTGGAGGGAAAAAAAAAGTCAAATTCAGCCTCCACCATTGTTTGTGTTCATTATATTCCCTTATCGTCTTTTTGGCTTGTGGGCAGCAGGGGGGAACTAGCAGAGTTCCTCGGGCCTCAAATGGAAACATATAGAGTCATATGCATATCACAAGAGCAGGAAGGACAGTATCAGAAGAAAAGACTCTCCACTATTCATCTGAATAAGAGCTGTGATTTGCTTTGAAGGCATTCACCTCCCCCATTGCTTGCTTTTCTTGTGAATACTTATTGTGGCAGAATTCAGGCTGAAAAGGCGCAGGTAAAAAAAGGAAAGCACGAGGTGAGATTCTTTGAAACAGCATTCGCATGCAGAGCCACATGTGGATATGAATTTTCAGGCAAGTGTATCTCTAGATACGTATTGGCAGGCAAATCCCAAAGCAAGTACTTGCACTTATATGAACTGATGAGGATTTATCTAAGAATTTGCTGGCAAAAGAACACTCATGTGAGCACTTATTCAGAGATACACTAGCAGGGAAATACTTGTTCACAGCCTTGTTCATAAATGCCTTAGCTGGAAATTCCTATGTAAATACAGGTGCTACCGTCCCTCCACGTATGCCCAGGGAGGGAAGGTGTGTTTATGTACAGGTGAGCAAGGCAAGCAACAAGCAAATGAAAATACAAACATGAAGGGAGAGGAAAATGGCATTTGGCACTCATGCAAATGGAGTTAGGTCCTTGTGCAAGGTCTGTGTGAGTGCACAACCTGGGATAATGCTGAGATCACAAATGCAAACGAATTTGGACTGGGCTTTCCTACGACAGAGACTCATGTATGTTGGCAATGTGATCAAATGCAAACACATATCCATTTTCCTGGCCAATGCTCAGGCAATCAGGTATTACCTGGTGGTTTTATGGTGGCATAAGAAAGCAAGAACTTGCCAGTCAGCTCTTGGCTGGCTGCGTGAACTTTCAGGAGTCCCATGTGAGAGGAGGAGGAGGAACAAAGCCACACATCTCACATGCAAAGAGAAAGAGCCCTAGCTCAGACCTACACTAAACTCATAAAGAAAGAGTTCAGGTGGAACTACCTTGCCAATTCCTGATCTTGGGATGTCAGAGTGAAAAACAGGAATGGCATCAAATCCCCCTGTATATATTTGACCTTCTTCATCAGAAAAAATGTGTTGGATATTCCAGCTTATTTTTTAAACATTCTGCCACTAAACAACTTAATCTCCCTTTGACATCAGCTCTTAGCTTCAGCATCAGGCCAGGATTTATTTAAACTGCCTTAAATGGATATTGCCAGGCTGGAAAGAAAAATAATTCTATGAAAAAAATGATACTTTAAAAGCAGAGAACCTCTCACCCCATGCCCCTAAAACAGACTCTCCTGCTGTCTTGTAGTATGGGATTTTTCAAGGAAATAGGGAGGTGAATCCCCTCTCCCAGAAGGCTCCATTGCAGACAGACCACACCAGCCAGTGCCAGGCTTTCCACTGAACACCAAGGGCTTCAGGCAGCAATAAGCAGTTGAGCACTGGTCACAGCTTGTTGCTGATTTAAAGCCATCCTATGTAAAAAAATTTAAAGCAGGTCCTATGTACCTGCACAGGGAAGTGAGCTGTACAGCTGCAGAACCAGCATGGCCCTGTCTGCCAGCACCACCACCACCTCCCCATGAGCATCCAGTCCTGCTGGAGTCCTGTGCTGCATGGGAAACCTGCTTGTGGTGGGATTGGCTGGAAGAGGGAGAGGGTGATGGGGCAGGAATAGGGGCTGCCTGGATCTGGCTTTGGAATAACCCTCCTACTCACATGGTGTCTCCATCTATCTCCCTCCTCTGTGAAGCTCTGCTTTCCATCTCTTTCCCATCCCATACATCCACATCGTAAGGCAGCACTATCTCACCTTTCTCCCTGTGCCTGCAGGACTGCAGGCTGCTCACACACCTTTCCTATCATCAGACATGCACCCCCTCACACACCCCATGTGGAAACCGCCAGCCAGGCTCCCTGAATGCGAGCCTGGAGAGTTATAAAAAGGTAGATGTGTTTTTCAGGAACACGAGCAGCCCAGCTGAGCAGAACTTCAAGGGGGCCACTTCTTGCTCCTTTTCATTTCCACTCCGAAGAGTGCCTGAATGATGTCCGGTGGGAATGAGCTCGCCAAGAAAAATGCAGCTGAGCTGCTGTCGTAAGGGCTGTGTTCTTCACGCCGTAAAACTGGAGTGGAGGAGCTGTGTGAGAAGCTAAGACCCTCACGCACAGGCCATAATGTTCTTTTCTGCTTTGAAGCAAATTTAGGGCTGGCTCAGGCTCCCTGGGGGCTGGAGGCTGCTGCTTATCCATGCAGCCTAGCAGCAGCAATAAGCAGCTGAACGTCCTCATGCCTCTTCTTTACAGAGAGCAAAGAACAATCCACATGCAACCAAACCGGTTGGCTGCAATCAAGGAATCACAGGATGGATTGTCAGAGAAAACCACTCTCGCTCTCTGACAAGTTTTGGACCTGAATACTTCCCCCCATCCAAGGCCTGTTGCCATCTCCTCATTCTGACTGCCCTGTCATGGCAAGAAATGCATAGCAGGGGCACCCTGGTGGGAGCTGGGTACTCTGTGTCTGCTCCACAACTTATATCCAGGCAAAGGTCTTCTGGACAGCATCCCATAAGTTTTTTGA